>NC_069661.1:108352604-108660625 GCF_027244095.1 Hemicordylus capensis | reverse complement strand
CTTGCTTTCCGTGAGCAATGTCGTATCATCTGCATATCAAAGGTTGTTAATATTCCTACCACCAATTTTCACTCCAATAGATTATTCCGAATATGCATTTCTCATGACCATTTCTGTGTACATATTAAATAGTGTGGGAGACAGGATGCAACCTTGACGAGTGCTTTTCCCAGTTCTAAACCACTCTGTATCTCCATATGCCATTCTTACCATGGCTTCTTGATCAGAGTACAGCGACTGTATAAACTGGATGAGGTGTAATGATATTTCCATTTCATTAAGGCAATTCCAGAGCTTTTCATGATCAACACAATCAAAAGTATGCTGGCCTTGGGCCGAAATAAACAATACTACTACTACTACACAATCAAAAGCTTTTGTATAGTCAATGAAGCACATATAGAGGTCTTTTTGATATTCCTTCACCTTTTCTATCATCCATCTTAGATTGGCAATGTGATCACGTGTTCCTCTTCCTTTTCGAAATCCCGCTTGTATATCTGGCATCTCTCTATCAACAACTGGATTCATACATTGTTCAATGATGTTCAAAATAATTTACTCAAAAGTGGTATCAGGGCTATAGTGTGATAGTTTAAGCAGTCTTTTGTATCACCTTTCTTTGGTATTGGTATAAATACAGACCTTTTCCACTCTTTTGGCCACCGACATGTCTTCTATACACTTTGACATAGCACTGTCATTACTAACCTACTTCACAGGGTTGTTGTGAGGAGAAACTGCTCTGGGCTCCTTGGAGGAAGAGCAAGATATAAATTGTAAATCATAATAATAGTAATAGTAATGCATTTATTGGTAAAACTCTCAATAACTCTACTGGTACTCCATCGACTCCAGGGGCTTTGTGGTTAGACAGCTGATTGAGTGCCCATACAACTTCCTCCTCCAGAATATCTGGTTCCAGTGCTAGTAGGTCTTCTTCCCATCTTATAACATGACTTCAATTTTCACTTGCATCAAGTTGTTCTGTGTATTCCCTCCACCTTTCTCTAATTGCTTGTTGATCATGTAATTCCTGCCCATCATGTCCTCTAACCATTGTCTTCCTTGCCATAAAGGGGCTTCTCACCTTTATCACATAAGCAAAACACTCCCTTATATGACCTCTCTTAACTGCTTTCCTCCCATAGTTCATCAGGTTGCCTTTCCATGATGTTGAACAATTCAAATCTGTTCTTAACTTCAACCACATATGCCAGGGAAATCTTCTCAACATCAAAGTTCTGAGTCGTGGGTGATTTTTTAACACTAAAGCACCTTAACGTTATCTTGGCAACTAACAGTTCGTGATCTGATCCACAATCCGCACCAGGGAATGTTTTCACCACAAGAATAGAACTTTTCCACTTCTGTTGGCATGAAATGTAATCAATTTGATTTCGATTTTTCCTATTTGGAGAAGTCAAAGTGTATAATCACCAAATGGTTATATTACAAAATTTCCCATTTATACATATTGCCATTATCCTATCGCTAACTGTTCGAAAACTTTCTATGGTTCTACCCATTTTTTCCTGAATTATAAAAGGCACTCCTCTTCTTCTGATGGTATCATTGCCAGAGTAGTACACAATATGATCATCAGAGTTGAAAAAGCCACTTCCAATCCAGAGAACTTCACTGATCCCTAGTATATTGATGTTAAGCCAATACATTTCATTCTTAACAATGCTCAGCTTTCCTAGATTTAACCCATTAACATTCCATGCTCCCATTTTTAAAAAATCCCAACAGCGCAAAGATCTCTTTTCTCTAGAAACTACATCAGCAATTGTGTGTGTGTGGGGGCGGGGATTAAGATTTGCATTTTCAAGTTGATCCATAAAGTTTTTTGGCAAAAAAAATACTGGAGTAGGTCACCAGGTCTTTCTCCAGGCCAGAGCTGTGTTAGCCAGCATAAGTAAATTTATACTGTTCACCCCTCCACCACGTTGAGGTATGGTTGAACTTTGGAGGGGGGCTCTAGTAGATTAGATCTACTTAGGGATAAATGGAATGTGGAACTTACAGATAAAGTGTCACCAGCACCATGGCAAGAGATTTTAGGTAGTGTTAAACGCAGCTCAATGGATCTTAAATTGCACCTAATCCAACAGAAGATTATTTTCAGGGCCTATTGGACCCTTCTACATCTTAAGCGATTGAAAATGTCTCCAAATAGTAACTGTTGGAGATGCAGTAATCCGCATGCCAATTTAACACACATGTTCTAGGACTGTTCCATAGTGCAAAGCTTCTGGAGGGAGGTTATTATGCAAATTAACTTAGTGCTGGACTCATCCTTTGCACTGCCTGTAGTTTTGGGGTTTATCCCATCTGACTGTGGACTAAAACCCAGTTCTAAACAATGGCTATGGTGGAGCCTGCTGGTCAGGTGCGGCCCATGAGTGTGCCTCGGGGGGGTGGGGGTGGCTTCTTTAAGTGTAAATGGAGCTGGTGCTCTGTGCCACCCAGCAGCCCCCGTGGTGGGGAATCGCCTCCACCACTCACCTGGCTCCCACAGAGGCGAGCCCCCGCCAGCGGCCAGGTGATTGGCGAAGGGGATTCCCCACCGGGGGCTGCTGGGCGGCACGGAACACCAGCTCTGTTTACACGTAAAGAAGCCACCCGCCACACACACACCCGGAGGTGCATTCATGGGCCATGCCTACTGCTGGTAGCCAAGAGGTTAATTTTGAGGCAGTGGGAATCTCCCAATCCTACTAGGTCTGAGGACTGGGTGCAAGACCTGCGTGAGCTGACGGCACATGAAAAATGGGCCCTCTTGAAAGTAAATAAATCAGATAAATGGTCAGAAATCTGGGACAATTTCCTTGAACTATTCTTAGAATAGAAACCCCTCTGATCCACCCACACCTACCAGTGCATTGGTGAGTATCCCTTTGCCTCTTCCCCCCTTCTGCTTTCTTTCTCCCTCTTTCTCTTTCTTTCTCTCCTTTCTTCCCTCTTCTCCCCTCAACCAGTACTGAGGGGGGTAAGGGAGGGCTGGGCTCGGGGGCGGGGGGGAACTGGAAAGGCTTTGTCAAAATGTCAAAAATAATAATAAATAATAATAGAAATTCCTACTGCTTCAGGGCACCATGAGGGTTCTGTGAAAGGTTAAATCTGTCTCTTTTACATATGAATGGATGCTAATTATTACCAGCAATTACTACCATAGCACCAGGAATTAGTGTCTCTCAGCAGGGGAGGTAGAGTCATGCCTTCTCTGAAAAAGGCAGTTTGTTTTAAGGTGAGGAAGTAAGTTCTTTTTTAATTAATCAATTTGATTTTTGATCAATCTGAGCATGTGATTGGCACAATGTTGCTTGGTTAATTTAGTGGTTGAGAAGGAGAATTAGACATGGATTCTTTTCCCACTGCTCTGAAGACTGTGGTGTGGCCATGCTCAGATTTATAGAAACAGATTGGTACCCTGCAATTCTAAAATTCTATTATTTCCCTGTGGTTCTTCAGCTGTGGCTGGACTCCAACAACCATCACCCTATCATCCATTGCAGCAGGACATAATGGGAACCTTAGCTGGGGACCCAATCTTGAGAACCAAAGCTTGAGGGAACTCGCCTTGCCTCGCCTTGTGTCACTTTGCCTCAAGCCTCCCACTTCGCTTTTCCTTGCCTCCAGTCTCACCTAGCCTCTGGCTAGGTGAGGCTGGAGGAGAAGTGAGGCAAGAATGGGGATGCCTCAAGCCACCTGCCTCCTGCCTTGCCTTGCCTACAGCCTTCCATGGTGTCGTGCCTCACCTCCTGCCTCTAACCTCACCTCCAACTACACCTCCCGCCTGGCCTCCAGGCTTGTCTCCCACCTCCCACATCTACTACTACTATAAATATCTGAGCCAGAGTGGTGTAGTGGTTAGAGTGCTGGACTAGGACCGGGGAGACCCGAGTTCAAATCACCATTCAGCCATAAAACTAGCTGGGTGACTCTGGGCCAGTCACTTCTCTCTCAGCCTAACCTACTTCACAGGGTTGTTGTGAAAGAGAAACTCAAGTATGTAGTACACCGCTCTGGGCTCCTTGGAGGAAGAGCGGGATATAAATGTAAAATAATAATAATAATAACAACAACAACAACAACAACAACCCCCCCCAGTGAGGCACTACCTTGACATGGTTGTGGGGCTTGTGTGCTCTGATGAAGGTGAGAGCTATGCCAGAGGTCTAACCATACTGGACAGGTCTCACCAGAGGAGCCAGACAAAGAGTGCCTCTCCCATCAACAATATGGTGAGATGTAACTTTAATAAATCTATACCGGATCGGTCGTCGCCTGGGTCAACAAGGACTGCGCCAGGTGCTATAGTCCCTGGACATCTGGTGGCAAGTGGGCTACAGGACTCAGGATCTTCAGTTGAGCAACCAGGGCTGGAGACAGCAATGCTACTGGAAGAAACATCACTTAATCAAAAAAAAAAATACAAAAAATGCCAACAAGGAAATAATGATCTGCTATTACAAGTCTAGTCCAACTAGAAGAGGTTATTTAAAAAGAATGTACCAAATTTGGAAAGAGAAGCATCCAGATACAGAAATAACAGAACAAAGGCTAGCAGACCAGAGAAGATTCATAATAAGAAATAAAGTATTCACAGGAGTTGAGCTGGAAGAACTGCAAAGAGCAACACAGGCTCAAGATATGGAAGAAGAATTACCACCAACTGAAGCAGTTGCTCAGGCGCAGGTGGAGGAGGTGTTGGAAATAGAGGATACCACCATTGCTGAACTGTTTCAAAATCAAAACCAGGCAACCTCCCCTTTGCCTTCACCTCAAAAACCCAAATGCCATTTAACAGAAAAGCAACAAGAACTAAAGCAAAAAATAACTGAGCACATGAACCAAACAACCACCAGGGTTTGACTTCCCGCTCTAAAAACAGTTGCCAAAAAACAACTTGCTCAGGCATTAAAAGATGTCAATGCTGCACTTGCAGAAATAACAACCAATAATTTGCAAGAAACAAACCAACTAATGCACAGTGCAGCAACAATAACAACACAAGAGCTCAGATATAAGATCAGTGGACCTGTAAAAAAAGAAAGCAGTACATCACCTAAATCTCCAGGCTTAGATCAGATGCTAGTAAATTGAAAGATATGAAAGACAAGAAGCTGAAGAATGAAAACACCAGCAGTATCTGATTCAAAAATACCACCTAGATTCAAGGAAAATTAGAGAAGTCCTGGAAATAATAAAGCAGCAAATAACAGCAGTGTCAAAGAAGATTAGCAGATATGAAGCCAGAATTACACAACACAGGCAGAATCTCTAATTTCAGTCGAATCAGAGACGTTTCTACCAAAGCATAGAAGGAGAAACTGCAAGAAACGTAGAAACACCAAATGAAGAAGAAACAGTGCAATTCTGGGGAAATTATGGGACAATCCAAAAGATTATAATAAAAAAGCAGGCTGGATGAAAGAGGTCAAAAAATGTAACCAACAAATGCAAGATCTAATAATAACACCAGAATTAATAAGTGAAAGAGCAAAGAAAATTAAAAATTGGACTGCGCCAGGCGACGATGAACTGCATGGCTTCTGGCTTAAACACCTAACAAGCCTTCATAAACAACTATCAAAACAGTTCAATCACATTATGAAAGGCGGTGATATTGAACAATGGCTAACAACTGGGAAAACTCATCTCATCATGAAAGACCTAGCAAAAGGTGCAGTTCCAAGTAATTATAGACCGATAACCTGCCTGCCAACCATGTTCAAATTATTAACTGGAATAATAGCAGATGAAGTGATGCAACACTTATTAACTAACAAACAGCTTCCAGATGAACAGAAAGGAAATTGCCCAAACACCAGAGGCACGAAAGACCAGCTGCTGATTGACAAAATGATTTTAGAAAACTGCAAGAGAAGAAAAATGAATCTAAGCGTTGCATGGATTGACTACAAGAAAGCCTTCGATTCATTGCCTCACACATGGATACTAAAATGTTTAGAAACAACTTGTGTCAGCAAAAACATTCAGATATTTATTAAAAAAGCAATGAGCATGTGGAGTACACAGTTAACAATCAATGGCGAGGCACTTGGACAGGTTAGCATTAGAAGAGGCATTTTCCAAGGGGACTCACTATCCCCTCTATTGTTTGTAATCGCCATGACCCCACTTTCACAAATACTAAACAAAACAAGCCTCAGATACCAAACATCTAAAACATCCAGTAAAATCAACCATCTGCTGTACATGGATGATCTGAAGTTGTATGGAAAGTCCCAGTCAGAAATTGAATCACTGCTAAACACTGTCTGTATATTCAGTAGCGATATAGCAATGGAGTTTGGACTTGACAAGTGTGCTGAATTAATAATGAACAGAGGGAAAATAACAAAAACAGAAGGAATAGAACTGCCCAATGGAAGCAAGATCAAGAACCTGGAAGAGAAAGAACCTTACAAATACTTGGGCATTCTCCAGGCTGATAAGATCGCACACACTGAAGTTAAAAGAAAAATTGGAAGTGAATACATCAGGAGAGTTAGAAAAATCCTCAAGTCCAAACTCAATGGCGGGAACACCATACAAGCCATAAACACCTGGGCTATACCTGTTATCAGATACCCTGCAGGAATAATAGACTGGACCCAGGCAGAGCTAGAGACGCTAGATCGTAAGACAAGGAAAATCATGACCATCGATCATGTTCTGCACCCCCGCAGTGATGTAGATAGGCTATACCTCCCTCGCAGCTCAGGTGGAAGAGGAATGCTGCAAGTCCATCAAACAGTAGAGGAGGAGAAAGGAAGCCTTGAAGAATATATAAGGGACAGTGAAGAAGATGCCCTTAAAATGGTCAAGAACGAGAAACTATTCAACACCAATGAAACAAAGCAGGCCTACAAGAAAGAACAAGTCAGGAACCGAGCAGAAAAATGGAGAAATAAGCGCCTGCATGGTCAATATTTGCACAATATAAGTGGAAAATCAGACATCACCAAGACCTGGCAATGGCTTAAGAATGGCAACTTGAAGAAATAAACAGAAGGTTAAATACTGGCTGCACAAGAACAGGCACTAAGAACAAATGCAGTAAGAGGAAAAGATGAAAAATCAATAACAAACATCATGTGCCGCCTTTGTAAAGAAGCAGATGAAACAGTGGACCACCTGATCAGCTGTTGTAAGAAGATCAGACAGACTGACTATAAACAAAGGCATGACAAGGTAGCAGGGATGATACACTGGAACATCTGCTAAAAATACAAGCTACCTGTAGCCAAACATTGGTGGGACCATAAAATTGAAAAAGTTGAAGAAAATGAAGATGTAAAAATATTATGGGACTTCTGACTACAAACAGACAAACATCTGCCACACAATACACCAGATATAACTGTAGTCAAGAAGAAAGAAAAACAAGTCAAAATAATCGACATAGCAATACCAGGGGATAGCAGAATAGAAGAAAAAGAAATAGGAAAAATCACCAAATACAAAGATCTACAAATTGAAATTGAAAGGCTGTGGCAGAAAAAGACCCAAATAATCCCAGTGGTCATTGGCACCCTGGGTGCAGTTCCAAAAGACCTTGAAGAGCACCTCAACACCATAGGGGCCACAGAAATCACCATCAACCAATTACAAAAAGCAGCTTTACTGGGAACAGCCTATATTCTGCGATGATATCTATAACAACTGACAATAAAATTCAGCCATCCCAGGTCCTTGTGAAGGACTCGATGTCTGGATAAAACTAACCAGTCAATAACACCTGTCTGACTGTGTAAACAATAAATAAATAATAATAATATGTATATACTGCTCTTCAACCAAAGTTCCTAAAGTGGTGTACATAGAAAAAAAAACAAAAATAAGAGGGCTCACAATCTAAAAATGAAACATAAGACACATACCAGCAACAACCACTGGAGGGATGTTGTGCTGGTGTTGGACAGGGCAAGTTGCTCTCCCCTGCTAAAAATAAGAGAATCACCACTTTAAAAATGTGTCTTTGCTCAGTTACCAGGGGCAGCACCTCGTGGCTCCTGCCTTGCTTGGCCTCCCGCCTTGCCTCACCTCAAGACTTCTGCCTTGTCTCCAGCCTGGCCTCATCTCGAAGCTCCTGCTTGGCCTCACCTCCAGCCTTGTCTTACTTCCAGTCTAGACTAGCTTTGCATACAGTCTGATTTTGCTTTTCCTCAAGCCTCCAACCTAGCCTTGCCTCCAGCCTTTCCTTGCTCCTCCTGCCTCACCTGCCTTCTACCTTCCCACGCACCTTCTGCCTCACCTTTGCTTGCCTCACCTCAAGTGTTCTGTCTCACCTCACTTCCAGACTCCCATCTCTCTTCCAGCTTCGTGCCTCATCTAAACACCGGGCACCCACCTCTAGCCTAGCCTGCCTCACCTCCAGCCTGGCTTCCAGCTTCCCACTTCACCTCACCTAAAGGCTTCCCCTCTGCCTCCAGGCTCCCACTTCGCTTCACCTCCAGGTTTCTGCCTTGCCTCAGCTCCAGGCTTCCACCTCATCACACCTCCCATCTCTCCTTGCCTCGTGCCTCGCCTTGTCTCCCACCTCCAGTCTGTCACCTCACCTTGAACTTCCCTCCATGCCTCCATCCTCACCTTGAGGCTCCTGCCTTGTCTTCAGCCTCCTGTCTCATCTTGCTCTGAGGCTCCCACCTCACCTCCAGCCTCATCTTGCACCCCCTGCCTCACCTCCTATGTATCCCACCTCACCTCAAGCTTTCCTCCTCACTTCACCTCCAGCCTCCAGGCTCATCTCATGACTCCTGCCTCACCTCCAGCCTATCACCTCACCTCCAGACTTGCCTTGCCTCCAGCCTTGCCTCCACCCTCGTGCCTCATCTTGCCTTGAGACTCCTATACCTCACCTCACCTTCAGCCTCGCCTTGCACCTCCCGTCTCACCTCCCACCTTGCCTCCTGACTCACCTCCTCCTTCACCTTACCTCAAACCTTCTACTATGCCTCCAGCCTCGCATCTAGTTTCCTGCCTTGCCTCCAGCTTTCTGCCACCAGTGTACTGCCTTGCCTTGAGTCTCCCGCCTCACTTCCACTTGCCTTGTCTAGCCCTGCCTCGAGCCTTGCCTTGAGCCTCCCACTAGCCTTGCCTCGAGCCGCCCACTTCACCTTGCCTCCCACCTAGCTTCGCCTGGCCTCCAACCTAGCTTTGTCTTTCCTTGCCTCACCTCACCTTCAGCCTCACTTCACCTCCAGTGAGCAGCTGACAACCCGGTTAGCTATGGTAAGCATCTGCATGCATTCTGCATTCCTGTGCAGGTTAATTTTTGGTTGGCTGTCTGGTTCCATCTTCTCATGTTCTTTTCTACTGTGTTTATCTGCGGTCTTTGGGATACTAACTCAATAATATTCCAAAGAAGTTAGCTGCACCCTGCCTCCTTCCCTCCCTACCTTTTTGTTTCCCAGATCCTTGTTTTTATCTGTGCATGAAAAAATGAGTCTGGAGGGTTGGTCAATGGAACTCAGCCCCTTTCCTAATACCAGATGCCATATTTGCCTTGATATGCTGCAATCAATTTCTCTTTTGGATGAGGTATGCTTTCTTTTATGAAATTACATTGTTTAAGGCTGCCTTTTTGTTGCCCTTTCTGAAGCCCTTTGTATTATTGAGTTACTGCCTAGGTCCAAATTCAATCGATCCAGCAAGGCTTTGTTGTTCAATGATGTTCAGTTTCTTCTGATGCCTCGGCTATCTGGATCTGTTTCTCTAAAACCGATCAGCTTGCAGCAGGCAGGTTTTTCAAGCTTCATTGAGCTTCTGATTCCTGAATTTGCCCCTTTGTTGCTGTCTTGTAGTATCAGGTTCTCATGCCTAGTGGTCCTGGCTTCTTTTGCAGACATTTTGATTGCTCCTCATTGACTTTGTTTCAATTGAAAAGAGTTCTCCAACATGCTGTTTCTATTTCAGGACATCACACTGAATTTTTGGATACCCATTCTGTTACAATTTGTGCTGCTCTTTTAACTGTTTCGTTTTTAAGGATGCAGTCTGAATTCATTCACAGGCTGGGGTTGTGGTGCTTTTGTGCCTATCTACATTGTATTACGCCACCTTGGATTACTTATCATATCTATTGGTGCTCACCACTACCCTTATTTCAGATAGTTTTATCTCCTGTTATTGCCACACTTTAACTCTGGTTATCTTTTTACATGAAGTCCTTCTCTTCCTTTGGGTCAGGAAATCTGGCTGTGTGGCTATAGCATAGTTTTCAGTCCCCAGAAGTGGGTGTGTCTCAGCTCTTTGGATCTCAACTTGACCACCCTCTCAACAAACTCTTTTGTGTTTGGTTGAGTATGGTGCTTTCCAGATTACATGCCACAGAAGTTTCACTACGTGTCCACAAAGTGTGCCTCAGTACTTCCTGTGTTCCAACATTGCAGTCCCTATGCTGCAATGCAAGGTGCCATCCATATTTCTGATGCTCTCTTTCAGATTTTATTGCTGCATTTCAGTGCTACAACATTCCATGTGTGTTGCAGGAAAATAGAAGTATTTTTTTCATTATAGGAGGGTTGCAACACTATTTCAGCAGTGTAAGTAATGTGGTGTGTACAGTTCACTGAGCGAGGGGGAGATGATTTGTTGATATTGACCCTTCCTGTTTCTGAAATTATTATTATTTATTTCTCCAGGATTCTGCTGCAATGGTGCAATGCTTCGATATTATTTGTTTGTTGTTCAGCTCTGTGTTGTTGTTTTTTCCTGGGTGCTCTTGCGCAAAGCTGAAATGGTGTATTAGTGCATTTCCTGTTTATTTGCTTTTTGCTCCCTTATCTGTTAATGTTAAACCCATTTTGCTTATATTTCTCTTTATATTTCTCTCTATTCTTCCTTTTTTTTTTAGTCTCTGCCAGTGCATTTTTTAGTTAGTTTAAAAACTAATTGTCAGCCATGGCAAGGAACAGTTAAGATTGCACAAGTTAGAAAAGACTGTTCCCCCGATGATGTCTGGATAAACAAACCAGTCAATAACACCTATCTGACTGTGTAAACAAGAAATAATAAAAATAATGATGATGATAATAATAATCAAATCACAGCTAAACATTGTCTGTATATCCAGTAGCGATATAGCAATGGAGTTTCATCTGCTCCTTTGTAAAGAAGCAGATGAAACAGTGGACCACCTAATCAGCTGTTGTAAAAGACCATAAAATTGAAAAAGTGGTAGAAAATGAAGATGCAAAAATATTATGGGACTTCCGACTACAAACAGACAAACATCTGCCACACAATATACCAGATATAACTGTGGTTGAGAAGAAAAAAGACACGTCAAAATAATCGACATAACAATACCAGGGGATAGCAGAACAGAAGAAAAAGAAATAGACAAAATCACCAAATACAAAGATCTACAAATTGAAATTGAAAGGCTGTGGCAGAAAAAGACCAAAATAATCCCAGTGGTCATTGGCACCCTAGGTGCAATTCCAAAACAACTTGAAGAGCACCTCAACACCATAGGGGCCACAGAAATCACCATCGGCCAATTACAAAAAGCAACTTTATTGGGAACAGCCTATATTTTGCGAAGATATCTATAATAACCAACAGTATCGATGATAAAATTCTGGCATCCCAGGTCCTTGGGAAGGACTCGATGTCTGGATAAAACAAACCAGTCAATAACACCTGTCTGACTGTGAAAACAAGAAATAATAATAAACAATTAGAGAAAATAACTAAATACAAGGACCTTCTGATTGAAATTGAGCGGCTCTAGAAAAAGAAAACAATAGTGGTGCCAATAGTTGTTGGTTCCCTTGGTGAACCTGGTGAACCAAAAGAACTTGAACACCATTTCGACACCTTGGAAAGCACCCATGAGAGACATGAATTGGTTCCAGTTACAACTTTTGTTAATCAAGTGAACTTCTGATGATTTGGTCATAATTAAGGAACTTTCCATTGTGATCTTTTGATCTGGTCTGGAATGTTCCCTAGGAGTGTTTAGTGTAGTGTTTTTTATCTGGAAAAGTGAATAGGGCATGCAAAATGCAACACAAACACCAGAAAGTTCTTTTTTATTTTACAGTGGCTCAGTCATGATTGAAGCATTAGAAGCCTGAGGGATGTTTTTTATTTTTGTTTGGCTTGCAATAAACCCTACAGGAATATTTTTGCTGATTCCAAATTGGGTTGGGTGGATATTCAAGGTCAAGGCTAAGCTGACTCCTTTCTGTTGCTGGAGTTTTTATGTGGGGAGTAAAGGATAAGAATAATAAAGGTCAGGTTTGATTGAATTTTCATAATTGACATAATCTGAGGGCCAAGCAAAGCTTTACATCTTTTTTTGGGGGGGGGGCATAATAGTAGTTGTGAGGGTGATCGGGGTCAGGTCAGGAAGGGTTTTTAACCTTTTCTGATCTGTATCACAAATACTTATTGCATGGCTGTTATTTGCCCTGGATATGAAACTCTCCTTGGTACCAAAGAGAGCTTCCCATTCAAGGTAAAAAGCAGCTGTGAGAGCCTGATGGAGATTGGAATAGCGGTGGGGCCAAAGCATCAAATCTCCCTTCCTCTCCATTCTGCAGTCCTGATCCAGATCACCCCCTGCATAGCTGTTATTTAGTAAAAAAACCAAACAATTCAAAGGCCAATCACATGTTTGAAATAACATTAGGTTGACCCTGAACTGGAACCTTAAAAAGTGGAAGTTGTAGTCCAAAAATATCTGGAGGTCCAATGGACACAAGGTTGGAAATAGGGTTGCCAACTGTCTCGCACTGCACAGGATGTCCCAACTTCCTACGGGGAAATGCTTGTCTCGTCCGGCACTCAATTTCTCTCGCTTTTTGATTTAAACAAATTCTTTTTTTTTTTACCTTTAAAAAACTTTTTAAGCTGCCACTGCACGGCACCAGGAATGGTGGTGAGGGCTCCTCCTGCCTCCCAAACTATGTGAAGTCGGGGGCTCAGGGACGGTGCACTGGCGACAGGCGAGTCTTGGAGAGAAGGCAGCGAAAGAGCCACTTACCCAGACCTGACTTCCTCCCAGATGAGGCAGATCAGATTGATTTCAGGGCTCTGTGTATGCAGGCTTGTGTGCAGAAGTCTGAAATTGGCCCCATCTGCCTCATTTGGTAGGTGGTGGTGACTGCCACCAGGTCAACATGCTTGGTGGCTGCACCTGCGGCCAAAACAAGTCCCATCCCTAGGTGCCCGCCCCTTGGTGACCACCGCCCCCCTCGTTGTCCCGATTTCAGCCAACACAATGTTGGCAAGCCTAGTTGGGAACTCCTTTTTAGACTGTGAGCTCTTTGGGGCCAGG
Organism: Hemicordylus capensis; assembly: GCF_027244095.1. Lineage (NCBI taxonomy): Eukaryota > Metazoa > Chordata > Lepidosauria > Squamata > Cordylidae > Hemicordylus > Hemicordylus capensis. The sequence goes on along the minus strand of NC_069661.1, from coordinate 108,647,322 downwards.
GAGCCGCTTTTAGTTATTAATTATTTTTCTTCGTAAGCACTTTGAGAACTTTTGTTGAAAAGTGGGATATAAATATTTTTAGTAGTAGTATAGTGGTGTCTAAATTATTTGCAATTTAGATGCCATTATACTAGTTAGGATGAATCAAACAAAAACATTTCTTCCATTATAAACCTCACAATTGTGTTGCTTACAAATACGACATCTGTTATAAGCTAATAACTTGAAATGTTTCATATGTGATCTACTAGGAAAGGTTTACAAATATTCCTATTTTCAAAGTGATCTGATAAAAAAAAATGCCACAGATGCAGCAATGGGCTGAAAATAGACACATTGATCCTTTTGGTCCATTTTTTAGACAGGTGCATCATATATCTCTTTCAGACCGTGATAAAAATGACTGATGTAATTTGTTCAGGTTTGTCTAGGAAGGCAACCCTTTATTGGTTTGATGAAGTTTTGAGGAGCAATTCAAAGATTTTCCTGTCCCATTAAAGCCAGTGGCTAGCAAGTGCTGACAAAGTTATACAGTGTGTGGCTTGTTCGATAATGAACTCTGACATTGGCATGGAGAGCCAGCTTTCTGTTGCAAGTGCAGTGCTATTAGTTATGAAATATGAACTCTCAGGGAATGGGGGGCAGGGAGTGAGGACTTAGACTGGACGGGTGTGGGAAATCAGGTGGGTAGTTAGTAACAGTGTGGGGGAGAAGCAGTGATGTGAGGGATGAATTTGAAAATGCATGCACACAGAAATATACAAATACACACCATCAGAAACAAAACAAATACACACAAACTCACATGAAACAGAAAAACAAACACACTCATGCAGCACACACAGCAAACAAACACACAAATGTACATGCAGCACAAACGTGTACACACACATGCACACAAAACCCCAAACAAATGCATACAGAAACACAAAAATAAACATGCATGTATGCACCACAAATACACGCACACAGACACATTCACAAACACAAACACATGCGCACAACATGACACACAGATGTGCACACAGAAACACAAATGTGCTCACACACAAACATGCACATGAACACATACAACACAATACGTGCATAAATAAACACAAATACTTGTATACATATGCACACAGAAACAGGATCTCTCTCACCCACATATACACAAACATGCTCACAAATACATACATGCAATCTAAACACAAGCATCAGTGCATAGAAACAACCGTACATGAACCACACTCCACTTTCAAAGATATCTATTTGTCCACTTAGCAGGGGCAATCTCATCTATTTTGTAAGACAGCATTTGGTGCCTCACCTCAGGAACTGCAGTACCTAGAGCCACTGCTATTAAACACACACACAGTTATCACACCAGAGCTACTTTAAATGACACTGCTGCATAGCAACTGAGTAGGGGTGTGCATTTCGGATTTTTTTCTGTTTTGTTTTTGGCCAAATTCCAAAGGGCCCCCCCCATTTGACGAGGGTCTGAAATAAACCCTCCCCCAACCCCCCATTTTTGGTTTCGGAGCTGACTTGCTCCGAATCCGAAACAGAATTCCAAGTTGCCAGTTTCCCTGGTGCTTCCTCCTCCCTTCCGCCCCAGTCCGTTCCCCATCGCTCCATCCGTTCTCCTTCCCTAGCCCATTCCTGACCAATTCCCCCCTCCCTTCCATCGCAGTCTGTTCCCCATCATTCCGGAGATCCCCCATCCTCAGTGCTTTCTCTCCCACCGGGCTCCCTCCCTCCCTGCCATTTTCACCCTCCCGCCCATCTCCTCTGCCACCTCACCGCCCGGCCAAAAGGCAAAGTCAAGCTCCCTGCTGCTCCGGAAACTCCCTGCTTCCTGTCTGTTCCTGCTTTTGCCTGCTGCAGACCTCCTCACCCTGCCATTCGCCTCCTCCACCAATCTAATTACAAAAATAGATGAGTTGGTCAAGGCGGCAGCATGGAAGATAGCATGTTGCAATCTTTAGAGGAGGCAAAAATCCCACTGTAGGCAATAGGATTGTTCTGGAGCAAGTGGGTTGTGGATCCCTCCTGTTAGACCTTGTAAAAGAGGAAACAACTCTGAGCCCTTCCCCAACCACCCTCCCACCCTCCCAGACAATACACTGCACAAAATATAGAAGGAAGAGGAAATCGTTTTTTTAAAGTTTAAAAACAAAATTAGAAAGGGGCAAGATATTTGAAACACACAGACAAAGAAAAAGGGGCCTTTCATGATTCCTCACCTCCAGTAAAGTGGGGCGGGGTGGGGAGCACACAATAAGTGGAGATCCTGTGTGCTAATTTAAAGGGAAGCCTCAGAACAGATGAAATAGACCAGAGGCAAGTTGAAATTGACAAAGGAACAGTGCCTGCCTTCTCCAGCTTAAAAATGTTCACTACGTAATAGGGAAGACCAAGGAGCACCATCAAAGCTGAGCGAGGCTGAGGGTGGGGGAATAAAGACTTATTAATAACAAGGCACTCCACAACTCCTGAGCAAGAAAAAGTTTAGGGAAAGGTCTCCAAGTTTTTCTTACTGGGAAATAAAGCAAAGGGAACGCCAAAGGAGAAAAGGTGGGGAAGGAGAGAAAAGGTCAAACAAGCGGAATTTGGAAGCTGATACCGGCGAGTCAAAAAAATAATCATCTGTTATTATTTTAGGTTGGGAAAAGAAAAGTACCAGGTTTTTGTGTGGTGTTGGGTTTTTTTAAATGGAAATTGAGGAGAAGGCATAAAACGGTTTGGTAACATAAGCTTTGCAGCTTGATGCTTCTTCTCCCCACACCCTGCAAACCTTTGGAATTTGGAAAACTGAGGAGAGGCGCAGAAGGAGGAGGCGAGGAGTAACCTGAAGGGCTGGATGATGCGCAGGAATGGGGAGCAGCAGCACAAAGGCCAAGCTCCCCACCATGGCCGTGCCCGCCACCACCACCACTGCCGCCTCACTGCCCGAGGCAAAGTCAAGCTCCCGCCAGTTTTCAGCCCCTTAATCCTTAAGGAGCAGAGGTTTCAGTTCAAGACAACTTCACAGAGAACATAAAGACTCAATGAGTCGCATCTTGCCTCTGAGGCTGGAAGTGGCCCATAGCCACCAGACTAGTAGCCATTGATAGACCTGTCCTCCATGAATTTGTCTAAGCCCCTCTTAAAACCAACCAAGTTAGTGCCCATCACCACTTCCCATGAGGGAGAATTCCATAGATTAATTATGCACTGTGCATAGGTGTAGGGTCTATTGGACAAGGGAGGGCAAATGTCTCTGGGCCCAGAGGGTCAGGGGCCCCACAAGCAGAGGCCTCCTAACACCTGGGGGGCTTCCTGGGGGGCTGTCCTACTGCCACTGGTGCTCTGCCACCCCATCAATATTTCTCACATTAGACCTGAACAATTAGAGCATGGGGAATGCACACATGCATACGCTCCCTTCCTCTTCTGAAGCGGCAGGGAGAGAAGGGGGCTGCCAGAAGCTGGTGCGGCTCTTTCTGTTTGGAGGGCACAAAGTGGTGGCTCCACTGGCAACCACGCAGGGCTTGGTAAGGGTTGCGTTTCCTCCCTTCTTTCTGAATGGAAGCACTGTTTTGTAAAACGCCCTTAGATTTAACATCTCTGGACATCGAGGCCTAGAGGAGGAAAAAGCACGCAGGTTGCCCCGCCTCTCTACATCTGAGATCAGATGCAAGGGGCATGGCTTGGTGCTCTGCGGCATGTGTGACAGGGGGCTCCTTCCTGCTCTTTGGCCCCAGGCCCCAGGGAAGCTTGCTACACCCCTGGAGCTGTGTGAAAAAGTACTTCCTTTTGTAGGTCCTGCATTCCCCAACCTTCCGTTTCATGGGATGACCCCTCATTCTAGTGCTGTGAGAGAAGAAGAAATTTTTTATCTTTGTTCTCTCTCTCGACTCCATGCATAATTTTATACACCTCTATCATGTCTCCCCATAGTCAGCTCTTTTCCAAACTAAAAAGCCTCAGATGCTGTTGTTTTGCCTCATAAGGAAGCTACTACAGGCACTTGATTGTCTTGGTTGTCCTCTTCTGCACCTTTGCCAGTTCTACAATGTTCTTCTTAAGATACGGTGACCACAACAGTATGCAGTACTCCACATCTGACCGCACCATAGATTTGTATAAGCATTTTTATTTTCAGTCCCCTTCCTAATGATCCCTAGCATGGAATTTCCCTTCTTCACAGCTGCTGTGCACTGAGATGCCACTTTCAATGAGATGTCCACCACGACCCCAAGATCTCTCTCCTGGTCAGTCACTGACAGCTCAGATACCATCAGTGTACAGGTGAAACTCGGAAAATTAGAATATCGTGCAAAAGTCCATTAATTTCAGTAATGCAAATTAAAAGGTGAAACTGATATATGAGACAGATGCATTACATGCAAAGCGAGATAAGTCAAGCCTTAATTTGTTATAATTGTGATCATGGCATACAGCTCATGAAAACCCCAAATCCACAATCTCAGAAAATTAGAATATTACATGGAACCAAGAAGACAAGGATTGAAGAATAGAACAATATCGGACCTCTGAAAAGTATAAGCATGCATATGTATTCAGTACTCAGTTTGGGCCCCTTTTGCAGCAATTACTGCTTCAATGCGGCGTGGCATGGATGCTATCAGCCTGTGGCATTGATGAGGTATTATGGAAGACCAGGATGCTTCATTAGCGGCCTTCAGCAATTCTGCATTGTTTGGTCTCATGTCTCTCATCCTTCTCTTGGCAATGCCCCATAGATTCTCTATGGGGTCAGGTCAGGCGAATTTGCTGGCCAATCAAGCACAGTACACTGTATACTTTTCAGAGGTCCGATATTGTTCTATTCTTCAATCCTTGTCTTCTTGGTTCCATGTAATATTCTAATTTTCTGAGATTGTGGATTTGGGGTTTTCATGAGCTGTACGCCATGATCATCACAATTATAACAAATTAAGGCTTGACTTATCTCGCTTTGCATGTAATGCGTCTGTCTCATATATCAGTTTCACCTTTTAATTTGCATTACTGAAATTAATGGACTTTTGCACGATATTCTAATTTTCCGAGTTTCACCTGTATATGTGGAGTTGGGTTTTTTTTTGTCCCAATAAGCATAACTTTACACTTGCTTACATCAAACCACATTTGCCATTTTGTTGCCCACTCACCAAATGTGACCACACCATAGATTTGTAAAAGGGCATTCTAATATATTAGCATTTTTATTTACCTGTATCCCTAGCATGGAATTTACCTTTTTCACAGCAGCTGCATACTGAGTCAGCACTTTCAATGAGCTTCCAACCATGACCCCAAGATCTCTCTCCTGCTTAGTCACTGACAGCTCAGACCCCATCCGTATATATGTTAAGTTGGGGTTTACTGCCCCAGTATGCATCACTGCTTACATTGAACTGCATTTGCCATTTTGTTACCCACTCCCCCAGTTTGGAAAGATTCCTTTGGCGCTCCTCACAATCTGGTTTGGATTTCACTACCCTAAATAGTTTAGTATCATCTGCAAATTTGGCCATTTGCTGGTTACCCCAAATTCTAGATCATTTATGAACAAATTAAAGAGCACTAGTGCCTGTATACATCCCTGGGGGACCTTACTTTGTACTTCCCTCTGTTGTGAAAACTGTCCTTTTATTCCTACCCTCAGTTTCCTGTCCTTTTTTTCCTACCCTCAGTTTCCTGTCCTTTAACCAGTTACAAATCCACACATGAACCTGGCCCCTTATCTCATGACTACTAAGTTTACTCAAGAGCCTTTGATGAGGAACTTTGTTAAAAGCTTTTTGGAAGTCCAATTATATTATGTCAGCTGGATCACCTTAATCCACATGCCTGTTGACACTCTCAAAGAACTCCAAAAGGTTAGTGAGGCAAGACTGTGATAGATATACAGTTGCTAGGATGGTCGTGGCTGGGGGGAAATTGCAGCAGCCATCATGAGAATGACGAAACTTTTATTAGAGAGGCAGTGTAGTGTTGTAGCTAGAGTGCTGGAAGACCAGAGAGATTTGTCTTTAGATCCCCCACTTGGTCATAAAGCAAAGCATGTTATAGGTGATCTTAGGCCAAGTGTAATCTTTCAGCCTAACTACCTGACAGGTTTCTTGTGAGAATTAATAGTAGATACCATGTATGTGACCCTGAGCTCCTTGGAAGAAAGAAATACAACAATGTAATAAAAATATTATTTACTCTCATAATAGAGATACAAGTTCACGCAAATGTTGTGTGTGTGTGTGTGTGTGTGTGTGTGTGTGTGTGTGTGTACGTGCATGCGTGCATGTGCACACATGTGTGTAAACCGATTCTGCCTATCCGTGAGTAAAACTTTTCCAGGATATTTTCTGGAACCTACAGGCTTTATTGTGGATATATATATATATATCTACCAAAGGCTGTTCTTCTGGGTAAATAAATTGGAATTATTATGGTATTAATCACAAATGCATAGAATAGCAATTCACAAACACCCTGAAGCTCTGCAGAAAGACAATATTAGTGCAACACTCCTATAGTCCCCAAGAGCCACACACTGGTCAGCCATTTCAAACATTCTCACTTTCCTCAGGCTGCCTAACCAAAAGAGAAACCGAGAGAGAGAGAATTAGGTTGGATACTCTTCAGTTTATTCAAGATGTCATGGCCAGAGGAACTGTGTTTATTATCTACTGGGAAATAAATAGGGTCTTGCTGTCATGTTAAGGAGATCTTTCTTTGAACTCAGTGATTCTAGCTCATGGGGTCTTACAGAGACTGTAATTAAAGACTAGGGGCTGCTTAAAAACCAGCTCATCATGTGAGCTATGGCCATGACTCCCTTTCTGTGATGGCAATATTCAATACAACTGTGTTATGTTGTTAAAGGGAGGATTTTGGCATATAATAGTCTATTCTGATGCACGGGGAACAGGAAAACCCTGCTAACTCTATACATCTACATTGTATTTCAGAAAGCATTCCTGTGGAATGTGCCCTCTCATGCGGAAGACATAGATATGCTTTTGAATGCTACCATTGGTATTTTAAAACCTATAACTGTGTTATGAAGGGGGGAAAGGGAGCCATCAACACCCCCTTCCTTCTCTGTTTGGGACATTTCTGGCTATGGTTATAAAACATGCAACTCCAGAAACTGACACCCACAGATTTTAAAATCTAGTTCATAATACATTTTATTGAATGCAAAGTGAGACTAAAATAATCTAAACACGCAGGATATTCCCAGGATATGTCATAAAACACACAAGATAGAAATGCATGTTCTGGCATTAACACTTAACCTATTTCAGAGATTATGCTTTTTATCTGTTAAATATTTTAACGTGCGCTCCATATGAATTGGGGGTATAATACCTTAAACCTAACAAAGGGAGGAATGGGAAACCAAGGTAGGAAGGGCTTAACCAAATGAAATATCCTAATAGATGTTGAAGAGAGCTTTAGAACAAAACAAGGCATTTGAAATACATAAAAAAGGTAACAGGGTACAGACTAAACACTGGAGCTCTTCTCATGATCATTGAGAAGATCTGCAGGGTGGTCTTCAGGGAAGGCGGATTTATCCTACCTGCCCCACATAAAATTTCCTGTACTTTTCAGGCCGGGTAAATAGCCTGACCAGACAAATGGCAGCTTCCACTGTGGCTCACCCAGCAGCTCTGGGGTCAGGGTGATGGGCTGCCCCCCCCTGCCCCTCACCAGGAGTCCCAATAATGTACCGCATGTGTGCATGGTGCATTACTGGGATCCCCTACCCCACCTGAGTGTGCCAGCAAGCATCCGCAGCTGACAAGCAATTTTTAAAAATGAGGTTAAAGGAGCACTCGCTTCCTTGACCTCATTTAACTAGGTGGTTAGTTAGGTGGGTTTGCCTCGGTGTAGCCACCGGGATTGGGCACGATCTTGGTGATTCACACGAGCGTGCAAAACTGGGCTGGGCCAACATTCCATTGTTGGAATAAGGGACATAGAGGGGGAATATGTGGAGCTAATCAGGGGCCTGAGTAGCAGTGCTGTATTATTATTATTATTATTATTATTATTATTATTATTACATTTATATCCCACTCTTCCTCCAAGGAGCCCAGAGTGGTGTACTACATATTTGAGTTTCTCTTCCACAACAACCCTGTGAAGTAGGCTAGGCTGAGAGAGAAGTGACTGGCCCAGAGTCACCCAGCTAGTTTCATGGCTGAGTGGGGATTTGAACTCGGGTTTCCCTGGTCCTAGTCCAGCACTCTAACCACTACACCATGCTGGCTCTCTGTATGTGTTTTAACCACTTTCAACTTAAACTAGTTACAACTTAGATTGCTTCTCCTCTGCTTATTGATATAACCATGGTTAGCCGAGTTGTTAGCCAGCAAGGATAGGTTTCACACACATGAGCACTATCTAATAATCATCACTTGCATAATTTTCATGATCCCGATACCTGAAGAATGGTAAGTTAACCAATAATTGATGGATGTTAATGTTAATGTCCCCAATATGGGACTGCTGGGAAACCAGACCACCAGAACCATAGAGTACTCTGGTAGGGAGGGAGAAGGGAAAGGAATTGAAGCTCATGAACATCACCTTTATTTCATAATTAGTGAAAATAATTGATTTGGTCAAAGCTGTAGGTTCTTCCCATTAGTTGAAAATAAGGGACAAATGGTGTCCTGTAAGGACAGACAATTTTGGACTGAAATAAAGGACATTTGTGCGTACGGGACTGTTGGTGACCCTACTCTGAAAGATGGTTGCATTTGTGAAGTGGGAAAGGTTTTCAGTCAGGCTTCCAGCTTGTAACTTTACCTGAGATGTGATTATTCAAATGAAGTAATGAAACAAAATACTTACAACAGTGAATTCCCCAATACTCCTTAATTATAAGTTATCTTCTCTAAACCTATAAGAAAGGGGGCAAGGGAAGTCAAGGTTGGAAGGGGTTTATAAATAGAATGCTATCTAACTGCAGCTGAGAGCACCAACATGACAGACTTAGAGAAAAATTCCAAAGACCGAGCAAGAAAGTGCAGGCGGTGCAAAATTGCAGGCATAAAACACAGACCTTAACACAAGGCTCAAGCAAAGGAGACAAACCATGGAAGGCAACTTAGGTATGTGCACGAACCCATTCGGAGGCCCTTTTATGGGGCCTGCTGGGTGCTTGCGCACCAGCTTCTTTAGGCCACTTCTGGCTGAAGAGCAAACGGGGTGGCAGGGAAGTACACTGCCTCCCCGTAGGACTTGAGAAATACCGGGCGCTGGTTGGGGGAAAGTGGAGGGAGGGTTAAGTGCACCCTCCCCCACCCTTAAAGTGAGACACCCCTGCCCTGCCATCGAACCACCCGGCGTGGTTCCATGCACATCCCTAGCAGGGACCCAGCCTAACATGACACAGAAAGCCTGTCATATTCGTGTGCATGTAAAGAATAGAAAAAATCAGAGAGAAACAGACTTCTTTTTAAAGGAAAAAATATCATTTTTTCTTCCTGCTTGTAATTTTACCCATGGCAAGATCATGTTGCCTTCTCTTAAAGGTAAGGTAAAGTGTGCCATCAAGTTGATGTCAACTCCTGTCAGCCACAGAGCCCTGTGGTTTTCTTTGGTAGAATACAGGAGAGGTTTACCATTGCCTCCTCCCGCACAGTATGAGATGATGCCTTTCAGCATCTTCCTATATTGCTGCTGCCCGATATAGTACCAGCAGAGATTCAAACCAGCAACCTTCAGCTTTTTAGTCAACTATTTTGCGAGATCACTTGTGATCACTTCACAAATGATTGAATTCTAGTAACTCAGTGAGACTTTAACAAGAGTGTCTGCAAATCAACCAGCGTGAGAACTCCCAGTTAGCAGTGCTAGGCAAATAAAGTGGAGGCAGGAGATTTTAAGAGTCTACTCAACATATCTCTTTCCAATTTCCTGACAGGGATCCTGGTAAAGGTGTTCATAGCCACAGCCACCGCACACCCCTGCCCACATCCTCTCACCTGCTCCACCACCGAGGAGAATCTACTGGGATAATCTGGGACAGACCTCTAGCTTCTCCTGACCAGGTCTCCATGATGCACACCAGGTTGGCTCCTTCATCCATAATCAAGTCATGGGTGATATCAGACTTATTTTGAACCAACCCGGCATTACAGATAATAAGGTGAGGTTCTGTGGGTTGTTGGCACTGCTCTCCAAGGTCAAAGTGGTGGTAGGTCTGCTGAAGTAGGAAATAGAAATTAAATTTCTGAATTCCTTTCCCTTGTATTCCCTTCGCATACAATGCATACATATATGGAGCTATCCATGCCAAAGACACAAATTGCTTTGCTTCAATTAAAAAGTTACTGTTTATTCTGCACTGGTTACATTAGGTATTATGAGGCTCTACACATCATCAATATGTGGAGCCTAACCAGGCATGGCAGGGAGAGCGGGCTTAGCCCTCTCTCCCTGCACATGAGCAGAGAGCCATCCCTGGGCAGCTGGATCAGCTGCCCACATGACTACCGGCTCCATCACGGAGCCAGTAGGGGCGGCAGGGATCAGGGGCCATCTGGCCCCCGGAAATCCCAGGATGCCCCATGAGAGTGTGTGGGGCATTCTGGCGAGACCCCTGAAGCCGGGAGGCTTGTTGTAGCCTCCTGGTTGGGGGTTGGGAACACATGATCAGTAAAATGGGGTTAGCAGGGCGAGCGCTCCACTAACCTCATTTTAGGGGAGGGTTCTCAGGTGGGCTAGTTGCCGTTGAACCACCGGGCTCGCCCAGTGGTTCTCATGATGGAGGGAAAACAGGCTGGGCTCCCCTAGCCCAGTTTCTCTCCATTGTGAGAATAGTCTCTATGAATTATAAAAAAGGCAACTGCAACAATTTTTTTTTAAAAAGAAACAAAACAAAAACCAACCAACACAGTGTTTTCAATTCAGTACTGAATGTATTCAAAACTAGACCTTTGAACCTTGCTGGAAAACCTGCCCACCATTCTGAAATTTATTTAGCCCTGTTCATGTCCTGCTCAACACTCATTCAACAAGTGCAGAGCAAACACAGGTACAGTTATCCATATATAGGCTGCCCAGAAAACTGTTGGGTCTACAGCCTCACAGGGGCCCATTCTATCGTTACCATTCCAGTCTCATCTACTTTCACAAATCAGTAAACAATAAGACCTGGCAAGCAGTGCCACTGCCACAGTCAAGTAGTCTGTTTTGTTTTGACTTTGGTAGACTCAATCAGTTCTTTGGTTACCTCATTAGAAGGAAGCCCTGTTACATGATCTTCAAACTGAAATACAGGTAGTATGAAATCCAAGTAGCTTTTTTTTCTGTTTAAGGGAGTCTTAACAATGGATAGATATGTGACCAGATATGCAACCTGATGCTTCACTGAATATTTTGTCCATTCTGTCATAATTATCCTACAGAGCTCCTTGCCATTTGGGGACTGTGCCCAGTCATGCCAGTTCAGTGTCAGGCATGAAAAGAGCTTGGGCACAATGCCAGATAATAATGTTACACAGAAGCCTCCAGTTGGCCTTGGCTAGCTACCTGATTACTTTTTAAAAGAAAACAAACAAACTATGATTTTCTGCCAGGCTGTGGTTAGCCAATTAGGCTGCTCATCTGATAATCTATCCTGGCTTCTATTCATTTTTGATGTGGTTAAATTTAGACTCTTCCAATGATCAAATCCCATAACGGGGAGGAACGTAGCTCAGTGGAAGAGCATCTGATTTGCATGCATGAAGTCTCAGCTTCAATACCTGGCAAACCCAAGGAGGACTGGGAAATGCCCATCTGAAATTTTGGAGTTGCACTGTCAGTCAGCATATACAATACTGAACTGGATGGACTATTGGTCTGACTTAGTATAAGGCAGCATCTTATGTAGTCCTTCTTTTTCAGTCTCGTCACTCTCTATTACTAATAGAATCTGACAATATGATTTAACACAAATGGATGTAGGAGCAATCTGTTTCATGAGATGAGATGCTCATTGTATTGAGGAAATGAAGAGCCGGACACAACATTTGGATTAAAGGGGTGCAAACAGAAACATAAAACCCTACAAATGTTGTGCAGCTGACCCACCTTCCCAGCAGTGGAACTTTCCAGCACTGCCAGGAAGCTGAGGATAGTTACTGGGTATAAGGCAATTTGCAAAAGCAAGATGGGAAATTATCTTTGCTAGCTCATAATTTATTTTCTTCTGGGATCTATTATGGGCCTGTATGTCCCATGCTCCCAACCATCGCAAGCACAGTAGCAGTTCCACCAAAGTGATGGAAGTCTTGGGGCAAAGGACCATCAGCTAACTGAGCAAAGAGACACCTTTTAAAGTGGTTATTTTCTTATATTTAGACGGGGGAGAGCAACTGGCCCTATCCAGCCCCAACACAGCATCCTTTCAGTGGCTATTGCTGGTATCTGCCTCATGTATCTTTTTAAATTGTTAGCCCTTTAGGAACAGGGTACCATCTTATTTATGTATTATTTATTTTTCTGTGTAAAATAAATAATACATATTTTGAGAACTTTGGTTAAACAACAGTATATAAATATTCATAGTAGTAGAAGCTCATTCAAGTGTTTTGCAACCCTCACCAGGAACTCAAGGCTGGACATCTCAGCCAAATTGTCCTCCCTAGTGTGAACCATCAATAGGATAGGTGCTTGTGTTTGTGCTTTTACTCATTTTAACTGTATTTTATTAGTGCTTGCTTTGGCTTTGATCTTATGGCATTATTTTACTTCTACAGTGTATGCTTTTCATAATGGTTCTTACTGTATTTTATTACTGCTGATTTTCTCCCTGCATTTTCAAGCTGCTTATTTTATTGTTTGCTATGGCCTGATAGATTTGTATGACTTTATTTTTCTTCTATACTGTGCATCCCCCCACCCCCATGGTCCAATGTCTAATACAAATAAAACCAGTCTTTCTATTTCCTTGCCAACAATGTCCCAGGCACCAGAGTTTTGGGGACTGTAGTTGCCTGTGGCTTCTGGGTCCTTACTGACAGCCGCTACTAGGTAAACATCAAAATGTTTTTTTGATTAATTATGAGTCTAAACTCCAGAGAGGCTTGGGCTTGGCTTATAATTAGGTCCATGGTTCTGAACTGGAGGAAGTTCATACTCCAAACGTCACATTTCTAAAATCTGGATGTATCCCTTAGGGATGTGTGAAATGATTCAGGTACAAAATGATTTGTACCCAAATCTGGCCAATTTGCGTGAGTTGTAGACAAAACAAATCATCCCTGTCCTCAGTTGTCCAGATTCAGAAACAAAACAAACCACTCCCATGCGGATCTGAAAAATTTGGAGATTTGGGCCTCCATTTTGTGGCCAAAGTGGATTGGGTGGTTGAGCCCAATGGGTGGAAGCTACCACCCAAATTTCAAAGAAATTTGGCAAAGGGGTGATTTTTAAAGATTTTTTGAAGTGTATGCATCTTTAAGCTTTTCCCCATAGGGAATAATGGGGATTTCAGCAGCCTTATTTATAACTCAGGGGGTGGCATCAGGGTGGCCCAGAGTGGGCTGTGGTGGGTGGTAGTGCCCAATGGGTGCAAGGAAGCTACCACCCAGATTTCAAAGAAATTAGGAAAAGGGGTGATTTTAAAATGATTTTTGAAGTTGGTATGTCTTTGAGGCAGATTTGAGGCAAAAAAGGGGTTTTGAGGGCAGAAGAGTGGGTCAAGTGGTAGTGCCCCAATGGGTGTCTGCTACCATCCACATTTCAAATAAATTGGTGAGAGGGGTGATTTTTAAAGAATTTCTGAATTTTGCACATCATTAAGCTTTCCCCATAGGGAGTAATGGGGATTTCAGCAGTCCCATAACTTCACTTGGGGGGCACCAGGGTGGTCCAGAGTGAGTGGTGGTGTAGTGCACATAGGGTGCCAGCCACTGCCAAACCCGCAAGTCCATGGGGCATTGGATTTTGTTGTTTTTGAGAGTAGATTCTCTGGTAGCAAATGAGAGTGGATTCAATGCTTGCACCCATTGGGCATAACCACCCACCACAACCCACTCTGGGCTACCCTGGTGCCACCCCCCACTCCAGGGAGTGAAAGCCCCATTATTCCCAATGGGAAAAGGCTTAAAGACGTGTTAACTAAGACTATCAGATGCATAAACTATGACTATTGGACACGTAAATGATTTTAAAATCATTTAGAAATCACCCCTTTGCCCAATTTCTTTGAAATCTGGGTGGCAGCTTCCTTGCACCCATTGGGCACTGCCACCCAGGTGCTGTGCACATGAAGCTATAAGGTTGCTGAATTCCCCATTATTCCCTATGGGAAAAAATTTAAAGATGCGCCAAATTCAAAAAATCACCTCTTTGCCCAATTTCTTTGAAATGTGGGTGGTAGCTTCCACCCATTGGGCGCTACCACCCACCCCACTCTTTTAGCCCCAGGACCCTTTTAAAAAATCTGAATGGATTTGGATTCGGAATCTGGGGTGATTCGGGGGGGTCAAATTCAGACCCAAAACAAATCGAGGGTGTTTCTATTCGGGTACAGATCAAAATGAAAAAATCGATTCGTGCATACCCCTAGTATCCCTTATTTCTGGAATGTTTACGGAAATAATGGCTGCATTCGCATGTAATGAGGAAACGCTGTTGAATAGGCACGGGATTCTGCAGATGTTACATCTGAATGCAGGGAACCACAGTCGAACACAGCAATATAACCAGGAATTCAGGATTGGGACTCCAATCTAAACCCTCGGGTTAAATTAAGTTTTGTCCGTTTGACCTGAGGTTCCAAGCAGCCCGTGGTACATCTGAATTCGGAACCTCAGGTTGTTGGCCCTGGAACTGGAGTTGAAAGAGGAAGCTCCTCCCTCAACTCTGGCCCAATTGGCTGTGCGGGCTGTCCTTCTGTGAAGAAGGGAGCTCACAAAGCCAATTTCCCCGAATCTCTGCAGTCTCACTGACTGCAGAGAAGCAGCTGTCCTGAATGTCCAAATCTGGACAGGAGAGCAGGGAGAGGGGGTGTGGAACTGCGGGTCTAATGGACTTGCAGTTCTGCATTACATGCAAATGTGGCCAATGTGTGTTCCTGAAGGGCCCCTTTTCAGTCCCTCAAATGGTGCACTGGCAAGTAAAATCTCTTTTACTAGTAGGGTGGCAATTATACAGCCATTGCTATAAGCTCCATTTTCTCCAAAGCAAAAAAAAGGGAAAAGTGAGTTGTGGTTGTTGATAGTGGGTGGTACAACTCATCCAGAGTTGTGTGCCTGCTTCGCCTTAAAAGAGACAGCACAAAATTCAGGGTTTGTGACACAAAGCAGTACAACACTAGCACAAAGCTCTGGTAGAGATTTTGAGGAGATCCCCATGGGGGTAAGAGGAAATATGAACATATTCATTTTCCCCAGCATTTCCTGGGGACTGCAAGTTAAGATGTCCATTACACCCTAAAGTGGGGGGGGGAGTAGCACAAAACTCTGGATGAGGTTTCGAAGGGATATCATATGTTCATTTTTCTTTGCAGTTCGGAGAAAATTGATCTGCTGTAGTATTCTTCAGAGGCTGAGTGTGATGTCTAGTGTACATTAGTGATTATATTTCAAAACCGATATTTAATCTTACCATGCGTGGTAGTGGTTTAAGATGATGAAGTCATCCACACAATCAAAAATGGTGTTCTACCCCAGTCTGGGAGCTGTGTGTGCTGCCAGAAAATTGACACACAACAATTTTCAGTTGTGTGGAAGTAAGGTAGGAGGAAAACTGGGTAGTTTCCCTCCTACCTTAGTAGTTTCTGGTCGTTTTCCACAACCGCAAATTGGGAGCACATACAGCTCCCAAACCTGGGTAGAGCACTGCTTTTGATTATGTGAATGAGCTCATTTTCTTAGTAACCTTGTAAAGTATATCTGTATGTTAGTTCTAAGTTGCTGGGAGGTGGGGCAGCATTCAAGCAAGAGACCGTTGTTTGTCTAAAGTGACCTGGAAAGTTTATGGCTGTGTGAGATATGAACAATTGACTTCTCAGCTCATGTTCTAATCTTAGCCACTATGCTACTAAAGGACTGTGTTGTAGTGTGGCATTATGATGCAGCAAAGGAGTTAACGGAAGCCCATCTGGTGACAAAAAGTATAAATTCAGGCTTTTTAAAAGGCCAGGGAAAAAGGATTTGTTCGCTCAAATTCATATCTCGGGAGAGCAGCTCAATGCAGCTCAATATTCTTTGGCTGGCAGTTGTTGCTGATGGCTATTTTCTCTGTCAGGGCTGCTGTCAGAAAGTACCTTTAAGAAAGATTTATTTGGTAAAGAGTGGGTGGGTTTGTAACACACAGGCAGTCCAGATCTGTTATATGAGATATTCTCCCCCCCTTTCCAAATGCAATCTGGGTTAATAAATCAGGAGTGTGTGTTATCATACTTCATGTTAGGTTTTTTTAAAAATTAAAATTGTTATACAAGAGTCTGTGTTATATCAGAACCTTTTGGTACCTTAGAGTTCTAGTTAAGCTGCCAAGACATTTGAAAATAAATTTGTTTTAATGTATGTGTTTAATCATTACTCATACATGATACTGTTGCTAAAGGGGGTTTGGGGCATGGCTTGCTTTACAGCCCTGCTGGATCAGGCCCAAGGCCCATCTAGTCCAGCATTCTGTTTCACACAGTGGCCCACCAGATGCCACTGGACGCCTACAGGCAGGAGTTGAGGGCATGCCCTTTCTCCTGCTGTTACTCCCGTGCAACTGGTACTCAGAGTCATCCTGCCTTTGAGGCTGGAGGTGTGGCCTATAGCCCTCCAACTAGTAGCCATTGATAGACCTCTCCTCCATGAAGTTATCCAAACTCCTCTTAAAGCCATCCAGCTTGTTGGCTGTCACCACATCTTGTGGCAGAGAATAAGCTGATTATGCGTTGTGTGAAAAAGTACTTCCATTTGTTGGTCCTAAATTTCTTGGCAATCAATTTCATGGCATGATCCCTGGTTCTAGTGTTATGTGAGAGGGAGAAGAATTTCTCTCTATCCACTTTCTCCACACCATGCATGATTTTATAGACTTCGGTCATGTCTCCTCGCAGTCGTCTTTCTTCTAAACTAAATAGCCCCAGACGTTGTAGCCGTGCCTCATAAGGAAGGTGCTCTAGGCCCTTGATCATCTTGGTTGCCCAAGATGAACTGCACCTTTTCTAGTTCTATAATGTCCTTCTTTAGATGTGGTGTCCAGAATTGTACACAGTACTCCAGGTTTGGCCACACCATAGATTTATGAGATACATGTTTGTAGATACTCACCTGGGGTGAGTACAAATCATCTACAGGTGATCAGGCAAGTAAAGATCTTTAAATTGGTGGAAAGGTTATTCCTTTCATGGTTTCAGTATGTCACAAGTGACCAATGTAGGTATATTTAGCTAGACAGGCTTCTCCATTGTTTTGTGGACTAGTAATTTTGGTGGAATTTGCAAGGCAGCTTTGCGAACATAAGAATGGGGTCTTAGGACTTTTTGGCAGAAAACTGTATATTTGATGTTATGGTGCTTTCTGGATTGTTCTATATGTTTTAACTTTTGGTAAACCTCTATAGGGACTTGGAACCTATTAAGAGGTAGAGGACCTATTAAGATGGTCTGTCACTGGAGACTAAGGCATCTGATTAGTTTAGCAGGCCTGTTGATGCCTCATTCTGGAATGAGGAAATTACTAACCGCCTAGAGACTTGGGTAGTGGATGGTATACAAATTTGTCAAATAAATAAATTAAATAGGGCAGTCAATACAAAAACTCTTTGACACCCTCAGCTACATCATAGAGCTTTTTCATCTGCTTGGTATACTGGAGAGCCGAGGACAATGAAACCATGAATGAATGGCTATTGCACAGATGGTGAAAAACTCACAGGGAGTCACAGGGAGATTGCAAGTTAGAGTCCATTTTAAGGTCTTCTTGGTGGCAGCAAAGAAAGCTTACTTTTCTATCACCATTGTGTATACACAGTATCATCCTGCACATCTTTACTGCAGTGACCTTTTGCAGACTGGCTTAGACAATCATTTAGGTAGCTCACTATGACAAATTTTTGAGACAGTTTACAGAAAAATTACTCACATGTGCTCCAACTTGGATGCCATGATTACAGCAGAGTCAGGTGCTACCAGAGTTTTGACCAGTCACATTGTTGTGGATATCTTGCTGAACCTGAAGATGTAGTCAGAGTACTTTGAATTTATGAGGCCTACCCCTTTTCTTCTGGATCCCTGCCCTTCATGCTGGATAAAATATCCCCCGATGGGGCTGGGTAAATGTCTCTTTTAGGAGGAGGGTAGTTCTCACTATTCTTAAGGAAGCTGTGGTGTGTCCCCTCCTGGAAAAAAATATTCCCTGGATTGAGGAGATTGAACAGCTTCCACCTAGTTTCCAATTTATCATTCTTGGGCAAAGAGACTGAACACACAGTATTGACTCACCTCCAAGTGGTTCTGGATGAAACTGATTATTTGGATCCATTCCAAACGTGTTCCAATCAAGGTTTGCGGTGGAAGCCCTAGTAGATGTCCTCCACTGAGAGATGGACAGTGGCAGTGCAATCCTGCTGATTCTTTTGAACTTCTTGACAACTTCTGATAATATTGACCATGATATTTTTCTGGGCCACCTTGCTGGGCTGGGGACCAGATTATAGTATTATGTGGTGGCTCCAACCCTTCTTCGGTGGTCTATCTCAGAATATGGTGCTGGGAAACGACTACTGCACTCTATGACCTATGTCTCATGGGTTAACACAGAATCTCACTTTGTCCCCTCTGCTGTTTAATATCTAAAACTGCTGGAATAGGTCCAGATGTTTGGACTAAAATGTCACCAGTATATTTATGACACAAGCTCTGTCTCTCCTTTTCATCTCCTGATCTTAGAAAGCAGTAAAGGTCCCAGATCAGTGAGGGAAGTTTTGGTTCAGATCAGTGGTTCCCAACCAGAGGTGCTCTAACCCCTGGACTCCCAGGCCAAAGTCCAGGGCTTCCATAGTCCCTGGGCCCCCTCAAATCCTCTTTAGTCTGTCCTGGGTGGTGTGGTTACTCAGCTGAGCATGATGATGCATATTTTCCAGGGGAGCGGGGCCAGGCTCCAAAATTACCTAGGTGCACCTCTGTTCCCAACCAGGGTTCCTCCAGATGTTGCTGAACTACAACTCCCACCATCCCCAGCTACAATTTATTATGGCTAGGGATGCTGGGAGTTGTAGTTCAGCAATATCTGGAGGAACCCTAGTTGGGAACCACTGGTCCAGATAAAGAAACTGAAATTGAAATCCAGATATGATAAAGGTCCTGTTGCTTTGGGAAATATTCTAGCCCAGCTGGA
Source organism: Hemicordylus capensis (assembly GCF_027244095.1). NCBI lineage: Eukaryota > Metazoa > Chordata > Lepidosauria > Squamata > Cordylidae > Hemicordylus > Hemicordylus capensis. Next base: position 108,627,997 of record NC_069661.1, on the reverse strand, counting down.
GGTGTTTGACCCATATTGAATGGAGTTGCACTTGCACCAAAATATCACATATGCAGTTTGGGAGTGTTTCTGAATTTGCAGCTGTCCATGGATGTGCAGGTGGCAATTATGGCCAAGAGTGCATTTGCCTAGCTTTGGCAAGTGTCCAAACTGTGACTCCCATCTGACTAACAGACATGGCTTCAGGGACTCATACACCCCATTCTCATGTAATGTGGAACCAAGGGTCTACAAGGGTCTAATGGGCCCACAGTTCTGCCCTCCCCCAGCATGCTTACTTGTCCACATTCAGACAAAATGGACAGGAACTGGACTTCAGTCAGGGAGACTGCAGAGTGGAGTGGGGACTAACTGTGTGGCTTCCTTCTGGCATGAAGGACAGCCCTGACAGCCAATCACAGCTGGAGAGAGGGAGGAGCTTCCTCCCTCAACTCTGGTTACAGCTAATGAAGCCAGCATTACAGCATTTGTACATATCATAGCCGCCTGCAAACCTCAGATACAAGCAGTGAAACTTACTACAGTCTGAGGTTTCAATTTGGAGTTTAGGAACAGAAACCTTGGGTTGCTTTTTTGTTTGTTGTGTTTTTTTGCCATGGTTTCATTAATTCAGACATACAGGTTTGTCAACCACAGGCTACTTTCACTCCAGTTTCCCAGAGCCAAGTGGGGCCAACTTCTTGTTGCATCTGGGCTTGATTACTGCTATGCACTCTGTGGGGCACTTCTCACGATCAGCAAAAATCGGGCTAGCAGAGGCTAGCCCAATTTTTGGTGACCGTAAGAACCACTGGGCTCACAGCCGAGCCTGGTGGTTCTTGAGCGGATAACCCACTTGAGAACCCCTGGTAAAAAGCAGGTATGTGGAGTGAGCACTCCAGCAAACCTGCTTGTTACGATCGTGAGTAGCCGTGGCACGCCTTTGCTCCACGCCTACTAATGAGTAGATCCCCGGCTGGGAGGCTTAAAAGCAGCCTCCTGGCTCGGGGGTCTCCTCAGTATGCCCAGCGCAGTTGCGCAGGGCATACTTGGATTTGCGGGGGCCGCATGGCCCCTGCTCCCCCCATCCCCGCCGGCTCTGTCTCAGAGCTGGCCATCATGTGGGTGGCCGATCTGGCCGCCCAGGGCTCTCTGCCCACTCACCAGGAGAAACCGGATTGTGAGACCCTGTCCTGTGTGAGACTGCCATTGAAAAGAGTTCTGAAACAGCAATTAGTGCTGAGTGTGATGGCCCAGATATTGATTGAGACCAAACAAATGGTCCCTATTACACGTACACTGGCTGCCCATTTGCTTCTGTCTTCAATTAAAAGTGCTGGCTTTAGCCTTTAACTCCCTAAATCAGGGGTTCTCAACCTTGGGTCCCCAGATGTTGTTGGACGTCAACTCCCATAATCCCCAACCAAAGGCCACTGGGGCTGGGGATTATGGGAGTTGAAGTCCAATAATATCTGGAGACCCAAGGTTGAGAACCCCTGCCCTAAATTGTCTGAAGCCAGGTTAACTTATAGACCACCTGCTCCTCTGTGAACCTGCCCAAGCCTTCAGACTAGCCTCGGGGACTCTACTCTATGGCCTGTTTCTAACTGGAGGCTCCTTGGCAGGGATCACAGATGGCCTTTTTGGAGGTGACAACGTATCTGTGGAATTCTCTTTTCAGCGAGAGGTTCAGGCTCCCATTTTTGTGTTTGTAAGAAGCAGTTGAAGACTTTTTATTTTCTCCTGACTCTTGTTTTAGAATCTTATTAGATCAGTGAAACATTCATCTGTCTTTTGACTGCTGCATTTATATTGGTTTTATTGGTGGTGATGGAGCCATAGCTTAGTAGTAGACCATCTGCTTTGCATGCAGAAGGTCCCAGGTCCAACCCCTGACATCTCCAGGTAGTGCTGGGAAAGACTTCCGCCTGCGAACTTGGAGAGATGCTGTTGGACATTATAGGCAATACTGAGCTATATGAACCAATGGGCTGACTCAGCAGAATAGAGATGTGCAGAGCCAGTTCAAATCTAACCTGCTTTGATACAAACTGGACTGGTCAAACCAATTTGAGCTCACTGGACTAGCCCCCCCTCCCCAAATGTGGGACCCATCTGAGTACGAACTGAACCAGGCCCAATTCAGATTGAACTGGTTTGGATTCTTGTAGAGGGGAATCTGGTAAGGATTCCTCTTTACAAGCATTGGGGGATCCCTAGCAACCCAAACTGTGTTGAAAAGAGTGGTAGGCAATATGCAGGAGGTCAGCTTAGGCACTGTGACTCCACCGCAGTGGGGAGGGGGCAGTGGTGGCTCCTCTAGGCTGTGCTGGCCCTCCCTCCCATTAATGCCGACCATTTTCTCATTTGCAAAGGGCCATTTGGCTATTTGCATGGCAATGCAAATGGCCTCTGTGCATGTGCGGAGGCCCAAACTGGGCCCCTGCTGGCCTGCGCTGATGGGAAGGAGCACCAGCAAGGCCTAGGGTAGCCACTAGCACGAAGCCGTGGTGCCCAAGGTGACCTCCCGCCTGCCCCATCACTCTTTGCAACACAGTTGAGGTTGCTAGGGATTCCCCAATGCTTGTAAAAGGGGATCCTTACAAGATTCCCCTTTACAAGCATCCCCAAATGAGTAGAACCAGTTCAAAGCAGTTTGCCCCGTTTCATGGGCATGAACCTCCGCCCTCACCAGCAGTTCTAAAGAGCCAGTTGGTGGACCAGCGTTTCAGTTCAAATTCGGTTTGAAGTCAAACCGAACCACCACTGCCAGTTCTATTCACACCCCTACAGCAGAAGGCAGCTTCCTATGATAATAGTATATTGTTTTATGGTTCATTCATTTTATGTGAGCCACTATCATTTAAATATATATATATGGAAAAAGTGGACATATAGTTGTGTTTGGGAGTCCCATGTGGATGGAAGGAGGATACTGTGAAGTACAATGATAATGAAATACTGGCTTGTCAAACAGCACTTAATAAATTCATGGCTGAGATGTGATTTGAACTAGAAACATCTAAGCTCAAAAATCACACATTTGTAGCCCAGTCCTATGCATTATTACTCAGATAAAAGTTGCATTATATTCAAAAGGTTTTCTCCAAAGTTCAGTTGTATAAGAGTGTGGCTGTGGCTACCGTACTATGGATCTGGAACACATTGCACATGCTAAAATGGGATGTGGCTTTTCTTTCCTTAGTGGTTGGGCCTACCATGGGTGTTGTAGCGAATTCATATGTGCTGTCAAAATAGTGCTTCTCAGGTTGTACAAAAATAACTGAATGAATGAGAAAGGCTGAGCAAATCATTTTCCAGATTATGACACTGAAAAACAGATCTACCAGATACTATTAAGCAATTCAGTAGTTAGATGTTTCTGATTTTACATGCTATTGGTTCCCTTTGCCACATCATTAGCTTAGTCCTTTTTGTTTGCGTGTGCTTCTCGCTATTTTCTTCCATCCATTTCTCTTCAGGCTATGCAAAAAAACTCTTAACGACGAAGTTTCCATTTCCAACCATCCCACACACAGTTCTAGGAAGAAGAGGAGGTGAAATTGAAAGATGACCTGCCAGTGAGCTAATCAGACTGACAGATTGCTCTCAGCTAAAACATTAAAGGCGATTCTGCAATAATGTCAGCAAGAAGGGAAGATAGTCCTCTACCATTAGCAGACCTTTCCATATGCCTGTTGCTATGATTGTCTTTTCCAGCAATAATGAGCAAGGCTTATCTTTTAAAGTCAAATTATCTATCATTCATTAAGCAGAACAAGATATTTCCACCTCAAGCCCACCCCACAGTTCACGCTGTGCTTCCTAAATGCGAAATATTGTTTGTCATATTCAAAATGTGAAAATGGATCTCGAACTTCAAAATGTAACTTGTGGGACTCTCTCCAGCAGATGCTCTAAACTTGTTACATTATTTATTGGCTTGCAACCCATAGGATTTCGACAAATACTGGTAGATCTTGTAGTGTTACCACGAAGCAACATACCCTTTCTGCCATCAGACTTCACCAATGGCTGCTGATAGCTGGTGAGGGACAGATACTAAGAATGCAAACTTACTTGGTAGCTGAATGTTATTGTCCAGTCAAGGGTGTTTGCTTTGAAAGAAACAAATTAGAGTCAGTGGGGTCAGATTATAAGGAGACATGAGGTGAGGAGGGAGTGTATTCAGGGACATAGAGATAATTGTGAAGTATAGGATGGCGCTGGGGTGGTGGTGGTGGTGGTTTAGTTAGGGCCATCCTTGTACAAGAAGGGAATTATGAGCAGGAATAAGCGGAAGGGCAATTGATTGAGATGTTTGTCTATTAGTAGGTTGTTTTTTTAAATCGCTTTTAGAGATGTGCAGCCCAATCCCTGCCCTTATTTCTCCACTGCTGAACAAGCTTCCCGGGAGTATGAATCACTTCTATATTCAATTGCTGCTATCTGACTCTAAGCCCCACACCACAAAGATCATTGTCAAGTTCTGTGCGGCTGCGATTGGCATCCGGAGAAAGGTGAAAGCTGATGGGCTCCCCCAATTTGAGTCCTGACAACACTCACCTCCATATTCTTTGTATCATATTAATTGCGCCATGGCAATGCATAATATTTTATTAGATTAATGCAGTGTAACTTCACCATTTAGCGTATTTTAGTGTATTTTACCATTTAGTCTAATTCCGTGTAACTTTACCATTTTTAGTAATAGTCCAATGTATGGCAACCATTATAATTTTAACCATTCTTAATTTTAATTCTAGCTTTTTACCACATATGAAATCATTTTCAGCTATATTACTACTACTATTTAAATTCCCCTTCTATTTTTTCTGTGCATTTTATTGTGGAAAAGTATGTTTAGCGGTTTTAGTTTCTTAGTAGCTTGTTTCTTTTTAGTAGCTTGTCTCTTTTTAAATTGTAATTGTTTTACATTTTAGCCTTTTCACAAGCTATCATATTTGCAACCACCTCTGTCAACATGTAACTTTTCTCCAGTATTACCTTCATTTAATGTGTGATTTTATGCCGGTCTCTGACCATAATAAAGCTTGATTCTGATTCAGCCCAATCCTATTCAGGCCTTCTTAGAAAGTAGTCCTGCTGAGTTCAGGAAGGCTAACTCTCAAGCAGATTTACAGTCTTAGAAAAGGTTAGGCAAAGATGGAATCAGCAATGGGTTCAGTGTGGGGAGGGGAATATGCAAAGGTGAGTTGTTTTCAAGTGTTTGTGAACTGCCACTGGGAAAATATTGGTGCTTCCATAGTGCTATCATCCTGGCTGAAAGGAAAGGCAACCAGGCTAGAAAAAGTGTCACAACGGCCCCAGCATCAGCATTTGTTGGCTCTTACAAATGTGCCTAAAACCCATATAACAGGTGGGAGACTGGAGGAGGAGTGAAGGAATTACAGGAAGGACCAATGGGGAAGACGAGGCAAGAATCTACCAGAGCCAGTTCTTTCTCCCCATTAGGACTTCACCTGAGTTTAGTATTCCAGAAGAAACTTCAGTGCAGGTCATTCTTTCCAGAGACATAGCTTGCCTTCAGTTCCTATTGAACTAATAGGAATATATTGAACGAATGATGTGTGGGCACCAGTTAGGTGGACAAATGTCTCCTGGTAACCAGGAGTTGTTGCTGGACTGAGGAAGTGTCTTCTGAAGCATTTGTGAATAATGAGCTTTCCACCGTGAGATCCTTAGAAGTGTTTTAAGCCATGTTGTCCCTAAGGAGCAGACATGATGGGAAATAAACTGCATCTTCATCATTATCTTAGCTTTGAACTTGTGGGAAATCCCTTTATAACTTGACTGGCTGTATTGCAGAGGCAACATTAGAGGCCTAAAAAATAAAAAGGAGAAAGCTAGTACTGTACTTCATTATCTCATAAGGTTTCAAAAGATATGTATACCACAGTCTTCCACTAGGTTGTTTTTGGATTTAAATTTGATTAATTTCTAAACATCTATTTTCTGAATAGCATCTCTTTGTTGAGTAAAAAAAAAAGCTTGCAAACAATTATGACATGTAATTTTTGAGTGCAAATGTAAAATAATAATTTCAGGGAGCTAAAGAAATACTCTGCAAATACATGTGCATAAATATTTTGAAAATGAATTACATCTTCTCTCATTGTTTCTACTTAGCAAGAGAATAATTAGGCTAGTGTGCCTCATCAGTATTCACAAGTTTGTTTGACTGACTTTTGTTCATTCTTATCAGAGCCTTGTTCATTCACATTATATTAACCTGAACCCCATAACTTGGAATCACAATGAGAATATCTTTTCTTGCCCAAGATTTAGTAGCATCTTCCTACAGTGGGGCTGCATAAGTACACTGCTATATTATCCCAGAAAGAGAATGTGAGAAAATATTGACAGTCTCTTAAACAGACCAAAGAAACAAATTTAGGAAGGAGGTTATTCCAAAAGAATCCAAAGACAAAACACCGAAACATAGAAATAATAAGAGGTGATCTTTGTAACCCTCTCCAATTCATCTCTGACTCAGATAAAACTCTGAGTGGGAGAAGAATCCTTTGCTTCTTCCACACACAACCCATCCCCACACTTTCTTATCATCCGCAAAAGCCTTACACACCAGTCCCCAAATACTGTCCTCCCTCCTCCCTTACCTGTCAAATGATAGCAGGGGCAGCAGTGGGAGCAACAACAAATGTGGTTTGTCCTCTTCCTGCCTTTCTTTCACCATGATATGCTGAGTAAGAGCACACTTAGACACTCAGCCCAGAAGACCATGAGAAAGAGATTTCTCTTGAGACTTCTGCAGTAGTCCTCAGGTTAAACAAAAAGCAAACTAAAAAAAAAATGCTTCTCTGACTCAGAGAGCACAGACATTCTTTCTGGGATGTAGAGAGCACAACCTAGGAGAAAATGTCTATAGTCTTCTTTAACCTACCTCCAGAGAGAAAGAAAGAAATGCCTCCTTGTAGTCGAATCAGAGGGGAATTGAAATGAGGGTCTTGGGGGTTGTCGCTAGATGCCTCAGAGCAGAATCTACTGCAGTATTTTGATGGAGCAGGGTGATTTTATTGTCTTCTCTGCCAAAATTCCACACAGTGGAGTAAGATGTTCCAATCATCCTTAATAGTAAGCATTATATGACAACAATTTGAAAGCACAAACTTCAAATTGCAGCCAAGTGAAAGGTATAACAGAAGAAAGTTGCTTTGTATCAAACTTTCAGATTAACATTCATAATCATTTAGAAATCTAAAACAAGGAACTCAAAACAAAGAGTAAACGTTCATATAATTCCCTAGCAATAAGTGCTATTTATTTACCACTTCTCTTCAGCACCCACAGATTATGTTCCTGAAACTCTCATATAATAGTTCAGAAGAATCCTCTACTGCATCAGATTGAACTTTACTCTCTTCCATGTGAAAACTGGTGCAGAGGCACATCTAAAAGGGACATTTCTGAAAAGATTCCTTGGGATACTATGGAAAGGTAAACACTGATGTGCACCCAACTGTGTCATGAGGTTTGCTTCTTTTTGTGTGGAATGAATCCTGCAGAAAGATTCTTTTCCTAAATAATAGCCTGGAGAGCAGATAACAAGTACCTGAGAAAGAAATAATGACAATAAGCGAAGATATACTAAATGGGCATTCAACAGGACAGTGCTGATCATTAAGAGAACTCAGAGCAATGCACGGTACAGTGTGTACAGGACTCAGAGTGCGAACACAGTCAGGATTCGCTTTGTTTGATGAGGCAGATTGCCAGGTGGTTTGACATCACCAAAAAAGGTTCTCTTCACATTGAAGTCATCCACATACACCATAATAGCTCTCTGGCCGAGCTGCAAAATGCAGCAAGCCTTTCAACTGAATGTTAACGACAAACCCATTGACAGGATGATATTCACTTCAACAGCAGGCAGTGGTAGCTGGATAGATGCATCAAACCATTTCAATTGACACAGCCTTAATATGCAGTCATAATCAGCATTGTGGAACAGCCTACCAGATTTTACATCGACGCTGGAGAAGCTTCTCTGCTCCTTTCTAAATATGGTCTTTGTTGCTCCGTCATTCTAGAAGCCTCCTGTTTTGACTGGTGACATGATTTCACTTATTTTCCAAGACATTTAGGGACAGGAGCAGCAATGCAGAAGCTACATTTTGACTTTGTCTTGAAGTGAAGTGTCATACTCAATAGGTATTGAGCAGTCACTTTTAAGAGCCTGGACAAGGCAAACCAACATATAGAAGCATTCCCTATCTTTTTGAGACGCGGTAGTACTGTAGTTACACCTTTGGCTGCCTGACATCTCTCTCAGCTATTTTATTTCACAACCTTACAAACAGAATGCATTTTTAATTAAATTAAATTAAAAACTGGGCCAAGCTATTTATTTAGGGTCAATGTATTCATGAGGGAAACCAAGAAACCGTGCTTCTTGAAAAACCTTGCAATCATGTGAGGTTCAGTCATATCTGCTATTGCTAAAACAAGCACAGCACTAAAAAAAAGACAGAGTAAATAAAAGAAGCTGCAACAATAAAAGAATCTGCACATTAAAATGTTTGAATGTATAAAAGTAAGTTGCAGTGGTGCAAAGCAAATTGGAACTTAACTTCTCCTGTTCCAACATGGCACCATTGACATTCATGGCACTGATCCCTGACCTGAGAAGCATACCATCTAAACAAGGACCCAACTTTGGCCTTCCTGCAGATGTCAGACTAAAACTCCCATCATCCATGACTATTGGCCACTGTGACTGGGGGTTATGGGAACTGTAGTCCAGCAACAGCTGAAGGGCCATAGTTATGGAGCCCTGATATAAACTATTAACCCTCATTCTATCTAAATATTATTTGTGGCTTCTCTATATAATTGATTGATTGATACCCTTCCTTATCACAAAAGTCTGAAAGTTGTATCTGATTTCATTAAGAAGCAACAAAACCAATATATGAGCACAGTAATAAAATATAACAGTTGGCCAAACCAAGGAACAGTGGAGCTATTCACATGCGTAGGCAGAACCAGACTAAGGAAGCCCAGCCTGGTTTTGCTGGCACACATGAACCTCCAGGAGCCAGGTGGCTCCTGGCAGTGGTGTGGCAGTACACCGGCTTAGGGAGCCTGCCGCTTAGCCCAGGTTTTGGGTGTGAGGGTGCCCCGAAACTGTGCTAATTGATTGTGTGTCACTGCTGTGCAGCTCTGCGCAGCATCTAAACCAGAGTAGCCTCTCAGCCAATGCCATGAGGATCCCTATAATAGGATCCTCCATTATAATGCACCGTCACCCTCGTGAAGTGCATTATAGGAGTTCCAGGGGCTGGGAAGATGCATCCCAGCACCTGACTCTCCACATGGCCAGCAGTAGTTGACAGTCATCTGGGCAGGTGATCCGTCCAACCATGAAGGAGCCCTTGATCGTCTGCCAGGGAGGTAAGCATTTCAGTGCTTCTTACCCTCCAGATTGGAGCCCTTTCTCCATGATCATGAGAAAGGGCTCTGTGATTGATCATTACTGCAGCATAATGCAGGCAGTACAGACACTCCTGCATTTCTTCAGGGCTCTAGATCACTTGGCAACACTGCTGTGCAAGAGGGTAATACTGGTATTGCTGACTACGGGTATTGCTGACTTGCACAATCACATACCCTATTTCCATTGGAAATAAAGGAGAGAGTCTGTGAAGTGGGATTGCACAAGAGTCAGAGGTACCAGTACTGCCCTCTTGTTTAGCAGTGTCACTTGGTGTTTTAGAGCCCTGCACAACCTGCATTATGCAGCAAGATATGCCAGCCACTAAAAAGAACAGCTGATGCCAGCCAATGCCACAGACACAAATCCCTGAGAGAGCAGGATAGACCTTGCCTGACCTGTAAAAGATAACAATTAAGGTGCCAGGTGCACATGTCTCAGAATTGTTTTCCATAATGTGGCCACCACCACTGAAAAAGGCCATCTGCTTCACACTAGAAGGTAGCAGCTCCTGAGAAGGTCCTCTAAAGATGGGAAGCTTCATAAAAGAGCAGCTAGTCCTTTAGAAAATTACATTACATCAGGGGTTTCCAACTTATGGTCCTCCAGATGTTACTGAACTACAACTCCCATCATCCCCAGCCACAATTTATTGTTCAGCAACATCTGGAGGACCACAGGTTTGAACTCTTCAATTGAATAAAAGTGAAATCTACAAGGCTATATACCTAACATGGGCTCAGAAATTTCAGTTCATTCAATAGCTGTTGTTCAGCTTTCTTATGATAAACCACTGTTGCCCATCAATGTGATTGAGCAGTGATAATTCACAAAGGGGCTCCTGCATATTTGAAGAGCATGCATGAGAGATTCAAAAAACCTCTTTTATTATTTGTGGAGAATCAAGCTGCAGCTCACTGTGGTTTGGTATGTTTCATTTCTTAAAAATGTGAAGCATTTTTAATGTCTCTATGGCAGCTTGTATTTTTTTCTGGCCCATTAGGATTTATTTTTTATTTTTATTTTTAAAGAATGCATTTTAATTAAAATTTGGCCAATGTCACAAATCTGCCTCTTCAACATGACGTCACTTTGATTGCATGCAAAAGCTTTTAAAGAATGATTAGATATGGGGAATGTGTTCCAACTCTTTATTCTATTAAGGAACAAAGATTTCATTGTTACTAGACAGAGCCATAAAGGCAAGGAACGAACAGGAAAGACTACAGTAGCACAAACATCCACATCATCTAGCAGTTGTGTTCCTGAATCAAATGGCTGTGATCCAGCACACTTGGATGGCTATAGCTTTGCCTACTCACAAAGCTCCTCTTCTTCTGTGGCCACATTCACAAGTAACGCAGAAACACAGTTGAAGGGGCTAGAGGTGTGAATGCGGGCACTTGGAGGTAGGTGAAGTGATGGAACCAAGGGTTCAGATTTGGAACTCTAATCTGAACCCTCAAATTGTAGTGAGTTTTGTCACCTCAACTCAAGGTTGGACACAGCCTGTGGTACATCTGAATGTGGGACCGCAGGCTACATCCCTTGGAACCAGAGTTGAGGGAGGAAGCTCCTCCCTACATGAGAAGGTGTGATTGGTTGTCTTCTTATGGGCGGTCCTTCAGTCAAGAAGGAAGCCTGCACAGCCAGTTCCACCTCTTCTTTTCAGTATTCATATTCATATTCTCTGACTGAAGAGAAGATGCTCTCTGTTATGTCTGAATTGGGACTGGAGAGTGGGGGAGGGGTGTGTGGAACTGCAGATCCATTGGAGTTCATTACATGTGGATACAGCCACATGACACAGTGGCTACATGTCATGCTCTGTCCTGCTTTGTTGAGTTCCAAGTTTCCCTCTTACTTTGTGGGTGCAGCTTTAGAGGTTTTGTCTATCCCCAAAGACTTCACAATAGATCTTCTGTCACCATTGCCAAAGGCTTTCTTTCACTATCAGCACCTGATCTTGCACAGGCCTAGATCCTATCATCTGACAATATAAACCTAGAGACTGAAGCCAAGAGTATATTATGAAAAATATAGACATAATGATAAAGGTTGTGCTGAGAATTGTGATCAGAGGGCGAGTATGAGCATATCTCAGAACGCTTGGAGAAGAAGATGAAATTGTAGCTGCCAACAGAAGGGCAAAATATATGAGGTTTTAGAAATGTTAAATGTAAAAAGGAGGATTTTCTAGTGGAGACGAAACTTTTGGTGATCATGGAGATGAAAAGCAGCAGAAGTTGAAAAAGGCCTGAGGAGATCCATTTATTCCTGGTGGGTATTAAGTGAGATGACTTTCAAGTAAGTGTAACATTCAAGTAGGCCAGGAAGAAAGTAGAACTTTGGTTCAGTGAAGGTATGCAACCTTGCATTTTTTTTTTTTTGAGAAAGAGAGAAAATGACAAGATAGCTCTCAAGGTACATGCAGAGAAATGTAGGCTATTAAAGGCATTTTGAAGATATACTTGCGAGCGTGGTGGGCAATCCCAAACGCCAAGTGTGGAGGGCAAGGTAAAAAAAATTCCCATTATGTTGGACATGCCAGAATGTATGAGGCCATAGTACAGCAACTGAAACCCCTCTGTTTCTCCCACTGGGGCACAGTGCATTCCAAGCTATATGTTCTGCTAGCCAAAACCAGGAGTAAGTGCCACATGGGGTGGGGCCTCTGAGGCTGGCTGCCCTGAAAGAAAGAATGATTGCCATACAACTGGGCACTCAGCAAGCTAGAAGGAGGTACTGTGGAGTGGTTACAGACTCTCAGTTTCTACACCCCAGTTGTCTACATTTCTACCCATCCATCCCCTTTACCAGTCACGAAACAATGACAAGTGAAAGAGAAGGCGCAGGAGGGTGTTGAAGGATCCTCCAAATTCACCCATGCCATGCGTTGTGCAAACACAGGATCCATACCCATAACCTTTTCAAAAGCCAACTGCTAAGATTCATTTGAAAAATGTGCTTCTTCAGACTTTTGTTTGTGGCTCACATACAGTTTCTCTTAATTTTTTCCCCCAAGTCCCCCCACCCCCGAGGCAGGATCTCATCTCATTACACAATACATCTGTTCAGGGCTTATGTTCACAATTGTTTTGCGGGGTGGGGGCGGGACTGTTATGCTACTGAGCTGTTGAATTAAACCAGTGAATCTGACTCCATTATTTTCAGATGATAAATTCTTAAATGCCATATTTTGGTCTTATCACTCAAAGCTTTTGAAATAAAGTCATTCTGAACTAAAATAGAAACTGTGCAGATACCTTAAATTCTTGCACTGAGATAATAAAATGTCTTTATTGCCGTTGTTGAGAATAAATATATAATTATTCAATAAAACTATACCTTAGTATGTGTTACCACCTCAAAGGTTGGCCACCTCTTTGGGGGGCTGGAGGAAGCGCATTTGCCAGTTGCCACTAATGTTAATTGTTTAACTTGCCTTATTTAGGCTTGGGTTGCTACTGGTCTTTTGTGGATGGTGGGTTTTGGGGGGTGGGGGGCTGCTCCCAAGTTTTCATGTTTTTTCATGTTCTTTTCATGTTTGAATGTTTTGAGTTATTTTATGGTTTGTGGTTTTATGGTTTTATAGGATTGCAATCCCTGGTTAGGTCTGTGCATTGCAAATTGCCATTTCACTTTAGTTCAAGTACTGACATAGGCCTCATGAAGTGTTTTCCTCTGTTATTGTTTGAGAACATTTGTTCAAAAACTAAGTGTTAAAATGCTGGTTTACAAGAGTTTTACTCTGCGAGGACTTCCTACCTTGCTTTAAAGCTGAATAGATCATCAATTTCCCTGCTGTGGCTGAGCAGCACATTGGGGAAAAGTGTAAGACACTTAACACAGACATCGTAATTTCCTTGGTTTGTCCATTCCAACAAGTTTTATATTTGTTTTTCTTTCTTAAATTGCTTTCTGTATCTTGCCTTGATTATTTTATTATTTATTATTTATTTATTCGATTAATATACTGCCCTTCCAAAATGGCTCAGGGCGGTTGTTTGTTATTTGTTGGTTATTTGTTTAGAAAACAATTGAGAAGTGTATACATTCAACAAAAAAAGTACACAATACAGTTTTCCAGGAGGGTGACACCACGTGTTTGAATGCTATCTTACCTTTAAAAAATTAAAATATAACAGCCCTCAAGAACATTAGTCACACTGACATCTCATTGAAGCCAATGGGACTAAAGATAGTTGTGACTAACTGGGGCTATTCACACAATGGGAGAAGGATAGCAGAGGCTAGCCCGATTTTCTCCCATCGTGAGAACCACCAGGCGGGTAACCCGCTAAATCACCCCTGCCCTTAAACCAGGTTTGCAGAGCGAGCACTCTGCAAACCCGGTTTTTCTAATTGTGTATTGCCACGGCAACTCAAGGGTAGACCCCCAACCAGGAGGCTCAAAAGCAGCCTCCCAGCTCGGCATGTGGCCCCTGATCCTCCCAGCCCCTGCCGGCTTCATAATGGAGCTAGCAGTTGTGTGGGTGGCTGCTTCGGCTGCCTGGAACAGACTGCCTGCTCGTGTGCAGGGAGAGTGGGCTAAGCCCACTCTTCCTGCTAACCTTCCCCAGGTGGCTTCCACTGATCGTGGGAACCACCTCACTATCATTACTTTTATTGAGATTTAAGTACAATCAATTTTCTCTGGATTGGGGCATTGGGCATGGTGGACTAGTTTCAAACATTCAGGAATGTTTTCTCACATGTAGTACGTTCAGAAATGCCTGGGACCAATAAACTATCTAGAGTTGACCCTGAAATGTCACCCAAAATTACTTTGAAGAAAATGTGGAGGCTTATCCTCAGGTGAAACGTTTAAGGAATTTATAGGGAAGTGAAAAGAGTTTTAAGGAATTTATAGGGAAGTGAAAAGAGTTTTAGGCAAGCAAAATGCTTATAGTAGTTCCCCACATCCATACTATTGCCTTCCTTGCCATGATGTGTCCAATTAACTCTAAGCTTCCTTGCCAAATAGAAGGGTAATTCATAGCATATCATTTCTGTGCAGACGTGTATTTATAGATGTGCACTGGTGTATAAGAGCTTAAAAGTCATATAGTACATATAATTTGAGAGTAGTGTGGACACACATATATGACACAAGGTACCAATTGTGCATTGTATTCTATACTTATAATAAGCAAAATGGTTTTGAGGTGAATAAATGGTGAGAATAGGCAGGTTCTCTAGATTTTTGCCACATTCATTACATTGTGAAATGGTCATAGGAAGCATGAAACTCAGCCAAGAAATGTCAATAGTCTTATGCACACCGGCTGACATATAAGGAAAATTACTAGACAAAGAGGCTGTGCACACAAGCAGCCCAACCCAGGCAGGACAGCCCATGCCTGGGCTCGGCTGCTTGTATGCAGTACCGGTATTGAGGCTGATCCCGGTGCTTCCTCCCACGCAAGCCCAGGAATTTATCCAAGGCTTTAATCTGGATTAAAGGGCACAAGCACACCCTTTACCACAGATTTGGGGTTGTGAGTTTGCACGCAGCCTGAGCATACACGGACACGTTGAGCGTCCGATTCCTGGGGGAATCCCTCAATGCACTGTGCTCATTGTGCGGTGCATTGTGGGATTCTCGGAGGCTGGGAAACTGAGTCCTGGCCTCCAGAGATCTGCACTGCATGAAGTGGCCTGGATTGTGTAGACGTGCAATGGTGCACCAAAGAGGACTCCATCCTGGGGGGAAGGTAGGTTCATCCCAGCCTTCCCCTCTGGTCTACCACCACCACCACCACCACCCCTGCTATGGTCGTGAGAATGGCCTTATTGCCTAACTTGTCCTTTTGATTTGGGGACTAGTTTGAGTAATTTTCCTCATCATGTCAGCCGTGTGTGGGTGTCCCTTGAAATTCTTCGTATGGTTTGCCTGAGGAAGGACCCAACCTTCACCTAAGATTTCACATAAGGTGGAATTCAGTGGCTTTTGGGGGGAGTGTGGAATCCTCAAGGGATATTTGATTGTGTCATAATAACTTTTCCGTTTTTCCACAGAATTCCTCAGAACTTCTGAGCCTGCCCCAACCTGCTAAATTATATTTTTACAACGTTGGAAGGAAGCAGAAAGTTATATTGTTTTGTTTATATAGTTTTCAATATATACTACTCTGTTTAAACAAATATGACTGGTGCACTCTGAAGCTTGTGGAATGCTGAATTGACCCTCAATGAAAAAAGATCTCGCTAAACATTAGCTACATATTGCAAAGTGGGTTACAACATAGATAAAT
Organism: Hemicordylus capensis; assembly: GCF_027244095.1. NCBI lineage: Eukaryota > Metazoa > Chordata > Lepidosauria > Squamata > Cordylidae > Hemicordylus > Hemicordylus capensis. Next base: position 108,612,286 of record NC_069661.1, on the reverse strand, counting down.
GGATTTTAGAAATCTAGGTCATATGTCTACAGAAGAGGATGCTATATTAAATTACAGTTTGGACATATGCAGCATTTAAAACAAGAACAGGAAAAAAGACAGTGCTTCACAAGTACTGTACGTCTGCCACTTCAGTTAATTTAAAAATCTTTTAACAGTTTCATTATTCTCTCAGTGTGGCCAAGTGCTATAGAAGTGTTTGATTTTACTGAACATAATGAGAATGCTATAAAAAAGGAGACTGATATAAGAAGTGTTCCACTTTACACTAAATCAAAAGGTCACAAGGGGCTTTTGTTACTAAACAAACCTCATCAGTGTAGTTCATTAATACAATTAGACAAAGTGCATTCTCCAATTTCAGATATCTATTTACTCGGAGGCACTTTCTGCCTTACTTAATCAAATTTAACTTGGGTGGATTTTGTTCCCAGCTACAGAATGTAAATTAAATGGAAAGGATCTATGAAAAAGTCCATTATTTTATCAGCTTAATTTTTATGTATGATGCAGCTCAAGCAATCACTAATTAAAGAGAGCTTGCAATGAATATTAGACATATGGCTATTGCAGTAATTTCCAACATTTCTATCTTCCGGAAATCTTTCCACATAGAGTTCACTTCCAAGGAACTCCAGTACATTGGGGTTAGGGATGTGCAGAACCGGCTGGTTTGACCAGTTCAGACTTGAATGGGACCGGAACCCTCCAAAAAGGGGTGTCGGTCTCAGTTCGAGCCAAACAGGCCCCAATTCTAACGGAACTGGTTTGACACCATTTGGTGGTTCGAGGGGCATGCTTTTAAAGGGGAATTCAGTCAGGATTACAAGCAAAGGGGTGAACCCAGCCTGCCCTTAAATACCCTAATGGGGATGGCGAGAGCATACCTCGGCAGTGATGGCATGACTCCGGAGTTTGAAGGAGCTGCCACCACTGCTGAGGAGCCTTCTCACTGCCCTCCCATTAGGAGTATTGTTAAAGGCAGGCAGGGTCCCCCCCCCTTTGCTTGTAAAGGGGAATCCTCACTGGATTCCCCTTTACAAGCAGGCCCCTCAAGCTGAATCGAATTGGTTCCAAACTGGTTTGGCCCACCTTTGACCCTAAGGTTTGGCCTGGTTCAGCCCTTGGACTGAACTGGGAGCTGGTTTGAGTTGAACTGGCTTGCAACCTGACAATCCGGTTCAAATTCAGCTTGAATTCAAACTGAACTGCTGGAATCGGTTCCGTGCACACCCCTAACTGGAGAAACATGCAAAGGCTATCCACACGAGCAGCCCAACCTAGGTTAGGGCAGCCCAGCCTGGGTTGGGCCGCTTGTGTGGAATGCCAGGATCGCCCCTGCTAGCCTGACTTTTAACTCCTGCCCTTAACTTAAACTCAAGCCCAGGTTCAGGATTGTGTGTGTGCTTGGGCTGCATGCAACCCAAGTGCACACAGAGTCAGGTGCCTAGAGCACCCGACTCATGGGGGAATCCACCAATGCACCATACTCATGACACAGTGCATTATGGGATTCCTAGAGTCTGGGATACATTTTTCTGGCCTCCAGTGATCCACACTGCTGGGAGCAGCATTGATCATGTGGTGTGCTCAGGCATGATGAAGAGGAGCTCCTTGCTCATCTGGGTGGAAGGTAAGTTCGACCCTGCCTTTGCCCCAGCCACCCTCCCTGTCCCTGTTATGGTCATAAGAATGACCTTGTAGGGTTTTTAAAAAAATGTTTCCATAGAATTCCTAACATACAGAGTTGCCCATTGAATTCACTGTTGAGCTATATGAAATATCCCCAAATAGAATATTCCCAAACTGAATTTGTTGGAATGAATAAATTGGGCTCCTGATATATTGTATATAGCTAACTTGCTGAGACATTTTTGTATATAGAAAACATTCAGAGGCCCGGTTCACAGGTATCATGTTGCTGGAATTTAAAGTCATGCTATTATGTTGAACTCGTTTACCAGATTTTGAGATCAAAATGACACTTTACAGGGAAGCATGTGGGAGCTGTGGACCTGAGCCTCCTCTGCATTTCCTTGATAATGTGTAGCTGAAAAATGTGTGGTTTGATGTCATTAATAGCAATAGCAATAGCACTTACATTTATATACCGCTCTATAGCTGGAAGCTCTCTAAGCGGTTTACAATGATTTAGCATATTGCCCCCAACATTCTGGGTACTCATTTTACCAACCTCGGAAGGATGGAAGGCTGAGTCAACCTTGAGCCCCTGGTCAGGATCAAACTTGTAACCTTCTGGTTACAGGGCAGCAGTTTTACCACTGCACCACCAGGGGCTCTTTTAAGTTAGTATCCCTAACCTGATGTGGTGTGAAGCATCTCCATAACACTGCACATCATGTCGACCAATTATTCAATGTGTAGAATCAGCGAGTGGCCCACAAATATAGGTGCTGTATATGAATAATGAATATGGGCCAGAAAAGGGGCTGGAGGTGACTGCCCTCTGTCTATACAGTATATCTATCTCAATAAAGTTGTTACTAGGAATCATCAAGGTCGACCATAAAGCACTTTGTACATCACAATGACGGTAATGAATGTTAAAGTCCAATGTTGCAGTTATTCAGTAATTGCATGATTTAATCTGTAATTGGTATTTCTTTATGTATGTCTTGCTTCCTCTTAGTTGTGGCTCTCAGTTAAGGCCTCCTGTTTTTGTTTGTTTTAATTCTGATCTTTTTTCAACGTTGGGTCAGCAGTGATTTAAAGAAAGGGAACTTAGAAAAAGCCAAAAGACACCATCAACCCTCCCCCCCCCAAACAACAACAACAACAACAACAACAAAGAAGGGCTTTCTTTTCAGTTTTACAAAACAGGCACGAATTGGGGGTAAGTGCTGATGTTTATACTAGGCACAGAGAAATGATGGCTGGGTTTAACTTCAGCTCAGTTTTTCAAACCCTCATTTGGGCTCTGGTTCAAGCTTAAGCCATCAGGCGTAGAAACAGAGGAAGATGCCTTATAGCGAGTCAGACCATTGGTCCATCTAGCTTAGTATTGTCTGTACTGACTGCCAGAGGCTCTCCAAGGTTTCAGGCTGGAGTCTTTCCTAGCACTTCCTGGATATGGCAGGAAGTGAACCTGGGACCTTCTGCATGCAAAGCAGCTGAACTATGGTCCCATCAGCAGAGCAGACAGTGTTTGCATGTAGTCAACCATCCAAGTGCAAACCAGGGTGAACCTTGCTTTGCAAAGGGGACAATTCATGCTTGCTACTGCAAGATCAGCTCTTGCAGTACTCCCCAGAGTTGTCTACGATTTTTCATGCCCCTGATTAGGCTCTGACGGGGATTAAGTGTTTGGATTAGAAGGATACATTGTGGGCACTACTCTGCATGAGTGCCAAGGGTAGAAGTGAGTGGAAGGTGGTCAGTTGGACTTCTACATCAGTTGTTGTTGTTGTTTTAAAAAATGTATTGGATTCAGGTGCAATCCTGTACATGCTTACCTGGGAGCAAGCCCAGTTAAACCCTCTGAGACTTACATATGAATAAATATGCATAAGATTGGGCCATAAGGGGGATTGCCTCTTGGTGGTGTACATTCGGGATGTGCATGAACCGGTTTGGTGGTCCTTTTGTGATTTGCCGAACTGGCTTGAAAGTCCTGCGTATTGGGCACTTCCAGTTTGATGCTGATCAGGGTGGCAAGGAGGTATGCTGCTGCCCCGTGCCAACGATTATAAAGACAATGCCAGTGGGGTAAACGTGGCTGGAAAGGAGATCACCCTCCCTGCTCCTTAAAGGTAAACCGCCCCTCCCCCCCGGCCGCCAAACTGGCTGTCTGCAGTTCTGTGCACATCCCTAGTATACATTGGGGAATGTCCATCCTTGCTGAGCAAAAGAGAGCCATTGGGAAAGAATGGATTAGTTAGATTCCCCTCCCACTCCCACCTCCTATGATGCTTGTATAATGTCAGTTGTGATCATTCTGAACTAATAATTGTATTTTTTATATTTTTTGTCCTGGGATGTGCTGAGGTTTGAAATCTTTATAGATGCCACTAATGTGCATATTAAGAGAGAGAGAGAGAGAATAAATTACTGTGGCTATTTAGAGAATTGTATCATCAATGCAGTTAATTATTCTTAAACTGATCATAGTCATTACCGTGGGCCTACCAACATAATAACCACCTAGAGACAAAAGTTTGGGGCGGTGTACAAATTTGATAAATATATGAATAACTACAAACAATGACTATATGTGCCCTGTGTTAATTATTCATGTTTATATGGGGCATTTGAAAAGCAAAACTTGCCCCCCTCCTTTTGCATATTTCTCCCTTAGGAGCAGAGAAGATAGCAGCAGGACAACCGTACTGTAAAGCTATACAGTACAGGACTCTTTATATTTTGAACCATCATTGATAACAGCCATTGGCAGACCTGTTTTCCATGAATGTGGATCAGAGCCATCAAAGCTAGTGTCCAGTGGCACAGAAAGGCAAGAGGGGGCTCGTGTTCAGGAAATGAACATTCCCCCCACTCATTATTTGGACATTATTTTTTGGCAGTCCCTGCAGCTGCTGCCAACACAAAGCTTTTCTCAAAGTCCCCACTCTCGTGCTGTGTTTGGCCACCATTGCTGCTTCTCCACTCACCTGCCACTGGCAGGGCCTTGCTGTCATTGCTGTTGTTCCTACCACCTGCCACCCTGCTGCTTGCAGTGGTGCCTTGCTGCCATTGCTGCCGCTCCTCCTGCCTGCTGCTGCTCCCACTTGCTGCCACTCCTCCCACCCACTGCCCTGCTACTGCTTGTGAGCCAGCTTGTGCAGTGGTCAGTGGCTGGATGGCCACTGTGGCCTTTCCCCCCTCCAGTGAAGGAGAGAGAGAAAGGGCCATCCAGCTTCTTACTGGCACTCAAACTGGCTAGGAAACGGAGGGCACACATGTGTCCTGTGATGGCATCTTCCCAGCTGGATCTTGCGGGCAAGTGGGTAGGTGCACTTTTTCCTCTCTCACGTGAGGAAACCACGAACCAGACATGACATGACAATGAGTGGCAGCAGGGGAGGAAGGAGGAGGCCAGAGGTGGTGGTGGTGGATGACGGAGGAGGAGGCTGGGGGCCCAGCCCTGTGTTCACAGGACACCTTTGAATACTGGTAGCTATGCTACCATTTGATATTTGAGGCACAAGTGGGTTAATGTCAATGTCTAACTGATTTGAACCAAATTAGGTACACTGGTAGTGCATGGTACACAGGGACACGTTAACGTCATAGCTTGTGTTGATGTCATCCACCCAATTCAAGATGGTGGGCACATAATCTTTTGAGGCGCAAGTGGTCCAACTTGTGAACCGACTAACTGATTTGAAACAAATTTGCTACAACTGTAGGGACACATAGGGGCACCTCAATGGTGTAGTAGTTTGTGATGATGTCATCCACTCCAATTCAAGATGGCGGCCACATAAACATTTGAGGATCCATTAACTAGGATTGATTAACTCATCTTGCTTCAAAGTGCACCCACCTCCGTCTTCCCCCTGCCCAAAGGTAAACTTTACAAATATGCAATATTTGCCCAAAGGTAAACTTTACAAATATGCAAATATGGGAAGGGGCACTTGGGGCAGGGCAAAAAGCAGGCAGCAGAGGCAGATCAGAAGATTGAGGCAGATATCTTTATCAGCCTACATGCAGCAAACTGTGATCACAACGTTCATTCCAGTCATGCTTGTGAGCATTCAGGTAGGGGCATTCTCTTGTGAGCACCCCATGCTCATGACATTCCTAAGCATGAATTGAATTCAAATGTCTGTTTGCAAATAGGCATGTTTACTAGCTACAGATGAATGGAATGGGAAGCATTCTTCCCCTATTCTCAGGCACCTTAAAGGCATTTGCAAAGGTTATTCTACATTTTGCATATTTGTAAAGTCTATCTTTCAGCTGAGCTGAACCAAACCACTTCTTTTCATGAACATTTTTGACAGTATCATGAAACATCTGCCCTTCAGTGGTTTTTCAATGAAAATGTTTGGACATTTGAAAATGTTTGGATATTCAAGAATTATTGCTTTAAGGATCATTGTTATGTAGGCAAATCTGACTACCTAGGGAAACCGCATTAGCATGTAACACAAAACTGGAGATCCCTTCACCTCCGGTTTCATTAACTGTATGTCCAAATGCGGGCAACTGCAGTTTTGTCAGGAAATGGGCCTGCGATTTGCCTCCCTGAACTGTAATGCTATTAACTGCATTAGCCTATGCTTTCCCCACCCCACTGGGACCAAATAACCCAAGACAGTCTGTTATACTTGTTACTTCTTCAGCTGTGGTGTTTTGTTTTTGTTTTGCTTTGGTCTGAGACTTTCCAGTGAGTTGTAAGCAATCCATGGTTGAGTTAGGAGTAAATGTCTGGTGTGTGGTGCTGTTCTTGCATATCCAATAGAGCCATATGCCTAAGCCAGAGATAATATGTCATTAGAAGAAGAAGAAATGACATGCATGCAGCAGTGGATAAGGGAAATAACAATGACAACAGTGCAGGACAAGTGCATATTTTCATTGTTATGGGGTTGGGTTAGGTGTGTGTGTGTGTGTGTGTGTGTGTGTGTGTGTGTGTGTGTGATGTATTTCTGCCTCCTTCCCCAAAATGCTACTTTTGACCTCAGAATCAAAATGGGAAAGCAATCAGCCTAGCCTTTCTTGTATGGAAGCCAATTGTGCAGGCATGGTGGACTCAAAAATGGCTGCCATGCCAGAAGGGGAACTGGCTGAAGGGCTGGTATGGGCATGAAAGGAGGCTGATGAGGGAGGGGGAACCTCCGTAGACACCCCCCTCATGCCACCTCCAACAACTGCCCCGAAGGGGGTAAGAAATTGTTCTTTAAAAATATAATATTTTTTTAAATGTCTGCAAACACCCCAAACAGTTGGGTGGGGGGTGTTCAGTCCGGGGTCAGACCGAACAGGAGATGGTTCAGTTTGACCCGAAACAGTCGAATCGAACCTGTTTGCACATCCCTATTGAAGTTCTGTAATATACTGCTTCTAGCCTAAAAAAACAGGAGTGAAACATACTTGACACTTTATTTGGATTTTTACAAATGATTGTGTATCAACCCATCCAAACTGTTCCAGTTCATGAATGTATAAGTTTATGCTGTAGACACATGTAAACAATCATTTTGGATGAAACTTCAAAACAATGGGGTTTTTTTGTTAATTATATAGTACATTTGTGTGTTGAGGGGCATTACAGTACATTTATCTTTTGATTGTATTTGGTACTTGCTGTGTATGAGTCAGAACACTGGTCTGTCTAACAGTCTCGTTTACTGCAACTAGCAGCACATCTCCAAGCTCTCAGTTTGGAATATTTTCCAGCTCTGTTTTTAAGATCCATTTAACTGGAGATGTTAGGGATCAAACTTGGGATCTTATGCACTCAAAGCATGTGCCCTGCCATAAGCAATGGCCTTTCCCCAATGCTGATACAAAGCGCTGCTGTGTTCAATATTTGGGTCTCTGTTAAACAGTGTCTCATGCCCATGGCTGGACATTTTGGGGTGGGTGGGGGAGATGAGAGATACAGTAGAGGCCTATTGTATGTCATGCCAAATAGCCAAAGTCATTTAATACTGTTGAAGTGGCATACTGTACTTTATAAAATTAATGTAATAGAATAGTTTCGCAAGTTGTTAAAAGAAGCAACAAGTATCAGTGTACTTCTCAATTACCCCACTCTCCGTGCTTTTGGACTCCTTGGCCAGCACTTCTAAGCAGGAATATGTTGACTTTTAACTGAACAGTTGCCTAGAATTCTGCCTGCTGGCATTTTTTTTTTTAAATTTATGTTTTTGTCAGTAAAACTTACTTTATTTCATGAACACTGAAAGATTAGGGAAGGGGGCTGAAAAATCATGGAGGACACATCCTCCAAAGTTTTGCTTTCTCCTTGTGGCTATGACTCAGCTGTGGTCTTTCTGAAGTGCCTAGTTCAAATCTAAAGTCATTCATCATGAGCTCACTAGATGGTCTTAGGTAAAACACCTTTTCTTAGCTTCAATTCCCTATATGATTCAGTGAATAATTATACTCATTTAGCTTACAGAGTTATTGTAGGGATAGTGATTTTGAACTCTCTAAAAGCACTATATATAGCACAAGTACTTTGGATAGTATCAAAGAGGTTGTATCTTTCACTAATGGGTTTTGTATACTCTGATGGAAGAAGTTTGCTTCCAGTAGGGATGTGCACAAAACCGGCTTGGCCTGTTTGGTTCGAATTCAAACCAGCTTCAGACCAGGGTGGGTAGGTTTGCTTTTGGTTTTGCTCAACCCCAATCCCAGGTTCGGTTCAAATTCGAATCCAAATTGAACTAGTTCTAAAAAGTTCTATAGTGTATAATGGGGACTGGAACCAGCCTATTATTCCCTATGTGGAGCACCTAAGGGCACAAAACCAGGGTGGTTTTGTGCACGTGCATGTACGGCAGTCTCCAAAATGGCCACCACACCGGAGGGGGAAGACCTGAATGAGCCAATGAGCTGGCCGAATGGGCCGGTTTGGGAGGCAAGGAGGCCAGCAGTGGGAGGGGAATCCCCGCAGACACCACCACCTAGAACACCTCACCATCACCTAGAGCAAGTCCCCCAGAAGGAGTAAGTTCTTAATTTTTTAAAAAAATAATAATTTGCGAACCCCATAAATGGCTGGGGGGGTGTCAGTCTGGGGTCAGACCGAAAAGGGGGTGGTTCAGTTTGACCCCAAACAGTCAAACTGAAGCAGTTTGACGTCGAACATATTCTACATCAAACCTGTTTGCACATCACTAGTGTCTAGTGGGTTCTCCCCCTTGGGTAGCATGGGCACAGCAGGCGTATTTGCCAGGGCCCCTCCCAGGTGGCATGGGCACAGCAGGTGTGTCTGGTGGGTTCCCCCCTGGTAGCATTTGCACAGCTGGCATTTCTTGCGGGCTTCCCCCCATGGGCATAGCAGATATGTCTTGCAGGTTCCCCCTTGAGGAGCAGGGTAGCCAAAGAGGCACTGCATCAAGATAGGGCCATTACATTGCTCACAGAAGCCACATCAGTTTGGCCCATAGTGCAAAGGTATAACATTCAGTGTCGGCAGGTGGATTAATGTGGAGGAGTTGTTTGGGCAGGAATTGGCCACATGGAGAGCCCCAAAACTCTGATTTGTTGGCTGTTTTCCATGTTTTTGAGGATTAGGAAGCCATAAGGCTTCCCCTACTGCAGAACAAAGTCATCAAGGTTTAAATAACTCTGTGGAGTTAATACACAATGGTTTCAATTTTTGCAGGGGGAGCAGGGGGAGGGCTACATGGTCCTGCTGACAGTAGCTGGACAGGTGAGGAGTGCATTCACAGGTACACCTGTCTGCTGCATTGGGAAGTGACAGGGAGTTTTGTGTATGTGTGGACAGGTGGGGAATTTTGTAGCAGTAGAGTTAAATCTTGTTGGTGTCATGGTGTGGACATGGAAGTGCCCCGAGACATCCCCCTCCCATGTCTCCAGTTTTGTGAGACATGCACACTCACCAGGTATTTCCTGTGGAGGGTGATGGACCTCCTCACACACATAATCAGAAGAACCAGACCCTTGACCCTGCAGTGGGTCTGTCTGCAACCCCCAAAGGTTCTCCCACTGCCCGTCCCAGAGACCACATCTGCAAGGTTGTGTGAGAACACCCGTGGCTCTGCAAGCATCCACAACTTGGCATGGACCTTCTTGGCCCCATCCCTAGACTGGCTGCTCTCAGTGGCGGTGCCAGTGTCAGTGGCAGTGCCACTAGTAGATGTAAAGGCAGTAGAAGGATGCTGGGATTGGCTAGAGCCAACTTCCAAAGCACAGGGTTTGAGGAGCAAGATGTGGCACACCAACCTGTTATCTTCATGCAAGGGAGAAGGTGGGTGGATGGGAGCGTCTGTCACATGGACGTCTGGCCAACACTGTATGGGAGGGGTGTGGTCAGCAACCTTGTGCACACACAGCAGTTGTGGTGTGGGGACCAGCCCTCAAGGCCTTTTTAGAATATGCTCTGCCCATTAAAGTCTTAACACAGGCATTGTTCGCACAAGCAGCTGCTGGGCAGGCTATAGCACCAAGTGCACTCAATATGGACAGTGCTAAAAGATTCATGCAGAGGCTTATGGAGGACAAGTCAGGTCATGCAAGCTGTCTAGGGAACTCAAGGAGGATGTGAGTGGCGCATATCTTTTTTTTTAAACTAACACATGGTGCTGGGCCCACCACTACCTCTCATTCCATACCATCCCCACTGTTAGGTGTTAATAAGTAACCTAATGGCCACTGAATGGATAATGTAAAGCAATGGTCACTTAAAGGACACCCCTGGACAAACAGAGTCCTCCACCCGCCTCTGCAGCTTGATCGTGTCCTCCTACCAACTCTGTCCCAGTAGATGGACTCGGGGGATCTGAAGTCCATCTGAAGTCCTCAGGGAATCTGAAGTACTGGTGGTGGTTGGACAGAATGAGCAGGCCTTTGTATCTCTTCACGCCTGCCCACCAAAAAAAAAAACCCAAAAACCACAGAATACATCCCCACTGTGCCACCTTTCTGTGCTCCCAGAAACATCCACCATCTGGCTGCCAAGGAGTATTGTGTTACCCCTGCATCATGATGACATCACACATCAAGACCCTCGGCCAGTTGCACATTGGCCAGGTGGCACATTTGTGAAGTCTAGCAGGCCAGAGTCACATAGCGCATTGCAGAGGCGCTGTGGAAGGCAGGAGGGACATGGGTGTGGGAGGAAGCAGCTCTCACTGAAAAACAATATTGTGGGTTCCTTCTTGTGGGAGACTGGGAAGACAGGGCAATAGAGACATGAGTGCTGTGGGGCATGCTCCATGATTCCTGCTACAAGGGCCCCCATTTCTTTTCCCCATGAGGCACCACAGTGCTGGACCAGAGGAGAACCTCTCCTGATGTCATCGTCTAACATTCCTTACATGGCAGGGAGCTCCCTAGTCCCAAAACGCATAGCAGAAAGTGGGCATCTGAAATGTGACTCTTTCCCTTTAAATGCTGTGCTTGGAGGGCACATCCACCCACCTTCTCCCTTGTGTGAAGTTAACAGGTTGGAGTCCCTGTTTGCTAAGCAAAGGAGGAAGTGGTGCATTGGCTCCAAGAGCTGGCCAGTGAGAGGTGTGGCTGCCCTAGAAATGACACCTTTTTTTGGCTGCTCTGAGCCATCCTCTCAATGGTAGGAGGAGAAGCTTTGACAAAGAACCTAGGTTACAATGGCAGTGGAATTCAGGTGACATGATGGTGCCTTTAAACCTAAGCAGAGAAACTCACTAGAAACTGAAGATTCAAATTCTGGTTTGGGGCCAAAAACCTTGGGTCACTTTTGTGATGAAACCTGATTTCACGCCTTTGGACAACCATAAGATCAAACCTATGGCTTGTTCACCTCTGATTTCGATTTCTGTCCAAAGGCAGCTATTGTTTTAAAAGCACAACACTAATGAGAGGAGTATTCACAATAATCAGATAGTAAACTCCCAGTGGTATCTTCTAGGGAACTTTGGAGTCATTTGCTAAGTTTTCACTTTAATGAACAGCTTCAAAGACATCCTGGTTGTGTTCTAGGATGCAATAAAGCCATGGTTAGCCCTACCAGGGCTGACCATTCTCCCACATGGACTGAGTTGTGGCCCAGTACAGTTCCCAGCATGCAGGAGTTCTGTGGCAGATATGGTGGTGTTCTTTGGCAGACAAGCCAGCATGTAAAATGTTCCCTGAAGGTAGAAAATGTGAAAACCATTGTTCTAGATCATTATTCCTGACATTCAACATTTAGCATCATGCTGAAGCCGTTTTTCATAACAGCTAAATACTCAAAAATGCTAGTTGCAGATGAAAAAACTTCATGAATAACTCATAAATGCCGAATTTACATTTTCCATTAGTAAGCTGGCTGTTCTTTGCTAAACTGTGTTATTGATTTGTGTACACAATAGAAATACATTGTTTTCCACTGCTCCCTCGAAACACGAGCATATCAGTCTTTAACCTCTTGCCTACCACTGTCCTAGGAGGAATCCTTTGAATGCAATAAAAGGGTCATTCGGCATATTATACAGAGGAACAATGTCTGTGAAGTAGTGTTTCTCAAGAACATTGACACCACTGTACAAATAGGCAGCCGATGAATATTTCTGTTGACTTTTCCCAAATGTTCAATGTGGGGCTCACTCAATTAACAACTGCAAACAATGACTCCTCCATGTTGCTTCCCAGCTCTTCCCCCCCTCCCAGAAGTAACTGAATATTCATGAAGACAAATGCTGAATAAATCATGGGTATGGAGTGTGACCATAGCATTTGAGCAATGATCTGGAAGTCCACAATATTTCTCAGGCATTAAATTATTTCAGGGCTGAACAGAAACTATGACATTTCCTTGAAACTACTACATTTCAACCCCCAAACCGGCAAATGATCAGCCTGCATGCCTGGGGTTAACACTGAGGTGGGGTGAGGTGTGTGTGAGAGAGGCAGCTGGGCATGTTGAGGAGAGTGAGAACAAACCACAGCTGAGGCTTATTCTCCACCCTGCCCTCCAGCCCCACCCATACCATCCTCCACAAATGAGTGTTATATGCTTGGAAGAACGTTGATATGTTAAGGATAATGTGTTAAAGACGTATGTATGTGGGATGCAAAAGCTAAATTGAAAGCTACACACCAACACAACAAATGTATGTTACCAAATATGGTGGGGAAGAATGTGTGGGGCAAACCGATGAGCAGTGGGAGGACTAAGCATCCCTTGCCTGCTACCCTTTATTCCCTGGAAATTACAGTCAACCTTGCAAGTTGCATTTGCCTGATGAGGAAAATATGGGATGAGGAACTGTGCATTTTTCTTTACCCAGTATACTTCTGCCATGAATTTGCCACTGCAAGTTTAAGCTGGAGTAACATTTGAAGTGAATTTGAGGGATTCTGCTCAGCTGATATACAGTATATATATCAGTGGTCTAGTTTGGATGATATTGTCCAACTGACACCCAACTGTGTGAGGAGGAACATGTTCATGTTCTCCCATGTTGTGCCATTTCGTCTGTGCATAGTCATGCCATAGTCATCTCCGTAGTATATCTCTGTAGAACATCCAAACTATCTCTCTAACTGCATGGTTTAAGTTCCACTTAAGCAGGAGTGGTTCAGATGTTCCACCTCCACACACACACCATGATTATGTGGTGGCAGAATAGGACACTGGGTGGCTGGCTGGGTGGGGGACATCAGGTGGTAACTCTTAATTGCACGTGGGCTCTTGAAACCAGCCCAATAATATTTTCAGCATAGATTAGGACAGAGGAGTGGGGCTGTTCATCATTAAATGACACCCACTATAGGGTTTCTTAAAGCAAAATCCAAAATGAATTTGGGGATTCTTCCTTAAGAAAATATCTGAGGAATGTTGAAGGAATCCAAAAGCATTTAGATTAGGGACATGCAGATGCCCCAGAGACATTTTATTCCTCTTATCGAAAGACATTTGCCTTCCCTTGAAAATTCTGAAATGGTTTGCCTTTGGAGGATATCCGGAATTCACTTGGAATTTCATTTTTTTCAGAATTTCATTGTCAACCCTGTTTTAGATAAACCTAGAAAAATGTGTCCAGGAGATTTTGCTATTTTTTAGCCTATTTATATGTTTCCTAGTTTTAAGAACTTGTGTATTGATGAAAGACTTAAAATTATTGATATTGTCTTCCCAGGTTTGATTTCCTAAAAAAAAAAAAAAAACACCCAGAGAGAGAGAGAGAGAGAGATCTCTAAAGCAGGTTTCCCCAACCTGCAGCCTCCCTCCAGATGTTGATGAACTACAACTCCCAGCATACCCAGCCACAATAAATTCTGGCTAGGGATGCTGGGAGTTGTAGTTCAGCAACATCTGGAGGGCCACAGGTTGGGGAAGCCTGTTCTGCAGCAACTGCTCTTCAAGTTTTTTGCATTGTGGACTATTAGTCTGTGTTTTTACTCTTTGTGAATCATCACATTCTAATGTTACAGCCTTATTGCATCAACTTTACAGAATATCAAGACATCCTCTTCACATATCTTTCCATTTAAACTCAGTTTAGCTTTCAGTTTATTGATACACCATACTTTTCAGTTCCAATAGCAGTTTGAGGTCTGTTCTTTCCCTGTCACAAAGTTTATAAATGGCTAAATTGATTTTTTCTCCCTCCTAGCTTAGAAAATATATTTGCTCCCTGTGCTGAGACACTGAATTTACTCTACTGCTGGTGAAATCTAAAATCTTTTGAAAATGTGGGGTTATTAATGGAAATGCTGACACAAACTTAACACTAATAGCCTGAAGGCACTTATCCAATGACTTGGATACATCAATACATTAAAATATTTCTCCTCTGATTTGATTATGGTACATAGGATTTTAAAAAAAGAAAACAACAGTTTCTTCTATAGGAATTGATCTTGCATGCACTTTCTTTTCAAGAGAACTAAGCTAGTGCTGTTTGTCTGAGCTCTTTGTGACTTACATATAGAGTTTTGATTTTGATTTTGGATAACAGCTCTCATTTGCAGTGCACTGAAGATAATTCGAACTAGACTTTCCCCCATCAGTTGCCGATGACAACGACTTTTCATGCACTGCAGCTGACTAGAAGAGTTAATCTACCAGTGTCTGACCCTTGTTGAAAGACTAAAGAAAAGCATTAAATGAAAGCCTTTTCCAAAGGCCTACTACTTTCTGTTGGGGTTGAATTCAATAGAACTCAAGACCAAAATATGGCTGTGAAACAGGCTTGCTCGAGTCCATAAATGGTAGCCTTGTGCTGTAATTCAGACCCCTGTGCTTGCTGTCTCTGAGTGCAACACACAAACTAGAGCATAAACAGCCTAGCCAGTCTCTGTCCTTCCTGGGGAATGCCACTTTGTGTTAACCTTTCCCTATCTATCTACCTACCTACCTACCTACCTACTGATCTATTTGACATATTTGTATACCACCCAAAATGCAAGTCTCTGGGCATTATTCAGACTTCATGTTGAACACTCATATGAAAGCTGTACACAAGTACACATGGTTTGTTGAACACAGGTACAGCAGTACACTTCCTATCTGTATCATGTATTTGAGGGGCCTGTACCTAGGTTCACTTTTAAAATGAACGCAGGTACAGCATAATGTCTGAATGGGGCTATATTCCACTATACTCCAGGATAGTTCCACTCCATTCTGTGCTGGTCAGACCTCACTTGGAATATTGACCAATATCTAGACCAGGCCTGCTCAACTTATGCCCCCCCAGCTGTTTTTGGACTACAACTCCCATAATTCCTAGCCACAGTGGCTAATAGCCAGGGATTATGGGAGTTGTAGGCCAACACCTGCAGGAGGGCCGAAGTTGAGCAGCCCTGATCTAGACTAAGCCTGCACCGATGCACCAGGGTTTTCCAATACACATGAGGGCATGATGTTTAGTGAGCCCCCCTTTCACTCTGCAATCTTCTGTTCCTCCAAAACCTATATTCCTGAGGGTTGGGGAACTGCCAGGGAAATAATTTTAGGAGGTACAAGGGGCTGCATAGGAATGGGTACATCCTCCAAAATAATGCCCCCCACTCTGTGATAGAAAACCATGGCATGCTGGTGTAGGATGTTCCCTAAATATAACAGATATTCAAGTGTTATCTGAATATCAGACACTGTACCTAGTTCTGGGCCCTGAATTTTAAGGCCAGTGATAAACTGGAACTGGTTCAGAGGAGAGCAACAAAGATGGTAAGGGGTTTGGAAACGAAGTTTTCTGAGGAATGCTTAAAGGAGTTTCAGTGTGTTTAATCTGATGAAGAGAAGATTCAGGTATGATATTATGTATGTGTTTGTTAGTTTGTCTATTTCTTACATTTCTATACCATTCCATACAAAAAGGTCCCCAGATTGTTCACAATCTAACAACCGTTAAAACATTGACACAATTAAAACAATTTTAAAATACATATAAAAACTCTAAAATCTGCAGCTTTAAAACTGTAATCTAAAAGCCTGGCTAAAAAGGTATGTTTTGGGGTCTTTCTTAAAAATATGGTAGCTACCTTCAAATATATGAATGGCTGTCATGTGGAAAAGGAGTGGACTTGTTTCATCAATGGGCTGGAATTAGAAGGACCAGAATCAGGACAGACATTATTAGATATTTCCTAATGATAAGAGCTGTTCCGCAATAGAACAGTCTGCCTTGTGCAGTGATGAGCTCTCCTTTACTGGAGGTTTTTCCAATAGAGGCTGGATAGCCATGTGACAGGGATACTGTAACACAGGGATTCTCAACGTTGGGTCCCCAGATGTTATTGGACTTGAACTCCCATAATCCCCAACCAAAGGCCACTGGGGCTGGGAGCTGAAGTCTGATAACATCTGGGGACCCAACGTTGAGAATCCCTGACGTAACAGATTCCTAAACTGAGGAGTGGTTGGCCTGGAAGACCTCCAAGTCCCTTCCAACAATAAATTTCATGATTCTAAGGAGCAGAGGAGACACCTCAGCTGCTTCTAGCCCAAAGTTCACTTGTCACTGATGAGAACATATTTTTTGACACTTCTTTTCCTGTTAGTGCCTAATGCTGTAATGTAGAGTTAAGGCTAGCATGCTGGCTGCTGAGGGCCTTGCTGCTGGCTGCTGACAGTTTAAATAACTTTTTGCTGTCTCACCTATCTGCACAAGTTCTTCACCTAACAGAGTTGTCTACCATTGGATATTGGACAAATGACTGGTTCTTGTTACTGATTGCTGCTGTTGCCTTCAGTTTACCGGTACTGGCCCATATCCCTTGACTGATTTCATTTTAAATTCCAGTCCCCTCATCTGTGTATGTGCTTGGTGTTGAAGTTACACACAAGTAGACAGAGTCATCTGGGGAAAATGTGGGTGATGGTGGTGGTGCCGAGATGGAATTGTCCAATAGAAATGGCCAAATGAGGGACGGAAGAAGCAGATAACAAACCTCAGCCCAGGTGGTCCCTTTCCCCCTTATCCCATTCCAACATCTGAACAGGTACTTAGTATGACCAGCTTTGTTAGTCCTTGTATATCACTGACTACAGTGTTCAAGACTGCCTATATTGGAGCTTTTTAGAATGGGGTACCAGGACTGATATCTGCTCTAACAGACAAAAACATAATAAGCCTAACACTTAGCAGAGAGAAGAGTCATTAATCAATATTCACATAAATAAATCTGCATCTGACAGATTGTACGAATAGTTACTTTGCCATCTGGGATGAAGTTGAAAATACTAGATCATTTGCACAATCAAAAAGGCTATTCAGGTGAAGTTGGGCTAGGAGAGCCTAGCCCGATTTTGCATGACCGTGTGAACCACCAGGCGAGCCCGGTGGCCTTCAGGCGAGCCCAGTGGCCACCAGGCGGTTAACCCACCAAAGTAAGCCTCCCCTTAAACTGGGTTTGCAGAGCGAGCTCTCTGCAAACCCAGGTTTTTGGCTTGTGAGTTGTCACGGCGCAGCTCTGTGCCGTGCCACAACTACTCATGAGTAGACCCCTGACTGGGAGGCTGAAAAGCAACCTCCCAGCTCGGGGGTCACTCCAGCATGCCCTGCACGCTTGCACAGGGCACACTGGAGCTTCCGGGGGCTGCGCGGCCCCCGAACTCCCCAGCCCTGGCCGTCCCTGTGACGGAGCCAGCAGTCGTGTGGGCAGCCACTGCCGTCGCCCAGAGCAGACTGTCTGCTCATCTGCGGGGAGAGCGGGCTAAGTCCAATCTCCCCGCAAACCCCCTAGAGGCTCTTCACACTAATCATGGAAAGAGCCTCAAAGACTGTGTTCTACCTGAGTTTGGGAGCTGTGTGTGCTCCCAATTTTTGGATGTGTGGAAGCAAGGTAGGAGGAAGCTGGGTAGCTTTTCCTCCTAGCTTGGCTTCCACACAAGGAGGCGATTCTCACGACTTCCAAAAAGTGGGCTAAGGAAGCCTAGCCCATTTTTTGGTGGCCATGTGTTGCTACGGGAGCTGAGCGGCTCCCAGCAGCTGCCCTAACTACCCCTCCCCTTAGCCCAGCTTAGCAGAGCAAGCGCACTGCTAACCAGGGTTAACGGATTGTGTGTTGCTGTGGCGCGGCTCCATGCTGTGGCATCTCATGAGGATACCCCCGACCGGGAGGCTAAAAAGCAGCCTCCTGGCTTGGTGGTCTCTCCAGTATGCTGGAACTTCCGGCGGCCGTGCATCCCCCAAACCCACAAGCCCCCGCCGGCTCCGTAATGGAGCCGGCAGTCATGTGGGCGGCCAATGCGGCCACCCAGGGTTGACTGCAGGGTCATCTGCAGGGAGAGTGGGCTAAGCCCGCTCTCCCTGCTTAACCACATCTGGCAGTTCCTTCTGATCGTGGGAACCGCCTCAATCACTTCTACTCAGGTTTTCCTCCTAAGTTGTTTCCACACAACCAAAGATTGGGAGCACACACAGCTCCCAAACCTGGGTAGAACAGTTTTTGATTGTGTGAATGACCTCTAGGTCTATCAGGGGCTAGTGTGATTTTTTTGCAGGAACCAGCATGACAGAGTCAGAAAGAAAATGATAAAACTAGAAGTGAGACAATTGTTATAGGAGGCAGGCAGGTATGAAGTAGAAAGAGTGGTCTAGCAGGCACCTAGGAACAGCCAAGTAACTTCTCTATGTGATGACTGTTTAAATTGACAAGCAGTCACTGACCCCAGGGACCAGAGGAAATGGAAAGTGTTTGGCTCTATTTGACTTTCTGGCTTGTAGTTTCTGTGCAGAAGTTTCTGCCAGCAGGTTTGATGAACTTGAAGTCGCACCTGCACTCAATTGTCTTGATAGCAATGAATAATGAACTGATCCTGATTCTGCAGGCTCCTGGTTTGAGTCTTCTTGCAGCACCATCAGTATTACCACTCTATGGCTGTCTTCTCACATAATGGCAAATGGTGGGTCCAACAGACCAGCAGTTAGCCTCAATTCCCCTCTGCGTACTCCCAGACAATCCCAAGCTGCAGTCGGGGAGACTGCAAAGAGGGAGGCACTGGCTGCATGGGCTTCCTTTAACACATGAAGGAAATCCACGGCAGCCAATTGAGAAGGGGGGAGAGTGGAGCTTCCTACCCTCAACTCCGATTTGACACAGTGGCAGAATCTGGATGACACGATGCCACTTTTGGACCTGATATTTCGGTGGTGAAACTGAGAGGTAACCAAAGGTTCCGATTCAGGTTTGGGGGTAAAACAAACCAACGGTTCACTGAAGAAACCATGGGTTAATGCATTCAGACAACCTTGAACTTCTGGCATGGTTGTCTCCAGTTTCATGTTATTTCCAAAGGCGGCCTATGCTTTCAGTTTCAAAAGCATGTGAAGGAAGATCTGGCTAGGGGTGTTAAAGATGAAAGCACAGATGGCTTGCTCATATTAATCAGAGCTTTTAATCCTCAATCAAGCTCCTAATCATTTAATCACATTGATTAATTGATTAGTAGTCTTTGCTCTAATGAAAATAACACCTCCTAACATTTAATCCAGAAGCCAACAATCAGAAATTGAAGATCACAGAGATGTGGAAGCATGCTATTTTACCCATTTCCTAATTTAAAAAAACAATCTAATGTTGAGATCCTATTCACATTTGCAGGTTATAATGTACATTTTGATATTGTTTCTCACACTTTCTAGGCCTTCCAACAGCCCTCCCAGAATAACAGCTCAATCTACAAACCAGTTAAGGCAAGCCCAGGGAAGACGGAATTTCAACCTAATGGCTGCAATATGTTAGACTGGTTAGACTGGATCAATTTCAGTTTGTGACTCCTGAGGATGTGGACAAGCTGCTCGGAACGGTGCGTCCTACCACCTGTCTGCTTGATCCTTGCCCAACATGGCTTATACTATCTGGCAAGGGGGTTGTTGTGGACAGCCTGGTGGCAGTTATAAATATCTCTTTGAGGGAGGGCAGGATGCCTCCTTGTTTAAAGGAGGCAATTATTAGACCTATTCCTAAGAAGCCTGCCTTGGACACCTTGGAGTTTAGTAGCTACAGGCCTGTCTCCAACCTCCCATGGCTGGGCAAGGTGATTGAGAGGGTGGTGGCCTCCCAGCTCCAGGCAGTCTTGGAGGAAACTGACTATCTAGTCCCATTTCAAACTGGTTTTCAGATGGGCTAAGGAGTGGAGACTGCCTTGGTCAGGCTGATGGTCTCCAATTGGGACTTGACAGAGGAAGTGTGACTCTGTTGGTCCTTTTGGACCTCTCGGCGGCTTTTGATACTATCGACTATAGTATCCTTCTGGAACATCTGAGGGAGTTGGGGGTGGGAGGCACTGCTTTGCAGTGGTTCTGCTCCTACCTTTTGGGCAGATTCCAGGTGGTGTCGCTTGGAGACTGTTGCTCTTCAAAATCTGAGCTTTTATACGGGGTACCTCAGGGCTCCATACTGTCTCCAATGCTTTTTAATGTCTACGTGAAACTGTTGGGAGAGATCATCCGGAGATTTGTTGTTGGGTGTTATCAGTATGCTGATGACACCCAAATCTATTTCTCTATGTCAACATCATAAGGAGAAGGCATATCCTCCCTAAATGCCTGCTTGGAAGCAGTAATGGACTGGATGAGGAATAACAAACTGAGACTGAATCCAGACAAGATGGAGGTACTTATTGTGCAGGGCCATCACTCGGGAAGTGATATTGATCTACCTGTTCTAGATGGGGTCACACTTCCTCAGAAGGAACAGGTAGACAGTCTGGAAGTGCTTCTGGATCCACAACTTTCCCTGGTTCCCCAGGTTGAGGCAGTGGCAAGATGTGCTTTCTATCAGCTTCGGTTGTATTCAGCTGCATCCGTTTCTTGAGGTTCATGATCTCAAAACAGTAGTACACTTTTTAGTAACCTCCAGACTTGATTATTGCAATGTGCTCTATGTGGGGCTGCCTTTGTATGTAGTCCAGAAACTGCAATTAGTACAAAATGTGGCAGCCAGGCTGGTCTCTGGGTCATCTTGAAAGACCATATTACTCCTATATTACAGGAGTTGCACTGGCTGCCGATAAGTTTCCGGGCAAAATACAAAGTGCTGGTTATAACCTATAAAGCCCTAAACAGCTTAGGCCCACAGAACTTAAGAGAGCATCTTCTTCTGCATGATTCCCATCGTCCACTGCATACATCGGGAGAGGCTCATCTGTAGCTACCTTCATGTCGTCTGGTGGCCACCCAGGGACGGGCCTTCTCTGTTGTCGCCCCGAGACTTTGGAACACGCTTCCTGTGGGAATAAGAGTCTCCCCATCTCTAGCGGCTTTTTAAAAGTGTCTAAAGACTCATCTTTTTACCCAGGCCTTTTAGCTTCTTAACTTTGTAACTTTTTAATTTTTGGATTATCTATTGATTGTTTTAAACTGTTTTTTGTATTTAATTGATTTTTTGTTTTTGTTTATTGTGAACTGCCCTGAGACCTTGGGTTGGGGCAGTATAAAAATGCACTAAATAAATAAATAATTAATATGTATAGGCACAATCTTTTGAGGGAAATGGCTCTAAATCTGCTCAATAATTGGACAACCACAATAATGTAGTTTTCCTATTATAAGAATTACATGCATTAGAAAGCAGCAGCAGGGCATGCTGGAGAGATCTCTAAGCCAGGAGGCTGCTTTTCAGATTTGATTGTCCCATAATTTCCCCCAGAATTGCACTGCTTCTTCTTTATTTGGTGTTTTGATGTTTCTTGCAGTTTCTCCTTCTATGCTTTGGTAGAAACGTCTCTGATTCGACTGGAATTGGAGATTCTGCCTGTGTTGTGTAATTCTGGCTTCATATCTGCTAATCTTCTTTGACACTGTTGTTATTAGCTGCTTTATTATTTCCAGGACTTCTCTAATTTTCCTTGAATCTGGGTGGTATTTTTGGATCAGATACTGTCTGGTGTTTTCACTCTTCAGCTTCTTGTCTTTCATATCTTCCAATTTACTAGCATCTGATCTGAGCCTGGCGATTTTATTGTCTAATCTCATCTTCCATTTAGGTGATGCACTGCTTTCTTTTTTTACAGGTCCATTCATCTTATATCCAAGCTCTTGTGTTGTTATTGTTTCTGCACTGTACATTAGTTGGTTTGTTTTTTGTAAATTATTGGTTGTTATTTCTGCAAGTGCAGCATTGACATCTTTTAAACATGAAAACACCAAATAAAGAAGAAACAGTGCAATTCTGGGGGAAATTATGGGACAATCCAATTGATTATAATAAAAAAGCAGGCTTGGTGAAAGAGGTCGAAAAATGTAACCAACAAATGCAAGATCTAATAATAACACCAGAATTAATAAGTGAAAGAGCAAAGAAAATTAAAAATTGGACTGCGCCTGGCGATGATGAACTGCATGGCTTCTGGCTTAAACACCTAACAAGCCTTCATAAACAACTATCCAAACAGTTCAATCACATTTTGCAAGGAGGTGATATTGAACAATGGCTAACAACTGGGAAAACTCATCTCATAATGAAAGACCCAGCAAAAGGTGCAGTTCCAAGTAATTATAGAACGATAACCTGCCTGCCAAACATGTTCAAATTATTAAATGGAATAATAGCAGATGAAGTGATGCAACACTTAACAACTAACAAACAGCTTCCAGTTGAACAGAAAGGAAATTGCCCGAACACCAGAGGCACAAAAGACCAGCTGCTGATTGACAAAATGATTTTAGAAAATTGCAAAAGAAGAAAAACCAATCTAAGTGTTGCATGGATTGACTACAAGAAAGCCTTCGATTCATTGCCTCACACATGGATACTAAAATGTTTAGAAACAACTGGTGTCAGCAAAAACATTCAAATATTTATTTTAAAAAAGCAATGACCATGTGGAGTACACAGTTAACAATCAATGGCGAGACACCTGGATAGGTTAGCATTAGAAGAGGCATTTTCCAAGGGGATTCACTATCCCCTCTGTTGTTTGAAATCGCCATGACACCACTTTCACAAATACTAAACAGAACAGGCCTCGGATACCAAACATCTAAAACATCAAGTAAAATCAACCATCTGCTGCACATGGACAACCTGAAGTTGTATGTAAAGTCCCAGTCAGATATTAAATCACTGCTGTCCATATATTCAGTAGCAATATAGCAATGGAGTTTGGACTAGACAAGTGTGCTGCATTAATAATGAACAGAGGGAAAATAACAAAAACAGAAGGAATAGAACTGCTCAATGGAAACATCACCAAGAACCTGGAGGAGAAAGAACATTACAAATACTTGGGCATTCTCCAGGCAAATAACATTGCACACACTGAAGTTAAAAGAAAAATTGGAAGTGAATACATCAGGAGAGTTAGAAAAAACCTAAAGTCCAAACTCAATGGCGGGAACACCATACAAGCCATAAACACCTGGGCTATACCTGTTATCAGATACACTGCAGGAATAATAGACTGGACCCAGGCAGAGCTAGATGCTAGATCGTAAGACCAGGAAAATAAAGACCATCAATCATACTCTGCACCCCCACAGTGATGTTGATAGGCTATAGCTCCGTCACAGCTCAGGAATGCTGCATGTCCATCAAACAGTAGGAGGAGGAGAAAAGAGGCCTTGAAGAATATATCAAGGACAGTGAAGAAGATGCACTTCAAATGGTCAATAACGCGAAACTATTCAACACCAATGAAACAAAGCAGGCCTACAAGAAAGAACAAGTCAAGAACCGAGCAGAAAAATGGAAAAAGAAGCCCCTGCATGGTCAATATTTGCACAATATAAGTGGAAAATCAGACATCACCAAGACCTGGCAATGGCTTAAGAATGGCAACTTGAAGAAACAAACAGAAGGTTAAATACTGGCTGCACAGGAACAGGCACTAAGAACAAGTGCAGTAAGAGGAAAAGATGAAAAATCAATAACAAACATCATGTGCCGCCTTTGTAAAGAAGCAGATGAAACAGTGGACCACCTAGTCAGCTGTTGTAAAAAGATTGCACAGACTGACCACAAACAAAGGCATGGGGTGCAGGGATGATACACTGGAACATCTGCACAAAATACAAGCTACCTGTAGCCAAGAATTGGTGGGACCATAAAATTGAAAAAGTGGTAGAAAATGGTAGAAAATGAAGATGCAAATGGTAGAAAATGGTAGAAAATGAAGATGCAAAAATATTATAGGACTTCCGACTACAAACAGACAAACATCTGCCACACAATACACCAGATATAACTGTAGTCGAGAAGAAAGAAAAACAAGTTAAAATAATCAACATGGCAATAAAGAGCCCCTGGTGGCGCAGTGGTAAAAACTGCTGCCCTGTAACCAGAAGGTTACAAGTTCGATCCTGACCAGGGGCTCAAGGTTGACTCAGCCTTCCATCCTTCCAAGGTCGGTAAAATGAGTACCCAGAATGTTGGGGGCAATATGCTAAATCATTGTAAACCGCTTAGAGAGCTTCCAGCTATAGAGCGGTATATAAATGTAAGTGCTATTGCTATTGCTATTGCTAATACCAGGGGATAGTAGAACAGAAGAAAAAGAAATAGAAAAAGTAAAATACAAAGATCTACAAATTGAAATTGAAAGGCTGTGGCAGAAAATGACCAAATTAATCCCAATGGTAATTGGTGCCCTTGGTGCAATTCCAAAACAACTTGAAGAGCACCTCAACACCATAGGGGCCACAGAAATCACCATCAGCCAATTACAAAAAGCAACTTTACTGGGAACAGCCTATATTCTGCGATGATATCTATAATAACAGCAACAACATTGTGATAATTTGTGATGATATCTATAATAATAACAATGATATTGATTATAAAATTCAGCCATCCAAGGTCCTTGGGAAGGACTCAATGTCTGGATAAAACAAACCAGTCAATAACACCTGTCTGACTGTGGAAACAAGAAATAATAATAATACATGATCATTATAATACATGTTCATCATTATCCAAAATCCTTGTAGCATGCACTTTTCCTCCCTCACCATAATATCACCTGCTCCCATTCAAATCTCTGACCAAAGCTCCATCCCCACAGCACCCAGAGTGCACCAGGCACCATTTTTTCTCTCCCCCTGCCACACACACACTCCCCACCCACAGCACCATTTCCACAGTGTATGGAGGATGTCATTTTCCAATTTTCCTTCCTCACAGCCCCATACTGTCAACCAAAGCCCCATCCCTGCAGTGTGCATAGCATGATGCACACTCACTAATGCCACCCTCCCATACTTTTTTCATATCAGGCAGTGTTAGTCACTTCTGCTCCTGCTGCCTTTGAAAAGGGGTGAGAAAGGGGAATGTAAGACGTGAGGACACAGAAACATTTATTAACATTTTCCCCAGTATAGCCAGGGAGATCTGCATACATAAGAAGAAAACAGATGCCGCTGATATGGATGTAGATACTTTTGCACTTACTGTATATTGTAGTGTTTATCCAGAACCCCTGAAAATGGTTGAATGAATGTTTTCATGCTGAGTAGTATGGGCTTCTCCATCCACGATCAACAACTGCAGAGGCCAAATAGTCATACATGATCAGAGATGGATTGGGACTATTTACTTTAGGCATTTATTCTAAAGGCATTTATTCTATTTCAAAAAATCTTTGGGGCCACGTTATTTTTTAGTACAAATCTATTCATACAGAAGTATTTAATGCTATAGCCATAAATATCAATTAATACATGAATCCCTCCCTCTCCAAATTGCATTGAAGTTGCTTAGAGACTGCTGAGGGACTTACTTAGACAATGCACAAGTAGATTAAATCACAAAAATCATAATCACATAATATTAGGACGATAACATAAATCAGTAAAACAGAGATGTTAAGGTCGAACATCATTCTTGATAAAAGAGCAGCCGACTGTTTACTGAGCTGTGAACTCTGAACCAGTCCTGTGAAGTTCATAAACCAAGCTCATTCTTCACGGGAAGTCTAAATGTGCTGCAGAGTTGAAAAATGAACTGTGGGTCACACTGCAAAATCAAGCAGATGAAACCTGCAAGGAGAAAATAGTGGAAGTCACATAGGCCTTGAATAAGCACTTCAGCGTCCTGGGTGCATGGCAAAGTTAACCCTTCCCTGCTGATAAGACGCACTTTTCTAATTTGATCTCATGATCATATACTCTAAATCACAGTTTAACAACAAAAAAGTGCATTTAAAACAAAGCCAATATAAATATGAAATTGCATTAAAGATGACTGTGAATAGAACAAGGAACACTCAGTTCAGAAATAGTATTTGCAGTCTGTATAATGACAACAATGAGAATCCTTAGAGAGCCTCACATCAGGGGTCATGCATTCTTTATCCCAACTACAAACAGGTACAAACATCAATAATACCAAAAATGATGAATGACCAATCCTCCTTAACTTAACTGCTGCATCAAAATGACACAGCTGTTATGTCTATTTGCAAAAGAGATTGAAATGTTACAGTTTTTATGGGCATGTAACTGGAGCACCAGCAGGTGAAAGGCAGGTACCTGCAGATTTGAGGTAACCTGCAGATAAATCAGTTTCATAAAAATATGAAGAAAACACCTGAAAGTGGGGGCAGCCCCTGCCACATACAAATTGCCCCAGTGTGACTTAATGAAGTGAAATATCCCTGGACTCTGAGGGCACTTAACAGACAACCAGGTGGGTGGAGCTAATGAAACTCAGTGATGAGAAGTGGGGAAGAAGGGCTTGAACAACAAGAGTGGGAAATTTCTCAGACTGAAGAATACTCCCTCAGGATAGTCACAATCCCTTTTGGTAATGAGGGGGAAAGGTGTGTGAAACAAGTTCTGCCTTCACACACAACACCAAACTGGAGGTGAGCAAGCCAGAGGTTCCTTTTCATGGTGGTCTGCATATGTGAAACCACAGTTTCATCACAAAAGGGACCTGAGGTTTTCGAGTCAAAATGTGAAACTGAACCTTTGGTTTGCAGTGAGTTTCACTGCTCCAACTGAGGTTTGACAGCAGCATTGTGTTGTCCAAATTCTTCCACCACTGTATTTTTTGGGTTTTGTGCTGTGGCTGCTGCCAAAACCATAGAGAGGGCTGCTCAGAGCAGCCCAGAGACAGTCCAGCTCTATGCTTGAGGTACTTATCACTGGCTGACTCTCCAAGCACTTGCCCTACCCCCCCCCCCCCGCTGTCTCCGCACTCCTCCAGCTATTGTCTGGTAATAGAAATGCTGTGTTGGCACATCCCAAGCTTCCAAACATGTCAAAGACAAAAGCCACATTAGAGGATGCCCGCTTTCCATTGTGTCCCATGTTTGCCCCTTTGGCAATCTGCAGAAAAAGGGGATGGGATGACAAGACGGGCACTTTGTGGAGAGGCCTCCACAAATCAAGTGAGGAAGAAGTATTTGAACAGCATATGTAGTCCCAGTGGCACCATGAACTGGGCAACTAGGTTGTTTCCCCAAAAAAGATAACATGTTCCAGGGGAGTGATGTCCAGGGTCTGCATTGAAAAGCAACCGCTGGAATTCTTGAGTGGCTCTGCTCTATTTTTGGTACAAAGGGGAAGGGCATTACTCATGAGAAGAACCATCTTGGTGTACGTCAGGCTGGATCACTAATAATGTGTGATGTCACCCCTTGTCCCAAGGACCGCTCTCTAATGAGGATGGTGGGCCACAGAGACATACATGTAGGCCAGAGGGCTGTTGACGCCAAGCCCCTTTGCTAGATCCACACAAGCCCCAAGGGAGGGTACTACATCAATATCTTTCCAGGTCATGGTGATTTGTGGGCAGCAGGAATGAAAGTGCTCCCTCTGGCAGTCTGGTCATCCTTTGGCACATATGCATGGCGATTTTTGCCCAGTACAGCCACCCTGCTTGCCAGAGATCACTGAAAATAGGGGCTTCCCTCACCCACAATTCCCTGTAGCAGCCAATCTGCCTATGCCGCAACGTTGATCCAAGCCCAGGAATTTTGAATGTGTACTAGGAGCCATCCCTGAACTTGCCAGAGTGTGCTCACAGGGAAACAGCCAGACACATGGAGTGGCCTGGACTCCTTGGGTGTCTGAAGGGGTTGAGTGTATGGGGAAGGCAAGGTGTATGAGTTCTGTTTTTAAACATACACCTGGGGCCTCGCATCAGCAGGTGGCCCCTATAGTTGGGTGACTCCTAACTCATGAAGATGCAGTCTGATGGAGACCCAAAGCTCAAAAACCTTCTGGTCCTCCTCAGTGGACTCATGAGAGGGCTAATTCCTGGGCAGCAAGTGGATGCGGAGGGCAGTAGTGTGTTGCGGGTTCCTGGATGGCTTTGACCATGACCGCCATCCAAGGAAAATCCTTTATCACAGTGGACAAGACCCCAGGATCCTTTCTGCCCACCCTCATATATTTATTGCTTCCTAGGAAGTCATCACAAACCCTTCCTGGAGTAACAGCAAAATAATGCCCCCTCAATCCCCCCATTACCAGTAATCATGCTTGTGCAAGTCTGTTTGGCTACGAAGCTCTTTCAAGGGCAGTGGAGCAAGTGTTGTAAGGAGATGTGTTTAAAAGGGTTTTAAGTGCCCTTCCCTGCTGAGGGCAGGTGGCTGATACCAAAAAAGGATGATTGCACTGAGCACGCCCCCTTAAAGATCGTGGCCCATGCTTGCTGCCCTGCTGATGTGCTGATACCTTGCCCGCATTCTGGTGATATGAGCATCACGGAGCTAGCTGGGATGAAGCCTTAGACCAGGGAAAAGGGGGGGCCCCTCTGCTCTGAAACTAGAGGTTCCCCAAACCAGGTTGGAAGATCATTTGCAGGACAATCCTGGGTTTAAAGGATTAACCTCAGGTTCTTTAACCCACAGTTTGGTGTTATGCACGAAGGTGGCCTCTGTTTTGTTCTCCACCATTTTATAGCTCTGTGTTTCTGTGGGGGAAGGGGAATGATACTTTTAGGATCTTAGTATGGATCATTAATACCAGTCAAAATAGCATAAAGACCATTGTATGTGCGTGCCTCAGTACAACCTCAGCAAATATTGATGAAAACATTAAACTGACCCCTCACCAGCCATTAACTTGTATCTCATCTCATCTCATCTCATCTCATCTTAGAGATTTTCAATGACAAACCATGAATCCACTCTCATATGCTACCAGAGAAACTACACTCAAAACATCTCAGAAAGAACAGAACCCAGTACGCCATGGATTAGCAGCCCATGGAGGTAGTTGACACCCTATGTGCTCTACACCACCACTTTTTCTGGGCCACCCCGGTGCCCCCCAAGTGCAGTTATGGGGCTGCTGAAATCTCCATCATTCTCTATGGGGAAGAACCTTAAAGATGCGTAAACTCCATTAAATCTTTAAAAATCAGCCCTCTGCCCAATTCCTTTGAAATAATTTTGGCTTATTCCTTGCCCCCACTGGGCACTACCACCCACCCTACTCTGCTCTGGGCCACCCCCTTTCTCCTGATGTGAAGCTATACATTTGCTGAAATCTCCATTATACCCTATGGGAAAAATCTTCTTGAGAAATTCACCAAAAATCAGCCCTTTGCCCAATTCCTCTGAAATTTGGGTGGTAGCTTCCACCCATTGGACACTACCACCCCCAACCACTAGTTTTGCCCTGGGGGCATTTTTTTTTAAACCAAAACATTTTGGATTTGGATTTTGCAATTTCAAACAAAGAACAAAATTGGGGTGTTTTAGATTGGCTGATTTTGAACAAAGAACAAAATGGGGGTGTTTTGGATTTGGACCAAAAACAAAACAGAGAAAAAACACGTACAACCCTAATTGGCAGCCAGTGCAATTCTTTTAGAATATGTGTTATATGGTCCCTTTGGGTTGTCCAAGAGACCAACCAGGCTGTAGCATTCTGTACCAGATGTAGTTTCAGGACTATGTACAAAGGCAGCCCCATGTGGAGTGAATTACAGTAGTCATGCCTGGAAGTTACCAGCATATGTATACTGTTTTAAGGTCATTTTACCTCCAGAAATATGCGTAGCTGCCATATCAGCTGAAGCTGATAAAAACTAGCATTCCTGGCCACTGCCTCAACCTGAGAAACCAGAGGTACTTTTTTTAATCCAGGAACAATGTACTTGGGAAGTCTCCTGAGAATTCACCCAAGCTACATATCTGATCTTTCAGGGGGAATGCAACCCCATACAGACCAGGCAGATTTAAAGCATCTCTTGGATCTTAACACACACACACACACACACACACACCCCATCAATACCTCCATCTTAGATTCAACTTCAGTTTGTTATCCCTCATCCAGCCCATTACTGCCTCCAGACAGACATTTAGGGAAGTTATGCCATTTCCTGATGAAGTTGATAGGGAGAAATAGATTTGGGTGTCATCAGCATATTGATAACCACCTGCACCATATTGATAATCCCCTGCACCAAATCTCATGATGATCCCATTCAGCAATTTTATGTAGATGTTAGAGCATTGGAGATACTAGGGAACCTTGTGGAACTCCATACAGTAATCCCTGCTTTGCAGAGCAAAAGTCTCCAAGGGACACCATCTGGAATCTATCTGAAAGGTAGAAATGGAACCATTGTAAGACAGTGCCACCTAATCCCACCTCCCTCAGGTGACCATGGATGATGGTACTGAAAGCCACCAAGAGATCCCAAAAGATCAACAGAGTCACACTCCTTCTGTCAATACCTAATTGGAGATCATCCATCAAGATGATCTCCAACTGAGATCTATTGATCATAGGATCAGTTGAGATGCATGATCTATGGGGTTGAGACCAAGGCAGTCTCAACCCCATAGCCCGCCTGAAAGCCAGTTTTTGAAATGGGTCTAGATAATCAGTTTCCTCCAGGAGATTCTGGAACTAAGTGTCCACCACCCTCTCAATCACCTTGCCCAATCATGTGAGATTATTGATGGACCTATAGTTGCTTAATTCTGAAGGGTCCAATGTAGCCCCCCCTCCCCCAAGGTCTAATGATAGCTTCCTTAAGGCTTTTGAAACTTTATGGCTGGATGAAAAGGGAACTGAGCACCAGTCCCCCCCACCACAAAGAAAACAAAACAAACAGAAATCGTGTGTGTGTGAAATCTATATAAGAAATAAAACCCAAGTTAAAATACAAACTCGTGTTCAAAAATCAAAATTTGTACTTGGTACAATAATCTTTTCCCCCACCATGCTTAGCCACAGGCTCAGGTAGCTCATGCACATCAATGATATACTGCAACATTTTCTTTCGTGTCCATACTTGTGTTATATCAGAAGTTGCACAATCTTGAGTCATTTGGTCCCCCAAGCCTTGAATGTGCATTGTTCGCTTTTCCACTATTTGCTTGATAGGGCCTGATTTCAATGTTCCTTTAGACAAGCCTCATATTAAGGGGGGGATCTCAATGGGCAGAATTCAGTCATGACTAAACACCATTGAAATAAATGAGACATAACTAACTTTAGTTCCATTAATTTGACTGAGACTTATGCTGAATTCAGACATATGGTACTAGGAAACTGGAGGTCCTTCACCTCCGGCTTCCCAAGCCACATGTCCAAACTAACAATACTGGAGTTAAGGGTCAAAAGGGACCTGTGGTTTCCCTTCCAAAACTCCACTCTGAACCTTCGGTCAGAGTGGAGTTTCACCGCCCTTATCTCCAGTTCTGCGATGCCAGCATTACAAACGGACACTGGCACTGTAGTTTCGGCTCCATGAAAATGGAGTTGAGGGTGGAAGCTGCTCCCTCACTCTGGCTCAATTAGCAGTGCGGGCTGTCCATTGGTCAAGAAAGAAGCTCACATAGCCAGCTCCCTCGCCACTCTGCAGTCTCACTGAATACAGAAAGGCAACTCTCCCAGATGTCTGAAAGTAGACAGGAGAGCAGAGGGAGGGAACGCAGAACCATGGGACCATTGGATCCACTGTTCCATGTCATGTATAAAGGCGACCTTAGTCATGCCAAACTTAGATTGTGGTGTGTGTCTCTGTGTGTGAGCATTGCAGAAGAATTGTCCTGGTTATTGTAGGAGAATAAATGGAGTCCGGTGGCACAGTTTAGGGAAGCACGGTTTTCTTAGATCTTTTAAATATTTATTTTTGTGTAGAACTCCATCACTTTAGTTATAGTGATGACCTCAACAAATACATATGAGGGATAAATCAGTGGAACCCCCCCCCAACTCCATAACACACTACTGAATAATGGTTACATGGAAATTGAAATGGTGACATGGAAATTACTTTCCTCAATGACCTCATCCATAATTTTATAAAACTTGGGTGTAGTATAGCAAAATGATGAGCATATTTATACTCCTTTATTCCCAAAGCAGCCAAAGTTAAGCAAATTTGAACGTGTTCTGGTTATTTCAGCAGGAAAATTAAGTGTCAGTCAACCTGATATTGTTGTCATCACTTTACTTTATCCATTTACTCATTCTCTGCATTCAGTGATGGTGCCATGGCTACATTCAATGATACATTCTTCATGTAGCTTTATCTTTGAATGTTCATGTTCCTTTGTGAATGAACTCATTTCTTTGACAGAAGTCAACATTTTCAAAGATACCCAGTTACCAACAGCAAGTTGTTGAAAACTGCCTTTTTCAAATCCTTAGAAAAGTATGTTATTCAATTTGGGGTAGGGGGTAGAATTGCAACCCTCACAAAAGCTAAATTGAAAGCAAATGTCAACTCTTTGTTTCCCTGAAGACATAAGATAAATACAAAACAGAAGTATGTGAATTGGAGTGAACAGTAGGGCTATCTACCATTAATGGAGATGACTGATTTTCTGTGATAGAATCTATCAGATCTTCTCTGCTATTTTTATACTTGGATGCACGACTTATTGCCTGCACAGTAATTAAATAAGTTGTCAATTTTTGTGTTGTCTAATTGAATGCATTTTAATTAGAAAAAAAATAACACCTCCTGGTGTGTTCCATTACATTGGTTAACATCAACATTTCTTGTTTGTAAAAAAAATCCTTTCTTCATTTTTAGCCAGTTTCTATGCATATCTCATGCCTATTTTTTTAAAAAAAACTCCTCTACATACCATAAAGTCTTAGCTGGCAATTTATTTTTTAACAGGGGACATTTTAATTGAATTTATTCTAAAATACATACAATGCTACCATATAATAGAAGAGCCCCTGGTGGTGCAGCAGTAAAACTGCCACCCTGTAACCAGAAGGTTACAAGTTCGATCCTGACCAGGGGCTCAAGGTTGACTCAGCCTTCCGAGGTCGGTAAAATGAGTACCCAGAATGTTGGGGGCAATATGCTAAATCATTGTAAACCTCTTAGAGAGCTTCCAGCTATAGAGCGGTATGTAAGTGCTATTGCTATTGCTATAATTCAGTGCAACTTTTTAAAAGTAGCTTACAAAAGTAAAAATAATGTGCAAGATCTTAGAATGTACTATTCCAATAGTATAGATGTCTTCCATCTCTCCAAAAATTGATTCATTGATTCATTCATTCAATTTCTATACCGCCCTTTGGCGGTATAAAATGGCTCAGGGTGGTTTACACAAACGTAATGTATCTGAAGTGCTTTCTTTCCCTCTTTTCTGCTAGGCTATTTTAATTAATAAAGCCACAGTCTATATTTGTTTTTACCACTCTAATATGGATAGTAATGTAGATTTTCAATAGGGAAACAATTCAAATTTTTGACGCAATTGGCAGACAAGTAATTAATTGATTGATTATATTGACATATAATCAATGGTGCAGATCATATACATATCTTATGTATTGTATGCATTATGTATTGTATATTATGTATTGATGCTAAGTGTTAATCTTAGAACAGTCAAGTATCAATGAAACTGGGTTTCATGGAAACTTTCATATATTTTCACATATATCAAATTTTGAGATATATTGAGGCTTTTCTCATGAGCAGGCAAGACCAGGCTAGTGCGGCTAAGTCCGGGTTTGGCTGCCTGTGGGAACCAGTCGGAGCCAACTGGCTCCCAGCAGTGCCTCAGCAGCAAACCTGCCTAGGGAGCCCACCTCTTAAACGAGGTTAAGGGAGTGAGTGCTCCCCTAAGCCTGTTTACCTGACTGTGTGTCAGTGCTGGCTGCTTTCAGTGCTGGCTGCTGGTGCCTGCCTGCTGCTTGGGGGATCACCACAATGCACCGTGCACTGGCACAGTGCATTGTGGGATTCTGGGAGCTGGGACAATGCCTCCTGGACCCCACTGCCATGCATCCTGCTGCCAGGGGCAGAGGCGGAGTGTCCAGGCAAGTGATATGCATGCCCAGCACCAATGGGGTGTGTGTGTAAGCTTTTCAAGGCTTCCTCCCTGCCTGCCCACCCACCCTCATGCTTGATCGTAAGAAAGGCCCTGTTATGTCCTATCCATGATCAGTCTTCAAAGGGGGCCATTGTACAAAAACCAGTTTCCCTTTTGAATTCCTAATTTAAGTTCCTTGCGGTACACATTTCCCATTAACCCTTTAGATGTACCTGTTGTAATTAAACATTCCAAGTTCAATATAGGAGCTGTCACCCATTTCATTAGTTACCTGTTAAAACAAGATCATCCTATTGTAGTTGGTCAGTTCCGAGAATCTAAATGCATTGGTCTCTTACCAAATAGATACATTCCCTAATAAGCCTGGGGAAGATTACAATAGTAGGTGCATCCATTAGTTGGTTCAAAAACTTTAAACTGGTCCATTAGGAAAAATCCAAAAGCTGCAATCTGGTAATACCTTTATATATATAACTGTAATGACACAAAGTCTTCAACCGCAAGCTTTTGAGTTCTCAAGAACTCTTTGTCATGTGGGATGATAAGCAGAGCCAAAGTTTGGGCAGAAGCTGGTTATGTTGCAGGAGTCCAGATGTCTGCAGTTCAATAGTCTGAAATTGAGTACAGGAGGAGTTATGCAAACTGAACTAAATTTAGCCTCACATTGTGCTAGACACTGATTGCACCCCCAAGCCTCAATGAAGACAGGACACACTTGGTTGGACTAAATTAGGGCCACTTTATTAATGTACAGTGAATAGGACTTGCAAGGAGGTACTTAGCTCACGAGAGTGCGGGTACTCCCCCCGTGTGGAGGTGTCTCCTAGTGAGGGCCATCCCACACCAAGGTGAAGGGCCAGGTACTGATTTGGTCAGGCACCATGTCCTGACCTCCTCTCACTGCGAGGCTTTACCCCGCTGAGGAGGGGCAGCCCGACCCACCACCAACCCAAGCTGCCCAAGCTCTGAGTTGGTGAATCGAGCCACCCCCCAAGCAGGGGCCATTCCCAGCCTTCCAGGCCACCAAAACCCTGAAGGGCTGTTCCTTGACCCCCCTCACCTCAAATGGCCCTCCAGCCGAATACTGTTACTCAATCTACCTACCCAACACCCGCACTCTTCTGCTACAAAAGTTGGGCAAACCTCTGTTTAGCCCCACTTACACCACCCTGCTAGCACTTCCCAAATACCCAGTTGCAAGTCACAGAGGAACAACTCATTCCCCCAGTTGGTCAAATGTACTCCATCCCCCCTGTACAGTGAGGCTTCCTGAACCCGAATATCAGGATGCTGGATAACCCTGCTGCCCAAGGCCTTCCAGTCTCCCTATTCACTTTCTTGCGAGCCCTATTGAAGCACAGTGCCCCCCTCCCCCAGCCCCTCCAGCTCAACCATGGAAGCAGGTTGGACCATACCAACAACACATCCAGCCATTGGGTGGAAAAACCATGCAAATCTTCGATTGCCTGCAGTATCAAGGCTTTGCCCTGTAGTAAACCAATGTCATTGCCTCCCAGGTGAATGACCAGAAAATGTGGAGTCCCCTGAGTAGCAGCATACTCATCCAGCAGGGGAATGAAAAGGTTCCACAGCATCCCTCGGCGCCCCAGCCAATCCATTTCTGCCTCTCCAGCAAGGCCCAGCTAGGTGTCCATGTTTGTCTACCGCACTTTCAGGCTGGCCCAAAACCCATAGCTGTGCCCATAGATAAGTACATGCAGAGGGGAAGGAAGCCATCGCTGGTCTGTAAAACAAAGACAGGTTAGCACTTCTGTTCACTCACTGTGGCAAAGGGCATATGTAATGGCAGTGGGCAGATGATCACCACCTTCCCAACTCCCGGATACAACCCTAAGGCAGCCTTACAGCTGCCACTGAAGAGGCTGCCCCAATCCAGAAAGAATGGGTGCCATACTCCGCCAGGTCATAGCCTGCTCTCTGCAAGGCCTCCTTCAGCAGGGACCAAAACTGGAAGCGGGTAAGTGGTGATGTGTCTGCGTGGTGAAATAGTGGGCCATCCCCCTCCCCCCGAACTTCAAGGTAAGCATGCACCACCTGCACTGGGCACAAGTCTGCAGTGGACCCCACTGCCAGGGTGATCGTTGCCCCCCTGCCCCATTGATCATTCTTGGCTTGGCGCCAGCACAATGCCACCCTGTCCCCCTCCAGTCGGACATCCTCATAATGCAGGGCCCAGGCAGACATGTCAAACCTGGAAGTGGCGACCAGATTGCTGATCTGCAAAGCCCTGAAGAAGGCCACCAGGGAGGAGGCCTTAAGCAGCCGGACCTGAAAGTTGGGAAAACATATTGTTAAAGTGTGGCATCAGCTGCCGCAGGGTTGCAGGAGAAAGAGGGACCCATGGATCCAGGTGTGGAGGGGACTTCCACACCCACCCTTCCAGCATCCCGAGCACCCGAAAGTCTGCCGTGGAGTATGTGTGCCCACCCAGCTTAGCCTGGAAGGCAAAGGAAGCTAGCCTGTCACCGATGGACCCCAGTGCCAATCCCTGGCCGTGCAGGTGGATGCAATAGCGCAGTCCATATTCCACCAGGAGAGGCCATGGATCGCCCAACCCAGACGCTGCCCTGAATGTGTGAAACTCATGAACTGCCACTGCATACCATGCCCTTCTGCTAAGTGCCAAGGATAGGCGAATGGCCTCCTCAATCTCTACTCTCCAAGGCTCCATAGGTGTGTGGGAAAGACTATGGGGAGCTCCCTGGCTGCTGGTGCTAGAGTTCAGCGCTCCTCCTGCATCTGAGATGGTGCATCCGTGATGCCATTATCCAGCCTGGGCACATGCTGCACGGCAAACTGATTGTTGTGCCGCAAGCAGTGAAGTGTAAACACTGCACCAGGCACATCACCCTGGGACTCCTGGAAGTTCCTGAATTGGTCATGTGCACTGTCGCCAGGTTGTCGCACTAGAACTGAATGGCCCAATCCTCAAACTCCCTGGTCCAAATGTGCACTGCTACTACTATTGGGAAGAACTCAAGGAACGTCAGGTCTCGTGTGATGCCCCTCCTGTCCCACCCCTCGGGCCATCTGGCTGAGGGTGAAATCTGGCTGAGGGTAAAATGTGGGTTGAGTTTTTTCCTTTAAAAACTCAACCTACATCCTGGCATCCTCCCTAACATCTTGGGGGGGGGGGCTTTAAACCCTCTGGTGGCATTGCACAGCCTCCTGAGGAAGGCATGCCCGGGTGTTATAACCCTACACAGAAAGTTCAAGTGACCCACGATGGATTGCAGCTCCCTCAGCATAATCTTCTTAGCCTCCAGTAGGCAGCCCAGCCACAGCTCCAATGCTAGAACCTTATCCGCTTGCAGCCGGCAGCATTGTTCCTCGGTATCTATCCATGTAGTAACCACCTTCAAAGGTCAAGCCCAGGAGGTCAAAATTGTTCGGATGTACCAGCAGCAGCTGAAAGGCTGACTTGATGTCACATTTTCCCATCAATGCTCCCTTCCCCTGCGCCTGGACCATATTAACTGCAGCTTCAAATAATATGGACTGTACAGAACACAGCTGGGGGTGGGGGGTTTGCGTCATTCACAGAACTGCCCGCAGGGGTGATGTATTAGGTGAAACTGCCCACTGGCCTTCTTTGGAACAACCCCCAGAGGTGAAACCCTAAGGCTGGGCACAGGTGGCACAGGGAAGGGGCCTAGCACCCTCACCTCCTGTACTTCCTTCTCAATTTTGTCCCTAACCACATGCTCCATTCCTCTCATTGATCACAAATTTTCAGCCCATAAACTGACCCTAGGATAAGGGACCCGAAAACCCCATCGGAACCCATCACCCAAGTAGTCCTGCACCACTGGGTAGCACTGCAGTAGTCACAGCAGGGGGCTCAACCTCATGGGGCTAGGTCCCCTTTGCCAGAGTGGGGGAGAGGCTTCCCCTTTCCTGGCTGCTTGGATATCCCTGGGGCTAGAGCAGGCCCCTGGCCCCTTTTGCAGGTGCTAAAGGGGTGTGGGCCCTCGCAAACAGTACAGGTGTCCTGAAAATGACACGGGCGCTGGGAGCACGCTCCTGAAGATGCAAAACTGGCAAAACTGGCCTACTTACCCAGGCACCTGGCCCCTAGCAGGCACTGCAGCAGATTTCACCATTAAA
Source organism: Hemicordylus capensis (assembly GCF_027244095.1). Taxonomy (NCBI): domain Eukaryota; kingdom Metazoa; phylum Chordata; class Lepidosauria; order Squamata; family Cordylidae; genus Hemicordylus; species Hemicordylus capensis. The sequence goes on along the minus strand of NC_069661.1, from coordinate 108,573,867 downwards.
TGTCCGCTGTCAGGGTACTCCCCATTCACTGGCCGGCTGGGGTCCATAATCCGCAACCAGAGCTGTTGATGGTGACAATCCCAAGGGAGAGCTGGGTTTGGGGCCGAATGTCTCCTGAAAGCCTCCTCACTTGTGTGACGTCAGCGGCGCGCGCATGTGCTGATGTTACTTCCGCGTTTTGCAGTCAATAAGAGGGCAGGGGCAGCAGGGAAGACCACTGCCGCCCCGAAGATTTTACTTAAAAATGGAGTGCCGGAGGGGGGAAAGCGGTGGGAGGGGTAAGTACACCCCCCTGCCCTTAAAGCGACACCCCTGGTGTCAGACTGTGCCTCTGCGGTCCGTGCACATCTCTAAGGTGTTGCACTACATAATAGTCAATAAAAGCCAAACTGGGAAGTATTATCTAGTGGCTGGAGCACAAGTAATCCCAACCTCCCGCCACCCCCCCAGTCCCATCTTTAGGTGGTAGAAGACCGTTAAAACTGCAGGTGTTTGGGCAGTTATAACACACCCTGCTTTTCCCTCTTCTCCTTTTGTTTTTTTGCTTTGCTTTAACATCAAGTCTGACGAACAGTTCTGAAGTACCCGAATGCTTGCCTTTGTGTCATTTTGGTTGGTCCTAATAAGGGTTTTACCAATTGGTGGCATTCGGAGGGAAAATAGATGCCCATTATACAAAGTGGAGATTGAACTTGAATGGTATGGCTTTACATTATGTTTAAATGTATAACAAATTGCCAGAGTGCTCCAAAAGGGAATAATTGTTTTGTTCAGTGATCAAGGGCTGAAGTGCCAGCAGCACTGGCTTCCAGAGGGATTCATCCATATAAGTCAAGTGTCCATATCTGGGTCAGGTAGTGCCAGATGGAGCCAGGTAAGGCCAGAATCTGGGTCAGGTAAGGCCAGCAGCATTGCCTCCCAGTTCTCTAGCATGCCTCTGAAGGAGTGACTGTCCCTGACTGCTCAAGGTATGAAGGGTGGTTGGGATCAGAGATACAGGCTGAGGTAGATTCCCATCCTCTTCTGATAGGTTCTCCTCCAGGTCAGAGTTCAGGTGAACTACAACACTAAGACTCAGTCAAAGGGCTCTTTAGCCTCTCTCTATCTACCATGAACAGCAACAGAGAACATCTGGGAGCAAAAGAAGGCCTTATTGGAGTGTATATGCACCACAATACATGTTAATCTCAGTGTTGCACAAGACACTTGATTGGTTTTTGATGCAGCAGACTAACACAGCTACTGCTCTGGATTTTGCTGTTATGTGGTGTTGTCTTTCACCAAAGAAGCTTAATTCATAAGACCTGTGAACCACACATTTGTGTGCTCTTCAATACAGGAACGTGAAATATAGCACTACTGACAAGATTCTGACATCTCCATGTGAATGTCAATTTAGTGTGGCCAATACATTTATGTCAGCCTGAGTAGGCAGATAACATGAACCAACGACATAGAGGTGCAAACTCCCCTTGCTATTCCTCTCATAGAAGTGTCAGCTTTACAGTCAAATGATGACACTTCAGTGTCAACTTGCCAGTTCTCTTTATTCATGCGATGGGAGGGGAATGAAATGGGAAGGTGGGTTAGAGTGACATCGATAGGAGAGAACAAAGGCTAAAAATTGCTTAAAAGGAAGTAAATTAAAGATAAATAGAGAGATTCCTAACAGGAAACAGCAGACGCTAAATAGGAGTTAAAGATGTTTTTTATATACACAGCATGCAATGATAAGGCATGGAATAAACATTCAATAATATCAAACAGAAGCCTGATTCTTGTACAACAGATATTATTGCTTGGTGTGCAGTCTTTCCATATATTTAAGGAGATGTCTCTTCCAGGTAGCAAACAGAAGTAAAATTGCCACTAGGCAAATCAGATATCTGTTTTGGTTTACTGCTTTATTACCTTGTCTTAGCACTGTTTCTTTGTGACTTTTCCTTTTGATATAGAATGCTGGAAACTTCTGTAGCCCTTGATTACCTTTGCAAGGATAGCTTCACTGCTGCTTCTGAAGTCGCTTAGGTTTCACGGCAAGGCTGCAAAGTATTACTTTATAACCTTCCACTTGTGGAGAAGTTCTTCTTCTTTCAATCATCATCATCATCATCATCATCATCATCATCATCATCCGACAACCATCTTTTCTTTTAAAAAGAAGGGGGGTATTTTGAATATTTTATTTTGAAATAAATAATTTCCTTTTTATTTGGACACCACCAATAAAAATATATTTACTCATTTACTCAGATGAAATGGCTACAGTTCAAGTAGTTCATATGCAGTTCATATGTGAATCTTGTAACACAGAAGTAAAGATTTCAGTAGCCTTTGACATTGATAACTTGAATTTTGATGATGGTAACTATCAAAAGAAGTATGTTTATTATATACAGCTGGGCAAAGCAGCTTCCCCCGCTTTCTTTTCATTTACAAAACAGCCTGCATGTTTCACATCACAAATCTCTTTGAAATTCAGTAGTGACTTGTAGTCAAAGAGGCTACACACATGATGCATCCAGCATCTCTGATAACAGTCTGTCTTTTACATTAATCAAATGTAACAATAGGCTTATTACAAAAGTATTAATAAATGTGCCTTTCAGAGCTGCCAAAGGAATAGCAACTCATTATTTTTAAAAAATAAATGTTACCGGCAAATTTTAGAATCTCATCTTCAGTATTTTCTTTTGCATTCCAAATTATATTTCACCCCAACACCTTTTATTCCAGCACTCCTAGTCCATGAGCCTATGAAGCTACCTGGTGCCAGCCTTCAGAAATGGGTGTGAAAGATTTATTTTTCTCTCATCAATAGACAGATTGTGTATGGTATTACCAATAGAACTTGAGTTCATACAGGGCTGCACCATTATGTAGCCTTTGTCTCACTCACTGTGGTGATGCCCCCCCCCCAATCCGATGAGCAAAATAACTTGATCTAAATAGTTGGGGAAATGATTGAAATGTATAATTTGTTATTATGTGAAGAAACAAGAGAGGACATGGTAAAATTAATAATGGTAAAGTGGGTACATGAAGTAGGTTATAATATTAATTTAGAGGTAAGGCAGAAGCGGTGGAAGAAAGATTTCAAATTCACAGTGTGATATAATGTAAAAGAGAATTTGATAAAATTGATGTGTGGCATTTAATACATAAGAAATTGGCCCTAATTCACAAAAATGTATCTAATAAATGTTGGAGATGTAGAGAAAGCGAGGGGTCCTTTTATCATATGTGGCAGTTTTATAGAGAAGTAAAGAGGCCTTAGGATATGATTTATGAGGAATTTAAAAAGATTCTCAAATGTATGTCACAAGAGATTTGAACCCTTTCTGTTGGGCTTAATCAATGAAGAAATCCCAAAAGAAAACAGAAATTTCTAAATTTATTGTATTAGTAAGAGATGCCATTCAGGAAGTTTTTTAGAAGACTGGAAACCCTCTTATAGGAAAAAAATAATGTAAACTTGGATTTCTCAATGGGGCTTGAAATGTAAAAATAACAGTTGGGGAATTTGTTTGAGTAATGAAACTAAAGGGTTATGATGGTAAAATATGAAGAAAATATTTATATGAGAGCAAATATAGATGTTACAGTATAACTGTGTTGAAAGATGAACTGGAAGTCACATTGGTATATTGAAAACTAATAAAAATATAAATGGAAAATAACTTGATCTAAACATAACAGCTTTTGGGTTAAATAGTGATCCATATGTGCATGTGTGCACACATGCTGTATGTCAGTTTAGCAAGATTTTAAGTACACATTAACTTCTGTCATATTTCTTGCAACACTGTATGAACTGGAACAATTTTCCAGTGCTGTACCTGTTTAGTCACTGTTTTTACTGTTTAATATTTTTTTCTGTTGCACAAACCACCTTGAGGCACTTCCATTGTGGATTTGAAAAGCTGGGGCCCTTCTCTGGTAATATAAATCTATTTACTGGAACTAGACTTGCTGTGCCCCGCATTCTGCTCTATTTGCCTTCTCATTTCACTTGTAGAATTTCTAAAAATAATTCTAGAATTGGTGCATGCACAGTTTGCTGCCCCTTTCAGCTAATGTCTCCCTTTGAATATATTAGTGATGCACAGTTCCAAAAGGAATCTTGATGTATGCTTGTATCAGGATTCCTTTTTGTGTTACAATGTAATCAATGTGCATCTTCAGTAGTGCTCTGCAATAGAAATAAGATCAGGTAATTTGATACTGTACTCCCAAATTGAGAGGAAAATTTTGTTGGGGAGAATTTCATAAGCTTCCCTAATCAGAACCAAAAGAGCCTCAACAGATAAAGAACTGTGCCCTTATCTCCCAGCCTCACCAATTAAAATCTGCCCTCACTGATTAATTAACTGTGGCTGGGATCCAGTAAGCTATCTGAGGTGAGCTGTAGGGCATGCTACAGCAAATTTTGACTTATTTCTCCGAACAGGATAATTCCCCATTATTACCACATGCTTATGAAACTCTCATGACTTGCCATGTGGCTTCCAGAATTTTTGTGCAAGAAGCAAAATTCTTGAGCTAGGTGCATGAGTCTTTGTATCTGCCCCAAAGCTTCAGCTAACTGATCTACTGATTATATCAATTAAAGGCTGAAGTCCTAATAAGAAAGACCTTTTCAAAGGCTTTAAATATGTCCAACCCAATCCTCCCCTTGTTTATTTGGTGGTAAATCCCACGGGGGAACTTTCTAGGTTCAAATAGGATTGCAAGCCCAGACACCAATTAAAAACAAGGAGTTATAAATAGAATTGATTTATTATTTCTATTTATTTATTTTATTTCCATACCACCCAAAACGTGCGTCTCTGGAGCCTACTTTCCACTAATTTGTGGAAATATAATAATGGAGCCTACTTTCTACTAATTTCCACTTTTCCTCCAAATAATGGATCCTACTTACCTCTAATTTCAACATCCACATAATATTAAGGGTTTAGAGTCATACTATTTGATTACTGCTCATGGAAATTAGATGCATTTGTCCTCCCCCACCCCGATACAAATTTTATCATCATCATCATCATCATCGTCTTGTTCATTTGTTTGTTTGTTTATTTAATGTATATACTGCCTGACACGAAAGGCTCTAGGTGGTTCACAAAAGTAAAAACAATAAAAGCAGGATAAAACAACCATTTTTAAAAAAATTGAAAAAACATTTACAGATTACTAAAAGCCAGGCTAAAGAGATGCATCTTGAGGGCTCTTTTGAAGGCAGGTAAAGATATTGAATCACAAATGGCTATAGGAAGTGCATTCCAGAGCCCAGGAATGACTACAGAGAAGGCCATCGCCAGGCAAGCTGGCAGCATCCGGAGACAGCTCTCTCTTGAATTCCTTAATGTGCATTCTTTAGAAGAATGTGCTCTCCCAGGTAATTCGGTCCTATGCCATTTAGGACTTTAAAGGTAATCACCAGCACTTTGTATTTCATCTGGAAACCTATTGGTAGCCAATGCAATTTCTTTAAAACCAGCATAATATGGTATCTCCGAGAAACCCCGGAGACCAATCTAGCCACTGCATTTTGGACCAACTGAAGTTTCTGAGCTACATACAAAGGCAGCCCCTTGTAGAGCGCATTGCAGTAGTCAAGTCTAGAGGATACCAGAGGGTACACCACAGTTCTGAGATCATTATTTTACAGGAATGGACACAGCTGTCGTATCACCCAAAGTTGATAGAAGGCACTTTTGGTCATAGCTTCAGCCTGAGAAACCAGAGTGTGGCCTGGGTCCAGAAGCACTCCCAAGCCATATTCCTGTTCCTTCGGGGGAATGCAACTCCATCCTGAACAGGAAGATCTATCACATCCCTCAAAGTATGTCCCCTTACCATGGGTACCTCTGTCTTGTTCAGATTCAGTTTCAATTTATTATCTGTCATCCAGTCCATTACTGCCTGTAGGTAGGCATTTAGGGGGTTTATGCCATTTCCTGATGTTGAAGTCATGGAAAAATAGATTTGAGTGTCATTAGTATATTGATAACACCCTGCTCCAAATCTCATGATGATCTCACCCAGCAGTTTCATGTAGATGTTAAAGAGCATTGGAGATAGAATGGAGCCCCGAGGGACACCATAAAATAGCTCTTGTTTGAGAGAGCAACTATCTCCTTGTGACACCATCTGGAATCTACCTGAGAGATAGGATTGAGGTACTTGTAATGTGCATGGCCACATTTTCAGTATGGAAGACCACAATGAGAAGATGCCCATCAGGATACCTTAAGACCTCTTTCCACCTGCTGTGAATTTGCTTTGCATTGAACTGTCAACACCTGGGATAGTGCTTATACTTTGAGTATGCAGCAACATACCCCAGTTAGGGTTTCTTAAGACACCCCTCCTCACCCATATATTGCAAATTTGGTTGGTTTCTGTTGGGCTGCAAATGTGATTAGAGGAGCATAGACAGACACAAATTCACAAAGATGGAGATTTCATAAGCCTTCTTTCCTCCAGAAAGTAAGCTAAAAACTGAGGTTATGCAAAGCTTCAAGCTGGTATTTGGTTCCAAAGTGAAGTGGGTTGCTTTGGCTGAATTTGACCCAAATTGAACTGCTGGTCTTTAGATCCAGTTGAGCCCAACTGGGCCCACTTCACTTCAGGCTGGCCCAGTTTAGCAGTTTCCCCACCTACCTCCTCTTTTGACTTCGTTACTTATGGGCAGAAGATAAGTACAGCTGTAACAATGAGGTTTTCTCCCCCCAAAAAGCTTGCTAGAAGAGAAATAACACTCAGCTCGAGTGCTGCGGCACTCGACAGAGCGGCAGAGTGAAGTGGAGAGGGAGATCATGCGGTGGGAGGCAGGCCTGCCTCCCCACCAGCCCTCCTCCCTCCAGCATATTTGGTTGTGTGCACAACCTCTGTGTGTGAGTATTGTGTCTATGGTGTGGGAATGATTTGTGCATAAGAGTGGGATGCAAACGGCACAACTGTGTGCACACAATGCCAATATAGAGTTTCTGAGAGAGTAAAAGGAAATTGACATAGAGCAGGTATTACATAACGCGCACACACAGACAATCCTAAATTTACATATATCTCCACTTGTACCTACAACCACTAGAAGCCTAACATTACAACTGAAACAATATTCCTATGAAGAAAATAGTATATGAATGTATGTTTAATTATTCACTAAGACCTAGCTTAAAATATGCCTATTCTATTAAACAACAAATATTTGGTGGGTGGGATCTTCTCTTAACGGAAAGGGTTATTTTAGTGATATGGGGAAATTATGCTCTATATACCTATAGATTTAGTTAAAACAAGTGGTAGTAGAGTTTCTACACTGTCTAGTCTCCTTAATTATCTGAATTCTGTGTGGGAGCAAATAGTTCAAACTAGCTGACTCCGCACAGAGCATCTGTGCGGTAGTGCACTCAGCCTTTGGCCTCCCCTCTAGAGACTTCGCTTGCTTGTCACCCACCCTTGCCGCTTGCCCTTTTGTGTCCCCTATCTGCTCACCTGGCAGCTGTGGCCATGCAGCCCACCCACCTGCTTCTTGCCTGTACATCCCAGCCACCATAACTGCCCAGACTCTCTCCCCCCTCAGCCCCAGCTTGTTATCCCCCACCCTCAGCCCGTTTGTTCTCCCCCACCTTCAGCCCCAGCTTGATCTCCCCCCAGCCTTAAGCCTCAGCTTGTTCTCCACCCAGCCTTCAGCCCCAGTTTGTTCTCCCCCAACCCTCAGACCCAGTTTGTTTTCCCCCACCTTCAGCCCCAATTTGTTCCACCCACCTTCAGTCCCAGTTTGTTCTCCCCCCCACCTTCAGCTCCAGTTTGTTTTTCCCCACCCTCAGACCCAGTTTGTTCTCCCCCCTTCAGCCCCAGCTTGTTCTCCCCCAAACCTCAGCTCCAGTTTGTTCTCCCCCACCAACCTTCAGACCCAGTTCCATTTCTCCCCCCTGCCACATTTCATTCCCCCCCACCCCCGCACAGCGTTCTCCCTTGGTGGCCAGGCTGTTTTCCTCAGCAGCCGGCTGCCACTTCTCTTTGGCCTGCTGTCTGCTGGCCTGCTTCTCCCCATGCCCAGCTATCTTCTTCTCTCCCCACTCTGCCAGGTGCTTTGTGGCTGGCTGGCGGGCTGGCCTCTCATGCCCACCCACCCTGTCCAGCCCATTCTGGCTGGCGGGCTGGCCAGAAAGCCAGCCCACCACCGCCTCCTTATCCTGGCGGCCAGGCCAGGCCACCACCGCCTCCTTGTCCTGGCTGCTGGCCTGCCGCCTCCACCTGCTTCTCCCAGCAGCCAGGCCAAGGCAGCCCACCACCGCCTCCTTCTCCCAGCGGCTGGCCAACTGCCTCCTGCCAGGCGCACAGCTCCAATGCCCGCCCAAACTGTTTGCCGCCATCGTTGTGAGCTCTCGCAGGATTTCCACAATGCTCGCAAGATTTCCGCCACACATTCCCCCCCCCGGCACATCTTGGAGAACTAAATATATAGATTATATGGCATTTCCATTTGTTATGATCTTCCTGTGCAGCAAAGGTAGAATTTAGCATAATTTCTCACGCACCAGTCACCCAACAATTATCAAAAGTCATTAAGCTGATTTAAATAAACACCCATATTGCCAATGTGCTAACTAGTAGTAGGCAGTGTTTAATAAACATTACCCAAGAAAAATTAAAATAGAAAATGTGTGATATAATGTATTTCAGGAAGATAACCTTAATGGAAGTGATTTGCTTAATAGCAGAGGGAGTTTGAACATAATGAGAGGTTCAAAAACACAAAAGAAAAAAGGCAATGATATTTGCTAGAAAGTGAAAAACCATGGCATACAGGGGAGGGTGAATCAAAAGCAGGGTTTGGCAGCAATAATGGGAGGGTCATAGGTAACTGGCAAAACAAAGATTAGTGGTTGCCATGATGCACAGTTCTATTGTCCCTATTAGAAATCGTGGTGCCACTGCTGCACATTCAGAAGCAGAGGCACTGATGCTAAGAACTGGCAGTAGTGCTACTAATGTTACTGGAATTTTTCTCATTCATGACAATGAGAATTAAAACAAATTTGATTTTTAAATTTGATTTTAAAACTGATTTTTAAAAAACGTGTTTAAATTGCTTTATACTGTATTTTATATTTATTTTTGGTGTTGTTATTTTATGTGTTATATGTTTTTACTTGATGCTATTTTGCTACCAGTGCTATTTTGAACCAGTGCATATTGAACCAGTCCCTGGAGACTATGTTCTGCTGTGATGCTTTTAATGAGTTATTTGCAGACAAAATCTCTTGTATTCAGGAAGACTTGGATTCCACTGTTTTTGAAGAATCTATTAAGGTGGTGTCCAGCAATCCCTCTTGCAGTATTAGATTGGCTCAGTTTCAATCTGTGATGCCTGAGGACAGGGACAATAGGGATGTGCACAAATTGATTTTTTAAATTCCATTTGTATCTGAACGGAATCACTCTTGATTTGTTTTGGATCCAAATCTGCCCCCCCCCCATCACCTCATATTCGATCTGTACCTGGATTTTCCAAATCTGATTTGGGACAAAAATGGGGTTACGGGGACAAATGATTGGGGTGGGTGGTAGTACCCAATGGGTGCAAGGAAGCTACCACCCAAATTTCAAAGAAATTAGGCAAAAGGGTGATTTTTAACCAATTTTTGAAGTTCAAGCATCTTTACACTTCCCCCCATAGGGAATAATTGAGATTTCAGCAGCCTTAGTTATAGCTCCATGTGGGAGGCACAAGGGTGGCCAAGAGTGGGTGGTGGTGCGTGGTAGTGTCCAATGGGTGGAAGGATGTTATCACCCAGATTTCAAAGGATTTTGGCAAAGGGGTGATTTTAAACAATTTTTTAATTTGGCATATCTTTGTGGCAGATTCAGGGCAGAAATGGGGTTCCATGGGCAGAAGAGTGGGTCAGCTTGTAGTGCCCCAATGGGTGCCTGCTACCACCCAGATTTCAAAGAAACTGGTGAAAAGGGTGATTTTTTAAAAAATTAGCACATCTTTAACCTTTTCCTCCATAGGGAATAATGTGGATTTCAGCTGCCCCATAACTCCACTTGGGGAGCACCAGGGTGGACCAGAGCAGGTTGTGGTGTGGTGCACATAGGGTGCTAACCACCCCACAAACCACAAGCCCATAGGGTAGGGATGTGCAAACAGGTTTGACCTCCGAACCAGTTCAATGTCAAACTGGTTCGGTTTGATGGTTCAGGGTTGAACTGAACCCCTCCGTTCTGTCCAACATCAGACCAACCCCCTCCCCCGATGGTTCATGATTTTATTTTCTAAGTGAATTTTTTTTAACCTTTCTCCCCTTTGGGGGAGTTCCTTGGGGCAGCGGCCAAAATGGCAGCTGCCACGCATGTGCAAATGGCCTCTGCAAGGCCTGGCATGGCTCAGAGCCTCACAGAGGCCATTTGTGCATGTGTGGTGGCTGCCATTTTGGCCACCGTGTTGAACTATGGAGGGCTGAAGAACCAGCCAAACGTGCCAGAGGGGGTGATTACGGAGGCCGGTGGAAGAGGGGGAACCTCCACAGACCCCCTCGCCACCCCAAGGAACTCCCCCAAGGGGAGAAAGGTTAAAAATATTCACAACCCACCAGCCCCGAACTGAACTGAACCGGGGGGAGGGGTTCGAGGGGGTACCAGACCGAACTGGTCCGGTCAGGTTCAGCTCCGGTCCGAACTCAAACTAAACTGGACCAGCTGGTTCCTTGCACATCCCTACCATGGGGTACTGGGTTTTGATGCACCAAACATTGTTTTCAATGTTTTAGGTGTTATGAGAGTAGATTCTTTGGTGGGAAATGAGAGCGGATTCTTTTTAAGTTCATTCATCATTTTCACCCAAGAAGATTATGAATGAAGAAAGATGCACCAAAGATTATGAATGAACATATTTGTTCATTCATAATCTTCTTTGGTGCAAAATGATGAGTGAACTAAGGGGCATTCAGTTCGATGTCGGACCAAACAGGTTTGATATCGAACCTGTTCAACATCAAACCTGTTCGTACATCCCTAAAGTCCTTGGTATTTGCTCATACCTTCCCTGTTACTCTGTCTCCAAGCTGGAGAAAACTTCATCTGATTAACTTCACCTGATTAACCCACTCCTCTCAATGGTAATGTGCATGACTTCAGTTGTGAAGTGCACAATGTAGTGTGTGTGTGTGTGTGTGGTGTGTGAAGGACCTTCATGGCTTCTGAAGCCATGTGCGTCATGGCTCCTGAACAGTCACATATGAGTTTGCTTGGTGCGTGCAACATGGATACAAAGCAAACATATCAGCTGACTTTAATATATGCCAATTCAAAGTAAGACATATACCTTACCTGATCGTTTCCTTGGGTCATCTTTCATCTCTCTAAAAAGGCAGGGAGCTAAACTTTGAAGATTAATAATCCTCACATACAAGATGAGCCAGTGTTAAAAATACAATAGACTTTGCAAGACTTTCCTCATTCATGGCTCAAGGCTATTGTTGGCCTTACAAGGCTTTTGTAAGCCTCCTCCTTAAAGAAAGAGAAAGAAAACAATTAGCACTTCTAAGGTACTAGGAGGACAAGCAAGAAACTCAACAAACTGTCTGTGGACAACACACAACTGGCTTTTGGGGGGTGCCATTTAATGGCCTGTTTTTATATTCATTGAGAACTTTGATGTTAAATGGCAGCGGACTTGTACCCAAAGATCCACTAATAATGGCGCCGCTGTTACTAAGCCCAGCTTTTTGATTCTGAGTTAATACATTTCCGCTAGGGTAGGGTTGCAAGAGAATAGTGGAGGAGTGGTGCAAGTGTCTCCTCTCCCCTAAGCAGACAGCATCAACTGTGACCCAAGCCCTCCATGTGAACATCTGATTGCATGAAGACCCAGTGCCTGCAATCTTCTCCCTTTTAATTTTTAAAACTTTTAATGTTTTAGATCATGTGCCCCTTTGGACAGGAGCACTAGTATTTAGGGGGGGAAATAGCGGAGGCCCTCTTGCCTTATGCAATCAAGCAGGATATAAATCAAATCAGATAATGATTGATTGATTGATTGATTGGGAAGAATGATTTGAACCAGGCTCTCCATATGCTGTGGGCTATAGGAGTGTGAAGGAGAACAATTTGTACAGCACCTACACAATGCTACGTCAGGGCTGCTCGGCTGAATGGATGAACTGGGGTGTAGGATCTTGTTTTACAAAGGTGCTGAATATTCTCACAACTGTATACAGAAATGTTCTTGACACATTTGTTTTTGCCTTATATAGAAGACCAGATTTTATTCCTAGGGGGTCAGCCCAAAATATGTTAAGCAGTGAAGACTGTGTAATAAGAGACATTTATCCTATCTTGTTATGGTTGGTATCTTCATAAATCTTACATTGTGCTTTAGCTCTTTTTACCAAGTGAGGGAGATAATGGTATATCGCTTTGGGAGGTTTGTAAGAAGCATTCCTCTACCACTCTCTCTAATTTAGGCTGACTAGAAGGAGCATTAAGCAAATCCCTTCTGTTGTGCTTAGCATTTGAAGTGCAATGTATAATAGAACTTGATAAATGTATCTGGTGTGCTATTGTGTACTCACCATTTTAAAAAGTCAACAACCACACTCTATGTCTAAGAGTCTAAAAGTGATTCACTATATTTAGGCAGCCAGATTGGTCTCTGGGGTATCCCAGAGAGACCACATTATGCCTGTTCTTAAACAGTTGTACTATCTGCCAATATGTTTCAGAGCCAGGCGCGTAACAATGATAGGGCAAGGGGAGACAGTTGTCTGGGGGCCCCACTGCCTGGAGGGGCCCCCCAGAGGCACCTCACGTGACTCCCCATTGCCCCCTGCCCAGCCCCAAGGCCCCTCAGCCACTTGCCCTGTTCGCCGTCTCTCCTGCTTGTTCTGCTGGCAGGCAATGAGCAGCAGACAAGCTGCAAAGAGCTCCTTTTCTGCCGCCTCTCAGCTGATCGGCGGGTGGGCGGGGCTTCCACGGAGGTCTGGTGTAGGCCTCTGTGAAGCCTGAACTCCAGTAGGGCCCAAGCCAGCCAGGAAGGAGGAGGCAGCCAGAGAGGCCTCCACTGTTCTCTGTAGCAGAAGACCCCCTGCTGCCAGGTAGAGTGTGAACTCCTTTTTGTGGTTACCTTCCCAACCCCCCCCCACCCGGATATATAGGGATCTGCTTGCCATAGGGCTTTGATATGGGGGGGAGGGACTGAGAAGTCTCTATTTATTTATTTTTAAACAGCTTGGAAAATTTGCTGGCTTAAAAAAAACTATCTAAAAAGTCCTATAAGTGGCTTGTTTCATGGCAGAAAATTACAAAAACTTCTGGAAGAAACAGTATTATATTTATTTTATTCATTCATTCATATATTTATAAATGCACTTATGTTCAAGTTGTTTTGCAACCCAGAAGGTCTGAGTGAGAATTGTGAAGCATGTGTGGTGCTTTTATTTTATTTTTCTTGTGTGTGAACTGCTCCCCAATAACTTGCAGGGACTTCAGGGTAAATCTGGCCAACATGTGAATGCAGCACCTCTATTCCAGAGGAGAGGTGTGTTAAAGGGCTTTAAAAGCCTCCTGTGAAAAATCTCCTGGAATCAAACTTGACTGAATTTGTTCAGAATTCTGAGAAAACAAACATAGGCTCACCCTGCATGGTTGAAAGTCTCCTTGGCTAATCTGCAGTGAGGGGGCCATTTTAATCATTCATCTTTCTAGTGTGTTCTAGGCATTAAAAGTAAAACAAATGTATAGTACTCAATGTATATAACTATATATTGTGACGTGTGCGTGTGTGTATTCAGTGAAATGTATTTCCAGGCAGCATACTTATTTTGGAATATCAGACTTAAATCCTTGGGGGCCTGGGGTGTGCGGAGGCCCTGGACTTTGAGTGGGGGGGCCCCATTTTAAAATCTTGTCTCTGGGCCCACTCCAACCTTGCTACGCCCCTGTTCAGAGCAAAGTACAAAGTGCTCGTTATTACCTTTAAAGCCCTGAATAATAGCTTAGGCCCGGGTTACTGAGACAGTGCCTTTCTCTACAAGGTTCCCACCACTCATTAAGATCATCAGGAGTGGTCCATCTTCTAATGCCAATGGTTCATCTGGTGAAGAACTGGGATTAGGCCTTCTCAGTTGTTGCCCCTGGGTTGTGCAATGGGCGCCCTGTATCCACAGATAAGATTATCTTCTTTGGAGAGCTTCAGGAGAGCCTTAAAGACCTGAATGAATGAATGAATGAATGACATTCCTTGTAAATCAAATCAAATCAAATCCTTTTCACAGACCAGTACATAATAATACATACACGCAGAAGGTCAACAAAGTAAATCATACGAGTCATAATGTAGTATCTACAAGTTATACCTCAGACAGAACGAATAGTTTAAAATCATGATATGCTCCTTGCGAATCTTGCTGGCAACCAAAGAAAACAGAACAAAACATCCTTTATTGCAATTGAAAAGCAACAAGCACAAAAGAAAAAGAAACAAACCATTACTGAAAACCTAAACGGAGTTTACAAATTATATAACAGTACCTAGCCATTTTGTTAATGACTTCATCATCAAGGCTGGACAGTAAATATGTCAAATAAAAATCATCTGAGTGCCCAGGGGAATTTTGCAACAAAGGGGACACTAATCTATTATAACCTATAAAGCCCTAAACAGCTTGGGCCCTGGGTATTTAAGAGAACGCCTTCTTCGTGATGAACCCCACTGCCCACCCAGATCATCTAGAGAGGTCCGTCTACATTTGCCACCGGCTCGTCTGGTGGCCACTCAGGGACAGGCCTTCTCCGCTGCTGCCCCAAGGCTTTGGAATGCGCTCCCTAGTGAAATAAGATCCTCCACATCTCTGACAGCTTTTTAAAAGTCTTTAAAGACGCATCTGTTCACCCAGGCTTTTAAAAAATTTTAAAATTTTAAGTTTTAAAAATTTTAAATTGTTGTAATGTTTTAAACTTTTTGCTTTTGATTTAACTAATGTTTTACTTTCTGTTTTTATTTTGTTGTAAACCGCCCAGAGACACAAGTTTTGGGTGGTATAAAAATATGTTAAATAAATAAATAAATAAACTTACGCGGGCATCCCTAAAAAAGTTATATGTGCAGTAGTCTCCACTTCACCAGACCCACAGGGGCAAAGTTGAGCAGAGAGAGGGATAGCTTTAAATCTTCCCTCCATGACAGCAGATGGAAGTGTATTTAGACAGGTGAGAGTCAAAGCACATCTGAATTTAGGGGTAATAACGAGACTCATATAGCCTGCTAGTTTAGTGTTGAGCATTTGATCCCCCATAAAAACATTCTTAGGCAAGGAAGCAGCCTCTTCCTGCAGTTCCATATCTGTGATGCGTTGTTGAATCTCACTCCTGGCCAGGTCCTATACCATTTTGATAATCTCATCCTGAGAAAACTCATAATGAGTCAATTTATCAATAATCTGAGTCTTCCACTTAAAACTAAAATGATGTCTTAATGAGGTGGGCCAGTCTTACACAAGAGAAAACAAATTTTAACCAGAATAGAATGATAGTCCTCCAATAACAAGTTTCCAATCTGATCAAACACACTTCACGTCCTAGCACAACATTAGGCACGCATCGGGGGACTAACAATAAAGATCTCAAAAATTTGGATTGCAGGGCTTCTAAGGCCAAAAAATTACCTACAGGTTTTAACTGGGCTCCGTACAACAGTTGAGGGTGAACTTTAGTAACAAATAATTCATCTGTGGCAGGAATGTAAGAGGCTCCCTTCAAGAAATAGAAAGTAGTAATATGATTTGTGGTTAACTGTGCCATCAATAGAGTGGATTTGAGATGGGCATTATGTGACCCTGACGAATGAAAGACCATCCCTACATATCTGAAGGTGTTAACCTGTGCAACCCTGTGACCATTGATGGACCACTCAAATATTGCCTAGGTCATTTCGCAAAGAGTAGGACTTTAGTTCTTTGGTAACTGATCTCAATGAACTCTTGGGAGCAAAAATTTGAAAGGAGGCCCAAGGCACGTTTCAAACCAATTGGTATTTGAGACATGATTGCCATGCCGTCTGCATATAAAAGGACAGAAACATGATTGTTTGCTATTTTAGGAGGATGCGTAGAGGGGTTTGAGACATGACTGAAATGTCGTCCGCATATAAAAGGACAGAAACATGCTTGTTTGCTATTTTAGGACGATGCGTAGAGGGAGTAGATATAAAGGAGACCACCGAGTGGATATATATAGATTAAATAATAAGGGAGCTAGGATACAAGCCTGCCTCACACCCATGTATGTAGGAATTGCAGGACATTCCTTGTAATACTGCTTAAGGTAAAATTTGATGGCAACTTTAATCCCATAGCAAACACATGGTGAATTCCTTCCCCAACCCCCATACTTGCAAGAGGACATCCAGTACTGGTGACAGGCAGATTATGTTATCCATATAATAGCGTGACCAACAACCTGGTTTACTGTTGGCCCCAGGAAGGATTGTGTAGAACCCCACTAAGCACTCTCACAAATCTTATTAAAACTTGGATTTCCTCAAAACTCCACACATATTTTGGCCAAGCAGAAATCATCAGATTGACAAACATTTGACTGAGGTGACATTTGGTGATAACTACAGACTTTGCTTGAACTTCCATTTTTCGCCTTGTAGTTTCAAAATTTCGGGGGGGGGGGGATACTTCAAGCATTGTCATCTAACTTAACTGGAACATGGCACATTTGTATATTATGAAATCTTTTTTGTCTTAAACATCTCTTTGCTTCTTGATTGTTGTCAGAGGATGCATTATATTCATCCTCCTGCCACAATTGTTCATTCATGCTACAGTATATCTGCATTTTGAACATCTGTCTTCCTCCATCCCTTTCAAAACATGGAATAATTTCTCATTTCATTCTTCATGAAGACATCAGTAAAATAGGTCAGATGTTGTCAGAGTTCAAATGAATGTAACAAAGTGAGACGGTTGTCAGATTTTCTTCTTTACAATGGTGACTCTACAGTATCCGATCTTATGTACTCTGCTGAAGCACACATAATTCTATCTGAAGAGGTGTGGATCATAAAGAGTGTATAAAGCATTAACAGCATGGAGGCACCATGACTTTTGCAAAGTGAGTTAAATGAAGAAATACTAGGGCTGTCAATCCATTAAATAATCTATATGTATATTTCTCTAAGGCGTACCTGTCACTAATCCCATGTGTAAAGCCAAAAGCCGTGTAATAAATCTATTAAACACGTAATATATACATAGTCTGAAAAGACAATAGCACTGAATGGGTCAAACAATGGAAGAATCCACCACAGTCCCTATAAGAACATGGGTGCATACACCAATACAAAACAATAGTCAATTAGAGTCATTGTTCCGGAATAAATAGTCGAAAAATCAGAGCCCAGAAAATGAATTAGAGCGTGTAATCCAAAGATAACATCCAAGGGGGTGTCCCATGAAGGATGAGATGTAATGCTGGGTATATTCGCTCTTATTTTCAATCCTTTTTTGTATACAGGTGTTGAATTATATTTATTTTCTCAGTAGGTATTTCTGTTCATGTTCTTTCAATATGCATTCCTGTTCGTGTTCTCGACAGGTGTCCTAGGCTGTAGACCTGTTTCCTCCTGCAATGGCAGAGCTTCGTCAAGAGAAAAGAAGCTGAATATTTAATAATTTTTTTTTTAGTTAATATACAACATTTGTCATTGGTATATGTCAACCCAGGCAATAACAGAAGTCAAAACACATTTACTTACATTTGTATTCTTCAATAGTGTCACTGCACTATAAGGTGGCTTTTGAATTCAAAAGATCCTACCAAATACCAACTCGTATAATCCCTGTGGTGTCGACAGAGTCTTTTTATATCATATGATTACAACAGGTGTAATCATTGTAATCATTGTTGCATTAATTAATCATTGCATGGGTGCAAACAGTGTATGCACCCATGTTCATATAGGGACTGTGGTGGATTCTTCCATTGTTTGACCCATTCAGTGCTATTGTCTTTTCAGACTATGTATATATTACGTGTTTAATAGATTTATTACACGGCTTTTGGCTTTGCAGCCTCTGTTTCCTGTTGGGTTTTCTGTGCCTTCCTCGTTCTTTGCATAACTAATCCCATGTGTGGCAGCTCTCACGAGAGTTCACCAGTGAGCTGCCGGCAGGGGGAGATGAAAGCGGCAGCACCGGTGGACAGGCTTGCAGACGAGGGGGGAAAGAAAATGGCAGCGGGGGTGGGGATGACGGCAGTAGGCGGGCAGGGGAAACAAAAGCAGTGGGGCGGGTGGGCGGGGAATGAAAGCAGAAGCAGGGGGGCTGAGAGCAGAGGGAAAATTGCAGGGTGGGAGAACTAGAGGCACACATGCTCTGCGCCCGGGCCAGCTAGTTTAAATTTATTTGTCATCTGCCTTTCAATTAATCTTGCATATTACCAAAACTTTAAGTCCCTCTGTGAGATACTAAAGGAATGAAAGATCATTTATAGCTTAACAAAAAGTAATCATTCACTCTAAGGAAGAAAGGGCAATCTTAATGTTTCCTTTTTCATTCTCTGTTTCAGTTACACTTCAGAACTAAAACAGGTCCCAGACTGTAAAAATTAACCTTCACCAAATAGAATGAACTAAAATTTTAGCTGATCAAGCTACCTATCAAACTAATTAAAGTTTTCAGCTCTAGAGAAACATTTGTTTCCCCCCTTAAAATACTTGGATGAAACTTGATGTATTATTTAAATTAAATTAAATTAAATTTTATACTTCCCAGCCTATCAGGTGCTTCAGAAGGTTACAATGGGGCTGGGGGGTGGGGAATCACTGTAGTCTATACAGATGCTGCTCTACATACTATATATAGTAGAACACCAAGCTTTACTATAGTGTTCACGGAAAAGCCATAGTCAGTAATAAAATACATACCTTGTATGCAAAAGTCCCAGGTTTTATCTCTGGCATGTCCAGTTAAAATAATATTAGACAGCAGGGCTGTGAAAAACCTCTGCTTTGGCCCTGGAGAGTCACTGTAGAATAGTCAGTATTGGCTAAGACAGACCAATGATATGTGCACTAAACAGTAGGGGTGTGCAATTCGGATTTTCGGTGTTTCGGTTCGGACCCAAACCGAAACACCCCTGTTCTGTTCTGTGCCTGAATTTTGCCCACCCGAATCACCCCCGATTCAGTTCGGAGCCGAATTAATCTGAATCCAAATCCAAATCGATTTGGATTAGAAAAACAGGTCCTGGGGCCAAAAGAGTGGGGTGGGGTGGTAGTGCCCAATGGGTGGAGGCTACCACCCAAATTTCAGGGGGATTGGGCAAAGGGCTGATTTTGGGGAAAATTTTGAAGTTTTAGTATCTTTGGGGCAGATTGGGGGCAGAAAGTGGGATCTGGGCCAGAAGAGTGGGGTGGGGTGGTAGTGCCTAATGGGTGGAGGCTACCACCCCAATTCCAGAGTGATTGGGCAGAGGGCTGATTTTTGGTGATTTTCTGAAGTTACGCGTTTTTAAGGTTTTCCCCCACTAGGTAGAATGGAGGGTGTATCGCTTCACGTCGGGGGGAAAGGGGTGGCCTAGAGTGGTGTGGGGTTGGTGGTAGTGCCGGGTAGGGGCAAGGAAAAAACCTGAATTTTTTCAAAGGATTTGGGCAGAGGGCTGATTTTTGGTGAATTGTTGAAGTTCACATGTCTTTAAGGTTTAGATTCTATGATAGCAGATGAGAGTGGATTCATGGTGTGTCATTGAAAATCTCATTTGCTATCACAGAATCCACACTCAGAACACCTCAGAAGCAACAAAACTCCAACAAATGAAATCACCAAAAATCAGCCCTCTGCCTAAATCCTTTGAAAAAATTCAGGTAGCTTTCTTGCCCCTACCCCGCACCACCACCAACCCCACCCCACTCTAGGCCACCCCTTTCCCCCTGACGTGAAGCGATTATACCTAAAGGGGGGAAACCTTAAAAACGCTTAAACTTCAGAAATTCACCAAAAATCAGCCCTCTGCCCTATCCCCCTGGAATTTGGGTGGTAGCCTCTACCCATTGGGCACTACCACCCCACCCCACTCTTCTGCCCCAGATCCCACTTTCTGCCCCCAATCTGCCCCATAGACACTAAAACTCTCAAAAAATCACCAAAAATGAGCCCTCTGCCCAATCACTCTGTAATTGGGGTGGTAGCCTCCACCCATTGGGCACTACCACCCCACCCCACTCTTTTGGCCCCAGGACCTTTTCAATTAAAGTGAAAGGAAAGCAATTTCTGCATTGAAATCAATGGAGGCAAAAAGGCGGGAAATTCAAAGAGACGTCAAACTGAAAACGGAGGGGGGAGAAGAAGACAAGGCTGGCACTTTTCTGGGGCACAAAATGGAGACCCGAAACACCTGAAAAATTCGGACTCGAAACAGGGGTGATTAGTTTCGGGTCCGAAATTTATCGGAACTCGTCGGGGGTGATTCAGTTCGGCTCCGAATCACCCGAAATTGGTCATTTCGGGCACAGATCATTCGGGCACAGATCACAAAGACAAAGGAAGAATGGTGCATCTTCATTCTGTTCCAAATATAGTAGGCCAAATTGGCCCTTTAAGTAATCATAACATATAAGAACAGCCCTGCTGGATTAGGCTCAAGGTCCATCTAGTCCAGCATCCTGTTTCACACAGTGGCCCACTAGATGTCTTCAAGAAGCCCACAGGCAGGGGGTAAGGGCTTGCCCCCTCTCCTGCCTTTGATCCCCTGCAACTGATATTTAGAACTGAACACAGTTCTCCAAATGTGGCCACACCACAGATTTGTATAAGGTCATTATAAGACTAGCATTCTTATTTTCAACATCCTCCCTAATGATCCCTAGCATGCAATTTTCCTTTTTCACAGCTGCCGTGCATGGAGTTGGCACTTTCAATTAGCTTTCCACCACAACCCCAAGACCCCTATCCTGGTCAGTCACTGACAGCTCAGATCCCATCATCATATATGTGAAGTTGGAGTCTTTTGCCCCAATATGCATCATTTTACACTTGCTTACAACATTGAACTCCATTTGCCATTTTGTCGCCCACTCACCCAGTTTGGAGAGATCTTTTTGGAGTGCCTCACAATCTGCTGTGGATTTCGCTGTTCTGAATAGTTTAGTGTCATCTTCTAGATAATTTATGAACAAGTTAAAGAGCACTGGTCCCAGTAAAGATCTCTGGGGGACCCTACTTCTTACTTCCCTCCACTGTAAAAACTCTCCATTTATTCCTACCCTTTATTTCCTGTCTTCCAATCAGCTACCAATCCACACATGAACCTGTCCCCTTATCCCATGACTGCTAAATTTACACAAGAGCCTTTGGTGGGGAACTTTGTCAAAAGGTTTTTGGAAGTCCAAGTATATTATGTCAACTGGATCACCTTTATCCACATGCCTGTTGACACTCTCAAAGAACTCCAAAAGGTTAGTGAGGCAAGACGCCCTTGCAGAAGCTCTTTCTTTCCGTCCATTCTATCTTTCTTTTCTTCATAGCACAGTAGACACATGGCAGTTAATAAATGTTGGAAGTGAAGGACTATGTGCTGTGTCTTGTCTCAATGACATAGGAGGACAGACCGAGGACAGACTACTGAGTCAGAGGGCTAGAGGGTCAAGACACTGGTCATCCCTTCTCTACTGCTCTGACACTATCCCTTTGGTATGAAGATTACTACTCTTAGGGACTTACTTACTTCCAGCCACTTCCTTCCTCTCCCCTTCTCTTCCCTTCCTTCTCCCTTGCAACATGCAAGCTCCTCTCTCCCTGCGCCATGTGTGCAGAGATGCAGAATCCATCTGCATCCAGCTAGATAGATAGATTAGAGATTGTATCTCCTAACCTTCCTATCTAGAATGCAGTTCTCTAATAAATACTACTTATATTGATTTGAAATGATGAACTGGCTCCAAGTTACTTTACTCTCAGCATACACACATGCCTAACTAAATTCCTCTGTGTTGTGCCTCTGTGCACTCTGCTATAATGAAAAAGGGTTTCTCTTACCAGAGAGAATTCCAAACAATAAATTCAATATATTCAACCCATCAATGACTCGGAAATTGGCAATAGCACAGTGAGAAATTTCCCTCATTTAGTAAAATTCTTTTGGCTTCCCTCATTGTTCTTCTGATGTTTTCTTCAAGAAGAAACCACAAAATACTGTGAGCATCACTTTAGGTTCAGACATTACATTTTGGTGGTAGCTCTAATTAGCAGCACAGTTTTGCTTTCCTTTCCTCAGTTAGTCAGAACTTTTATTAGGTTTTCTTAATGCCACTTTTGCAGTTTGAGGAAGTTGCTTCAGGTGGTAGGGGGAAAGGAATGAAATTGTTGGCACAAGCAAACTATACAATATTCTGTGAATCTTTTTATTATCAGTCTAACAACAGGTGGAAATGTTCAGTCCTCCAGTAAAGGCCATTTAACCCATCAAATATCATTCTCTTTTCAGTGCTAAAATCCCTTTGGATACTACCTGCCTCACACAAAATTAGGACTAACACTTTGCTTCTGAACCTTGGCCAGAGGTCCATTCTGCAATTTTTATTTTTCAGTTATAAAACAAGTCAGAACAGAATGATCTGGCCATGCCAATGGTGTCATTTTGAAAGTCTCCATAATCAGAGCACATCTTGATAGACCAATGTAAGACAGCATCTCCAATGTATATGCCACCATGTGTTTAGAATTTGATATTATATAGATCTAGCAAAATGACAATCATAGTTGCCAGAATGGGCATGTGGGTTTAGACAGAGGGTTTGTATATTACAAGAACCCTTGCTCATACATATGTGGGATGTATGAGCAAGGGGGGTTAATGTGGGGTCCCTGTCAGTGTTTGCCAAAGCGTTTGAGTGTATTTAGATATGATATTGTATATGCATACAATGCTGGTATGTGTCTGTACATACGTACAGGTTTTTGTGTTATGAGTATACATGCATATATTTAAAAAGTGAACCTGGGTAGAGGCCTGCATTGAACATAATGTGTGAATAGGGCAGCAGTATCAGGAGTGCAGTGCAAGCTTTGCCTTTGCTGCAATAGTGGCTGACTTTCAGACTTGCACTGGATGTGCAACAATGCTGACAACCAAACTATTGATGAGTCATTGCACAGAGGACGGGCAATTTTCACCAATCTTTCCTTCTCTTTGAAGTCAACTGTGCCTCCTGAAAATATGTCCCTGAAGGTTGCACAGCCCTCAGAGACATTTTTAGGGGGCACTGTGGAATCACAAAATGGTACAAATATAATCTGGATGTCAGCACTGTTGCATCAACACAGTGCTTGTTTGGATCATCAGCCAGTGTCTCCAAGAGCTGCACTACTTTCCCCAATAGGATTAAATGACAACCATTCATGTTTATAGGGGTGGTGGAGGAATAAAAGGGGATGCATTATGGGAAATAACTTGGTTGGGGCTGTCCCTGGTGACACTGAGAATAACATCTGCTTCTATATGAATAGCGGGTTTCAGGATTCTGTTTTTCTGCCACTCCAGAGGATGTCAGAATGTTCGGAACTGGGCTGGACAGTAGGATCTATGGATGGATAATGTATAGATGGATGACTGTATAAATAATCAGTTCCTAAACTAATATATTTTTGTCATACACCAGCATCATGTTTCTACATGATTAAGAAATAGAACAGGAGGAAGGGAGGATGTATATATGAAGAGGTAAGTCTATGCAGACAGGAGAGGCCTTGGTTATCAGTGAATACCACTGAATTCTGTAGGACAGCAAACTGGTTTCACTTAGCCATGCTGTTGGGAATGGGAGGGGGACAGCCTGATGATCTACAAGAAACAAAGATCACCAGGAGAAAGGAGTAGGTGCAGCTTCCAGTCTCACTGATGCTCATGGGAATACACTTTTACTTTATCTATTAACTGGGCCGGGCGCAGAGCATCTGCACCACAGGCCCGCCACCTCCTCCTGCTCGCCAACTCCTGGCAGCGGCCGCCTCCTCCCACCGGCTGGGCAGGGCTGCCATCTCCTGCTCTCAACAGCTGGGCCAGGCTGCCACCACCTCCTGTTTCCAGCAACGGCTGCTGCTGCCTCCTGCTCTTGGTGGCCGGGCCGGCCCACCACCGCCTCCTGCTCCCGGCAGCCACCATCCCCATTTTCTCTCCTGTCCCTGTCGCTAGTCCGGCAGCTGCTCGTGAACTCTTGTAAGAGCTGCCATGCATCAGATTAGTGACGGGTACGTTTAAGAGAAGTAAACATATAGATAATTGCAAATAGCTGTCATTTTAGCCTATGGCAAAAAAAGAGAAAAAGATGCTGCAGTTGGGGCTGCCTCCATGGTTATGGATGCCTCCATCTGGAAGGACCCCATGGAGGAGAGCACATAGATACACAACATGCACAGGGGATCTCCCTCTACCCTTACTAATACTATCAGGCAATAGGAGACCTGTACTTTCCTCTTCCAAACATTGCTATGTGGTTTGATGTGACATTTGCTTTCCCACTTTCTATTTTTCTTTTTTTACACTTCTGTATAAGATTGGGTTCAGTTGAGCGGCACGGCTCTTTGTACATAGTGCTGTTGCCACACTGGTCCCAGATGATGAGAGATTCAAAGGGCTTAATGCCTCAAGCATTGTTCTCACACAAGCATCATTTGTTTCAGTCTGGCTTGTGTGGGTGTAACACTTGGTAGATTGCACTCCGAGTAGCCCAACAGATACTTTAACTTTTTCCCTTCTGCTTCTATAACTCTACAAACAAATAAAAAATATCTTGCTGGGCATTCCCACCCCCACCCCCACTGCAGCAGAGTGAAAAAGCATTATAAGAAGGAGCAGTAATTTCCAATAGATTAGATACCAAGCAAGGTCATTCTTATGACCTTACAGCAGGGTGGGGAGGGTGTGTGTGTGGTGGGGGAGGCAAGATCGATCTTACCTTCCCCTCAGACAATTTTTGTATTGCTGTGAGAAACGTGACTCCACGCCCACACAAGCCATGCTATTCCTGGCAGCATGGTGTTCTGGAGAACAGGGGAATGCAGCCCAGCCTCCAGATATCCCTAAATGCACTGTGCAAGGCGTGCAGTGCATTGAGGGATTCCCCCTCAGCCTGCAGCCCGAGCAGACACATGACCAGGGACCTGGGTAGTGTTGAAAGTGAAGGACTCTGCGCTGACTCATGCCTCAGTGACAGAGGGGGACAGATCAGTGAGTCAGAGGGCTAGAGGGGTCAAGACATTGGTCATTCCTCCTCTCTACTGCTCTCCCTTTGATATGTAGATTGCTACTCTCAGGGACTTCCTGCCTGCCTGCCTGCCTGCCTTCCTTCCTCTCTTCTCCCTAACCCAGACGCTTGCCTCTCTCTGCACCATGTGTGCACAGAGATGCAGACAGCGTCTGTCTGCATCCAGCTAGCTAGCTAGATTAGAGATACTATCTCTCCACTTTCCTATCTAGAATGGAGTTCTCCAATAAAGACTCCTTATATTGAATTGAAACTATGAACTGGCTCCAAATTTCTTTTGCTCTTAACAGACATGCATGCCTGGGCAGACTCTGCTGTGTTTTGTCTCTGTGCAGTCTGCTGTAATAGAAGGGTATCTCTTATCAGAGAGAATTCCCGACAGGGAGAAGGGTGCACTCATGCCTATATGCCCAGGTGAGAGAGTCTCTGGAGCAGTGGCTTGCTGTAGTTTGGGGGGCCTTAGGCTGGGTGGTCCCTGGGGCAGGGCCTGCAGTTTCGGCCATCTCATTGGGCCTTATATTGGGGTCTTTGGGGGCTTGCTTGGTGGAGGATGGCTCAGGTCAGGCCATTCATTTTTGGCCTTTGGGCGTGTGGTGGGGCATGCATTGTTCACTTGTTTCTGTGTTTTCCTGAAGAGCTTGTTGTTGTTTTTCTGTTTGAAGGTCCTAGTAGGGATGCTTGCTTTGGGTAAGGGGGCATCTTTAGTGGCTAATGGCACCTAAGAAGGCTAAGGGGAAGACTGGGGGAAGTCCATACACCCCCCACAGGAGGCCTGCTTCTCCATTGTCCTCGTCAGAAGATGAGGAGCCTGATATGGCATCCATTAAGGCCCTGAACCACACACCATCAGGGGGAAGGATAAGGCGGGGCAATCAGGTGCCCCAAAGACACTAAAACTTTAAAAATTCCCCCAAAATAAGCCCTTTGCCCAATTCCCCTGAAATTTGGGTGGTGGCCTCCAACCATTAAGCACTACCACCCCACCCCACTATTTTGCCCCTGGGTCCCAAAATTCAGGCTGACATCACTTCAGACCTTTTTGCATTCAAATCAATGGATGCAAAAAGGCGGGAAATTCAAAGAGATGTCATCCTGAATCACCCGAATTTTTTGGACCCGAAATTCGGGTGATTCGGCTCGGCCCCAAAAAATATCGGGGGACATCGGGGGTGATTCGGTTCGGACCCGAATCACCCGAAATTGCTCGTTTTGGGCACACATCGTTCTGTGCCCAAAATTTTTTGCACGTCCCTAATGCCTTGTTAGCCAAATGCAACATCGAATCTGCCTTCTGCCTGCTACCGGTGCATCCTGCAGATTTTGACCTTCTGGGTTTTTCTTTTCAAGATCAGTACTACATCAATTGGGCCCTGCCAATGGGCTGTTCTGTGTCTTGCTCTGCATTTGAGATGTTTAGCTCTATGCTGGAATGGGCGGTTAATCACAGGGTGGGGCTTAATTTCTCCATACACTTTTTAGATGACTTTATTTTTGTGGGGGGGGGGGTACCAGTCAGTGCACACACTTGTTGGATTCCTTTATTGGGTTATGTTCAGAGTTAGTGGTTCCCCTAGCCCATGCAAAGAATGAGGGCCGCATTTCCAGGCTGAGCTTCCTGGGCATTGAGCTGGACACTCAGGTGATCTAGGGTCCCTGAGGAGAAGCTGGCAGTTTTGAGGGCCCTTTTGGCTGAATGTTTGCATGTTAGGAAGATTACCCCGAGACAACTGAAGAAACTGGTGGCCCATCTTAATTTTTCATGTTGGGTTGTGGCACTTGGGCATACCTTTTTTTGCGGTGCCTCATGGGTGTGATGAAAGGAGTTAGAGAACTGCACTTTCGCATTATGTCTCACATGCAGGCAGACATGGACCTCTGGGTGGTCCTTTTGGACTCCTATAATGGGGTGTAGTTCTGGAGGGATATTCTGCTTTTGGAGGCTGACCTGCAAGTGCAACTGATACTGCAGGTGGCCTGTACTTTGGGGTCTTTTTTAGGGAGCGGTGGTGCACTCTGAGATGGCCTGAGCAGTGGGTGGTCACGAGTAACTAGGGATTTAACCTTCTTGAAGTTCTTCCCTATAGTAGTGGCAGTACACATATGGGCTGACCAGTTTCTAAACTCCAAAATCCCCCAGGGTCATATGCTTGGTAAGGGCCTTTGTGCTGGCCTGTTTGAGGTACAATGTACTTTTCAGTGCGCACTATGTTCCGGAGGTGTGCAGAACGGCCTGGCAGACATCGTATCTCATTTTCAGGAGCATCATTTTCGCCAGCTGGCACCTGAAGCAGTGCAGCATCCAGACATGATACTTGAATGGTTGTGGAGCCTTGGCACATAGAAGTGCACAGAGCGATTTCATCTACCTTAGCTCCAAGCCCAAGGGATGCCTACGATAGGAAGTTCAGGGTCTTCCAGGAGTTTAGGGCACAGGTAGGAATTGGCCAAGTGTGGCCTGTGCCACCAGAGCACTTCATGTGTTATTTAGTTCATCTGAGAGCGCAGGGCTTAACATCAGGGACATTGTACAGCCATATGGCTGCTCTCTCATTCATACCTAAGGCCCAGGGGCTACCTTATTTCAAGGGGGACTTCAGGATTTGATGTATGTTGGAAGGGTGGTCCCCTTCCAACATGGATGTATGTTGGAAGGGTGGAAGGGAAACACCAGCTAAACCCGATAAACATAGGCCCCTTTCCCCTGAAACAGTGCAGGTGGCAAATTGGCATTTTGACAGCATTTGACAGCATCTTATATTTGCCTTATCAGATGGCGCTGTTCCAGGTGGACACATTGGTGGCCTTCTTTGGGGCCTTTAGCGCTAGTGAGCTGTTTCCCAAAGGGAAAGCAGGACCCTCCAACAGGGTGTTATAGGGGAGAGACCTAGGTTTTTAGTCAGGTTCTGTTAAGTTGCTATTGCATTTTTCCAAAACTGATCAGAGGGGCCGGGGGCACACAGTTTTGTTGCATCGTGCAGACAAGCCACTTCTCTGCCCAGTTGGGGCTCTCAAGCAATATGTGGCCCTGTGGGGGTCAAGGGAGGGGTGCCTCTTCATGCATGCAGATGGGAGGCCTCTGTTTCAGTTTCACTTTGGGGCCATGGTTCATAGGGCCCTGGCGGCAGCTGCGGTCTCTACTGTGCATTTGTTCTTGCATTCTTTTTGCATTGGTGCAGCCTCTGTGGCTTAGGTGGTACAGCCTCTGTGGTTTAGGTTTCCTGGCACTGCCATTGGGGTGTGCCCAAAGCTGCCTGGTCTGGTCTGGTTCGAGTTTGAACTGGACCCGAACCGGACTGGACCAGTTTGGTTTTGTCCCCCATCAAACTCCACCCCCCCCGGTTTGGTTTAGTTCAAAGGGGTTTCATCAAACTCTCTCTCTCTCTCTTCACATATATGCTTTTTTAAATGTACCCCCTCCGTGTGGCTTCTCCAAGCTGGAAGTGGGGTCCGTCGAGGTTCCCCCTGCCCCCCGTTGGCCTTCCTTTATGCAAAAATTGCCCAGTTCAGGCAGTCTTCAGCCCTTTCCGGGCCTATTTCTCAGCGTGGTGGCCATTTTTGAGGTTACTATGCATGCACAGTGGGACCCTGCATGGCCTAGGTCATAACCTGTCAAGCCATTGAAAAAATGGCTTGATGAACCCCTGAACCAGTGGGGGTGTTTGATCCAGGGTTGAGCTGAACCAGTGGTGGTTCAGCTAGACCCCGAACCTTCAAACTGAACTAGTTCGATATTGAACTGGTTTGGATTTGAACCTGTTTGCACACCCCTAGCTGCCATTCAGCAGATTGGCTGATGGTGTCCAGGCATATACAAGCGCTATGTGTGTTAAGATTTTGAGTACTGTTACCAGTGTCATCTTCTCCTTGCAGGCGCAGCGAATCTGGCTGAGCGAGCCCAAGTCCTCATCTTCCATGGTGTTCTGGTCCCACAAGATGACATGTGAGGGTGAGCTTGGAACACAGCTGGGACTAGGAAGGTGGACTTCAATCTCATGGATCAGCTGAAGGGGTATGGTTTTGCGCTATTTTTGCCCGTACTTCAGGAATATTTGGAGGTTCACCATCCATTTGATATTTTGCTGCTTCACTTGAGGGAGAATGACTTAGTTACTCTGTCAGGGCTGTCCGTCCCTCATTCGCAGGGCCTGGGAGGACATACGATTGGTCCAGAGGTGGTTCCCTGGCTTGGTGATGTGGCTTGTGATGTGATCCAAACTGCTTCAGTGCACGGTTTTGAGTGGGGGGTGGCAAGGCCAAGGAGGATTGATATAACTCGCAGGGAAGTTAATGTTGCCCTAACCCAGTTTGCTGTGTCCCTGGGGGCGGGGGAGGGTGTTTGGAATATCCAGACATTGTTTTTTTGTCTGCAGAGTTGCATGGGGTGATGGGGTCCACTTGTTGCCATTAGGTGCAAGGATTTTCTTAGAAGATCTGAGGAGGGGATTGGATGCTGCACTGCATAGTTGGGGGCCTGTGGGGGGGATTAAGCTAGGCTAACCCCCACTGTGGAACTGTGTGGTAGGGAGTAACCGCTGAACTTCATTGAGCACCTTCAGGTAAGTGTTTGGCTGTTGGACGGGCATGTCTGTTCTCTAGACACTTGGCGGCTCAGAGAATTTTGTCCTTGCATGCTCTGCTCTGTCGGGCGACACCCTTTGGAAAGCCTGGCAACTTCTGGGGGGTGCTGCTGAAGGCAAGGACCTTGCCTTAGGTTGGCTAAGAAGGGCAGCCCCTGCTTTAGAGCAATGGGGGCTGTCTGGAGCCCAGGTGCATTGCCAGTATTTATTAGGCAAGGCACGCCCTGATTGGGCCTGTCTTTAGTCACCACACAGTGTGGGGTGGAGCGCCAATCCCATCTACCATCTGCCTCTGATTTGAATAGATTAATACAATTATGGCCTTTCATTACCATGCACTAGTGTCTCATGCCTTACTGAGGTGTGGTAGCAATCATATTTTCCAACACACTAGAAACAAAACTCAGGCATATGTTCATTGCAGCAGATTTTCGTTGCTCAAAATTCCAGTTGATTTGAACTGTCTAACTGTTTCTGTGTGTCGGATTCTGTGAATGCAGAACATATAGCCACAGGCAAGTCCATGTCTGGGGACTTGTACCTGGGGACAACACTGAACCACAAAGAAGCAACTGTGTACAAGAGCAAAGCCCAAATTTGTGTACGTGGTACTTGAAGATAGACGTCTACTGACAATAGTGTCTAATTCTTTTTCACAGGGGGCAAAAAACCCAAAATATGTTTCCTATGTTCCATCTGCTTGGAAAGCAAACCAGAAAAGAGAAAGAACAGTATCTGAACAGACTGCATTGTATTCTAGAATCTAAACTCTTCACAATGGAGTGTACAACATACCTAGGGATTCTAGCCTGGTTATCTTGAACCACATGCACAATGCAACAAGAACAAAAGTTTCACAGTAGTTTTTGGTCTTCTCACAATCCATCTTCCTCGGTTTCCAATGGGCAAATTTCATTATTTGATATTGAGAGTAATGGCAAGAAAGCACCACAAGGTCTTTAGTTACAAGGCATGGTTATTTTTTCTCCCAGTTATACTCCAGGAAAAGGATGCAATGTAATGATGTGGTTTTCTGTCCTGGTGCATTCTAGGGTTTAAAGAGACGGTTCTTTCTTTAAAGTAAGCCCTGCCCCCTCACATCCCGATACATAGAGATAATAACAATTATTGGCTCAATCTGATTATAACCACCATCTGCACAGTGTGAGAATGGCCAGGACTGGGATCAGGATTGCAAGTGGGCTAATAATTCAGCCCATGAACAGCTCTTGGAAAACAGAAGTGAGACTGAGGTAAGAAGTTGTTCTCTCTCCACAGTGAAAAGCTGTATTCTAGGGATACCTTCTATTGACGTCTCCTAAATTACCTCACAAACATGGCAACAGCAGAGAAGCAGCAGCAGCAACAAATTAAACAAATGTAAATACAGAGGATTAATTTCATATATCTATTTTGCATAATATATAAATGATGCTTCCTAGATTTAGCAGCCCTTGATTATGCAAAAGTAGACTTAACATAAAGTAAAAAGTGAAACATTTCATCATTCAATTTATTGCTCTTCCCCGCCACACACTAGGGGTGTGCATGGACTGGGCCAGTTCTGTCCCTTGAACCCACCCCCCACCCCCGGTTCAGTCCAGTCCGGGGGGGGAGGGTTGCGAACATTTTTTAAAAAATTAACACCCCATTCAGGGGAGGGAGGCGGGGGGAGCCCCACAGAGCTTCCCCTCCCCCCGCCGGCCCCCCTTAATGCCCATGTTTGGCTGGCTCTTTGGCCCGTTCAGGCCATTTTGGAGGATGCCACACCTGCACAATTGGCCTCTACGTGACTGTATGAATTGCCCAGGTGTGGCGGCCTCCAAAATGGCTGCCATGATGGAGGGGGGAGGCCTATATGGGCTGAAGAGCCAGCCAAACAATATGGGCATGAAGGGAAGCCAGCGGGGGGGAGGGGTAAGTAATTTTTTTAAAATTATATATACATTTTTTAAAGTCCATGAACCTCCCGAACAGTCGGAGGGTGTTTGGTCCAAGGTTGGACCGAACAGGGGATGGTGCAGTTCAACCCCAACGTCAAACCTGTTTGCACATACCTACTGCACACACACACAACATTTATAGCTTTTCTCTGAAATATAGGATCTTGCTCACAAGGGATTCTGGTAGTTAATGTATACTTCTAGTTGCTGCCAAATTTAAGGTTGAAGTTTAATTGTGAATTTGGAAGTTCTTGGAAATTCTTGGAATTTGGAAGACAAAATATTAATAGAAGTTTTGGGGAAACTAATAGTGTTTTGATTAAAAACACTATGTTGTATGCAACATGTTGTATGCAACATCAACACTATGTTGATGTTGTATGCAAAATAGGCATGGCCCAATCTCCAGAGGGCCTGTGGTGGCTGGGAATTAACTTTGGAGGACTTGCATGGGCCCTCTAGTGATTGGGCCATGCCCACGTGCATGTGACATCACACAAGGGGCATAACTGATATGCATGGCGTGCACACTAAGGGGCTGCCGGGGATGGGGCAGAACACAGTGCTCTTATTACCTGGCTCTGCCTCTGGGCATGGCAACCAAGTACTATGCCAACTGCTCAATTGCCGCCTCACATGCACAGAGGTCTGCTGAGTGGTGGGGGCATAATACCTCCACCCCTGTGGCTGGGGATGATGGAATTTGTAGTCCAACAACTACTGGAGGGCTGAAGTTGTGCAGCCATTGAGTAGAGTGATGAGCTATCTCAGGGCAAGTGCTAGGGGTTCTGGCACCCACCCCCACAACCTATAAATCAGTGCCTCCCACCCTCATCAGTATTAGTGGCCGGCTATACTGCCCCCTATCCACCTAATGGTGCAATGGGGAAGTAGGGGTGTGCACGGAACCGGCTGGCCTGGTTCCATTTGATTCCGAACCTGACTGGGCCAGTTTGGTCCAGCACCCCTTCAACCCCCCTGAGTCCGGTTTGGTCCGGAGGGAGTTCGCACATTTTTTAAAAAATAAAATAAAATAAATGTTATTACCTTCTGCTCCTTCGGGGGGGCTTCCTATAGGCCACCGGGGGGGTCCACGAATGGTCCCCTACCCCTCCACCAGCCTCTAAAATCACCACTGCATCCTGCCGCATTGTGGGGTTTTTGCCCATTTGGGCCTCCATATATAGGCGTGGTGGCCATTTTGGACGCTGCCGCACATGCACAAATAGCCTCTGAAAGGCCTGGCATGGCCCAGGGCCTCACAGAAACCATTTACGCATGTGCGGCAGCCATTTTTTTTAAAAAAATGGCAACCGCGCATGTGCAAATGGTCTCATACTACGCAGGAGAAGGCAATGGTCAGCTGCTCCTGTATTCTACCAAGAAAACCATATGGCTCTTTGGTCGCCAGGAGTTGATGCCGACTCGACGGCAAAACCTTTCCATTCCATATTGCCCCCTTCTCCAAACTCCTTTATGAACTCTATTTGTTCACATGATGCTACTATTTTTCCTTTGATATAATATAATATAATATAATATAATATAATATAATATAATATAATATAATATAATAATATTGAATAATATAACTCAATGAAGAATTTAATTCTTCATCAGATTTTCAGGCAGCTTGTCATTTAGTGAGATTAATATGTTATTGAGATGTGGCCAACCCAAGTCCAGACTTTCCCATTGGATCAGTGTTTCCCAAACTAAGAAATCATGTCCCCTTTCTAAATTCATTAGATCTTCTGAACACTTACTTTGTGACAATCCCAACACCCCTGTTACTGCTGTATCCCACTGCCTAAGTGGCTCTTAGCTTGCAGTTTAGAAAAGAAAAGCTTGCATTGTGAAGTCTGCACACGCCCAGGAGCCATGCAGCCTGGTCTCAGCTAACAATTAAGCTAAACTAACACCAAAGCAACATGGAAAAAGCAACTTCCAGAGTCCATCTCCTCACCTAACTCTTTCCTTTAGCTGACTGGTTTGTTTATAGGGAATGATTTGCAAATTTTATATCTGGTGATGGAAAGAGGGAAAGCTAGCTAGAGGTTACAATCTTCCTCTTGGAGATAGGCAAACCAATTAAAAGCTTAATGATTCTCCCTCAAGGTAGCACTTTCAAAACAATAGGAGCAGGATTCCTAAGAGAAAAGTGAGAGACAAGAACACCACAAAAGGAACACTAAGGCCCAAACTGGCTTTTGGAATTGAAGTAAGTAAGTTATGATATGAAACTGGAATTAAATTAAATTTGTTAATTAAATTAACAAATAATTAATTACCAATTATTTAATATATTAAATAATTTGAAGACGGAACCCCCTAGTTCAAACCCTACCCAATAGCCACCGCCACCCCCGCCTTCAGAACTACCACAATTATTAAAAGTATATGAAAGAACCAGAGCTTTGGAAGGGGAAAGGGTTGGAAGCTCACCTTGCCTCTCTCACTTGGGATGTCTTCAAGTGGTGGTGCCTCCTCAAAGTGGAGGAGGAGGGAGCTCAACTTCTTCACATTTGCTTTGCTGACCAACCCCCTGATTTGGTGAAAGCAACTCCCACCTCCTCCTCCATTTCTTCTCCTTACCTCCTCCTCCTTCACTACGCCACAAGGGAGAGAGAGAAGGAGAGGGAGAGAGTTCCTAATTGCTATGGAGATGGGGATTCTTTGTGCTTGCTGCTGCTGTGGAACAGCCCTCCTCCTTAGTGTGGCTCTTTTCAGTTCCAGCTTTTCAGCCGGCAGGAAGCTGGTAACAGGGAAAAGGGAGGAGAAGGCATAACCTCCCTAAATGCCTGCCTGGAGGCAGTGGATGGTGATGGGCTGGATAAGAGGTAACAGGCTGAGGCTGAATCCAGATAAAACAGAGGTACTTATTTTGTGGTGTTGGAACTTGGGAGATTATTTTGATATGCCAGTTCTGGATGGGGTCACACTTCCCCAGAAGGAACAGGTATGCAGTCTGAGGGTGCTTCTGGACACAGAACTCTCCTTGGTGTCCCAGGATGAGGCAGTGGCCAGAAGTGCCTTTTATCAGCTTCAGCTGATATGCCAGCTGCGTCCATTTCTTGAGGTAAATGACCTCAGAACCGTAGTACATCTGCTGGTCACCTCCAGACTTGACTACTGCAATGTGCTCTATGTGGGGCTGCCTTTGTACGTAGTCTGCAAACTGCAGTTAGTCCAGAATTTGGCAGCCAGGTTGGTCTCTGGGTCACCTCAGAGAGACCATATCACTCCTATCTTAAAAGATCTACACTGGCTGCTGATCCGTTTCAGGGCAAAGTACAAAGTTTTGGTTATAACCTATAAAGCCCTAAACAGCTTGGGCCCTGGGTATTTAAGAGAACATCTTCTTTGCTATGAACTGCACCGTTCATTGAGATCATCTGGAGAGGTTCATCTGCAGTTGCCACTGGCTCATTTGGTGGCTACTCAGGGACGGGCCTACTCCATTGCTGCCCTGAGGCTTTGGAACACACTTCCTGCTGAAAAAAGAGCCTCCCCATCTCTTACGACTTTAAAAAAGGCAGTCAAGATGCATTTGTGATATGAAATGTAATTTTTAAAAAAAAAAAAAAAAGTTGAAAGGTGTTAATCTTTTTATTGGTTGTTTTTATTGTCTAGTAAACTGCCCAGAGAACTTGCATTTTGGGTGATATAAAAATGAGTTAAATAAACAAACGAACAGATAAATAAATAAATAAATAGAGGCGATGCAGTGGGGGTGGGTGGGAGCAGCATTCACTGGTCCACCCCCCCACCCCCCCGTGGTGCAGTTCTTGCTTATTGTGTTGCGCCGGCCCAGAGCTATCTAATTTACCATTTGCATTTCCTTCTGCTTCCCAGTCTCTGTTTTTTTTCAAAAGTCAAGAAGTAGTAGGAGGTGGTGGCAGCAACAGTAGGAGCAGGGAAGAAAAGAGAGGAGGAACAGGAGGAGGAAGGAAAAGAAAGTGTTCCCTTTGCTGGAGAGTGGAGGGAAGGTGGACGAAAGTGCTGAACAGTGTGGGGAGCAAAGAACGCATTTCCCACTGCCTGGGGGAGGGCAGAAAGAGGGAAAACTCTTCCTTTTGCTGTTGGAGCAGAAAGAGAGGGATGTGATAGATCATGAGGCCAAGTGGTGTCCAGTGCTCATAGTCTTGGACCCAGCTTGGGGCCTCTGCTTAAAATAAATATGTATGAGCTTAAATATTAGAGTTGCCATTAAAATTCTCCATCAGTTATATTAAAAATGAATTTGGAGATTCCTTCTCAGATGACACATCGGAGACATTATGAGTAAGGCCCAAACTGTTTTGATAAGAGTAGGGAAGTTTCTCCAGGGGAAGCTGCACAAAGCCCTAAGTTGTCATTAGATTTCACCTAAAGCAAAATTTGAAATTAATTTATAGGTTCCTCTGCAGGTAAAACTACTGAGGAATTTCAAATGAAGCAAAAAGTGTGTCTATAAGCCCAGAGACATTTCTTGAGGTGGTTTTGCACTTCCCTGTTCAATATGAGGGAATTTAATTAGCGGAGGTAGTTTTTCTAAGCACTCATTTACTCAATGAGCCTTGGCTATTATTAACTTCTGTTTTGATACCATTCTTTTAACAGTTTCAGGGTGACAAATTCTGATGCATTTCCTGTCCAATTATTCCTTCTGAGAACAATGCGATACAATTAACATATCTCAGGAATATGCTTGCAACTTGATTTTTCTCAGGAACACTCAGTGATTACGATTAGCAGATAGATGATAATGAAATGAAAATATTGTCAAGGACTGTTTTAGCAGCAAGCTCTTAAACTGAAAGACAAAAAAATCTTCAGCTCCACTTGTTTCCCTCCACAAAATGTTAAATACTCTTATTAGAAGGTAATTTGAGGAGGCAGTTTAGAATTTCAGCTGGCTTCTTGCTATAGTCAGCAAAACCACTGAGTATAAATATTACAGGGCAGGTTTCTCCCCTAAATTTTACTACACCAACTGCCTTGTTGAATGAGCAAAGAACCTCAATGAATAAAAGGCCAATTTGGAGATTACTCTCTGTGGACCCATGAGTGAGCTGGTGTATCCACAACTCCTGGAGTCTGTAGATCCCATCACCCATGCTTAAAGAACCAGTGAGGCTGCCTGCTAGGGGTAGCAAAATCAGAGAAAACAAGGTGCCTGCTGCAACAACAGGAGATCCAGACATTTCCATGGAGGGCGAGCAAAGTCAGCTTCAAAGCCAGAAGAGGAGTGAAGACAATCTACTTAGGTGACGGGGAAACATGGAAGAATAGTTGAGAACCATGATTTAATGAGCCCGGCACAGAGACTCCAAAGGCTTGGGTGGGGTGTCAGGAATTGCTGCCGTTGCATCATTCTTGTTGGGCTTCTGAGTGCCTTTGCTTTCTGTATATGGATTCCAGAGCCCAGTTGGGCAAGGGTGTAGTGTCCCTTGGGCAAGGGGGGACAAATGTCCCCTGGCCCACAGGGTCTGAGGGGCCCTGAAGGCCAGTCCTCCCTTGCTCACAAGTTGCCCTCTTCTTCCCCTACTTGTCCAGCCCAGGGAAGCTGAAAGCTAGGAAGCCTGCTGCTCGGCTGCCCACTAATCAGCTGCTTCCACCTGCCGAGCAACTGCTTCTGTTTTCGGTCTGCTACCCTTCTCTGTGCCCCAGCTCAGCTGTTGACAGTGCAAGGTGGAGCCAGAGCCTGGCAGGCAGCTGAGAGGGTGGCGGTGGAAAGTGAACCGCCTGGGTAAGCTGGCAGCCACCTGGGTAGGCTGGCAGGCTTTTCTGGGCAGTCACCAAGGAGAGAGGCTCAGGAAGGTGGCTGAGCAGGGACAGCTGGAGGGTGTGTGTGTGGGGGTTGCTTGGGTGCCACACAGGGGTCCGTGTGAGGGCCACAGCTGGGGTGAAGGAGCCACGGCAGCCCCCACCCTGTCCTCCTTGTCTTCCTACCCAGCAGCACAGACCAAGGCAACCCCTGCCCTGGAGGAGGATGGAGGGGAGAGGATCGATGTCTGTCTGGCCTCCTCCCTCCTGCATGGGCTGAAGCTGAGGGAGGAGTGGGCTGGAGCAAATGGGTGGTGGCTGACTGGGAGGGAACCTGCGTGATGGGGCAGTTGACTGGGAGGGAGGTGGGGTGGCCGGCCTCAGGAACAATATTCTCCCGGGTTGGGGGCTTAAAAGTGTATGTGCCCCACAAGTGGAGCACTATTTGATTGGCAGCCATCAAATGTTTGATGTCAGACATCAGATGCAGGAGGCATGGCTTGGGGCGCTGGAGCATGCACGTGCTTTTCATGCACGATGGAGACCCTCTGGCTGCATCCCCTTGTCCCCCGGCAAGCTCATTATGCCCCTGCCGTTGGGTTCTTTAACAAGGAGCTGCTACTGTGGAGGGAGCACCCCAGCAAAGTATTCAAGAAAGTGAAAAGAAACCCCAAATAGATTCAACTTAATTTATGAGGGCAGTTTTGCACTTTCCTAGGCTATGAAAGACTGTCAGTTAAAGTTTGTTTTCCTACTAGGGCTATATACGAGAAGTTGTGAGGGATGACAAAATAATTTTAATACCAGTGAAATTTTTTAAGATTATCCATCCATCCATCCATCCATCCATCCATCCATCCATCCATCCAAGGTATTCCATACATTCACCCTACATATACTGGTGTGTATATGAAGCAGTGGCCATAGCAAAGTATGTATTTTCTTGATACATGTACTGTATCAGGAAATTGATGCAATGACTGGCTTCCCAATATATATGTCAAGGTCCAAAATTCCTGCCTGCAATCTTGGAGAAGCCGCTCCCAGTCAGTGTCAACAAAACCGAGCTAGATGGACCAATGGTCTGACTCAGTAAATGGCAGCTCCTTATGCTCCTATGTTCCTAAGTACTGTGTGGTGACCATTACCACATTGTCAAGTATACAGATACTTCTATATGTGGGTGAATTCAATGTATGAAAGTATAACATATAAATTAGACTTAAGTATATAGTCCTATTGGGCAATGAATAAGAATTTGAAGATTACATCTTTGTGTGTTTAGGGTTATTAGTATCTTAGGAAGATAGTAAGCTGTCTTATACTGAGTCAGACCATTGATCCATCTAGCTCAGTATTGTCAAGAGCTTCTCCAAGGTCTCTCTCTCTCTCTCTCTCTCTCTCTCTCTCTATCTATTGTAAGATCCAATTGAGATCATTTTATATTGCATATGTGCATAGATAGGTTAGCCATATTGTATTAGGTAAATGCTTGACATGAGTCTGGTTGCTTGACACGGTTTGGGCCTTGATCTTAGCATGAACCCATGAGTGAATGCCAAGTTCCCCTGTTTCAGCAAATTTTCCATGCTGTCAAAAACAACCCCCACAAAAGGCTTCTGTCTAAATCTAGAGAGAATCGGCCTGTCAGTTCAGACACACTTCCTCATTTTTCGGTAACTCATATTGAGAATGCTCCCTCCCAAAGGTTCCATCTGAAGGAGGGGGTCACTCGACCTACACCTGGTTCCTCTTTCGGACCTTCCCTAGCCAATGATATTAAATGTCAAATGGAACAGGTTACCAAAGGGTCATGGATGGTCAGGACCCCTTCCTTATCCAATCACTGTTGGTGTGGGGCGAAGGGATAGGGGTACATAAAACCCTAATTTGAGGATAGGAGGAGGGGCTCTCTCCCTCAGGGAGGGTGGCTCAGGCACAGCACACAGGAGGAGGAAAGGAGGAAGTTGATCCGGTCAATCAATTTGACGGCACCTAGCATCTAGCAAAAAGAGGAACAAGTCAAAGTTCCCTTGGGGTATAGTATATTGTGACTGCAAGGGTCTGGCTGTTCTGTCAATGTCTCTAAGCTGTTAGTTTTGTGATTGCTCTGTGTGAGAGAAGTAATTTTGCTGCATGCTGTATGCTGTGATTCATCTGAAAATTGGTAAGAAAATAAATCTGTTTTGATTAAATATAATCCTTCACTTTTTCTCGTGTCTTCTCAGGTTTTGGGATTCTTGACAGCCAGTACCATCAAAAAGGACCCACGTCTATGAATGTGAGGATTTTTGGAGCCCTCAATTATTCCTGGTTGCAGGGATTTCTAAGGTGGCAAAAATCTCTTATACTATCTATCTATCTATCCATCCATTGTTAAATTTACATTATTTATTTATTTATTCATTCATTCATTCATTCATTCATTCATTACATTTATAAACCACCCCATCCAGAGGCTCTGAGTGGTGTACAACAACTTTAAAAAGACATAAAAACACACAATTCATAACACAATGCTAAAAACAATATAAGAACAATTCAAAAACAATTAAAATCATTTAAAACCAATTAAAATACTTTTAAATAAACAACAACGCTTTGCAAGCCTTGGAAGGCCAGGCCAAACAAATATGTTTTTAGGGCTCTCTTAAAGGTCAACAGCGGATATCTTCCGGGAGTGCATTCCATAGACCAGGAGCAGCTACAGAAAAGGCCCGGTTCCACATCGCCACCAGACGTACTGGTGGTAACTGGAGACGAACCGCCTTTCATTAAAACAATCCCAAGGTTGTTTAAAAAACATTTAAAACAATATAAGAATTTTTTAAAATAAAATTTTTAAATTGGAATATAAAATACAAATCTAATTAAAAAGTTTCAGAAACATACACAATATGACCATAAAATACAGAGCAGCAGCAACAAAAACAACACTCATATAACAGCCTGGGTAAAAAGCCAGATTGTAGGCAGCAGTCTCTCTCAGCCCTATGTTTTCTTTAAGTAGAAAAAAGTCCCTTTCCAAAACAAGGTGGTGCTTATACCATCAAGTACTACCACTTAATGCTGCTAACCCATGGCTCGCAGAGGACCAGCAAGAGTGCTCTAAAATCACTTGCAAACAGAAAGCTAGTAAGCTAGGTAAAACATTCAGGGAAACCCACTCACATTTCTTAAAAGAGTGTGTGGTAGCCAAAAGAGTGTGGCAGGGAGTAAGCAAGCTGTTAGAATGAGCTGATTTGGAAAAACAGACTTGGGAAGAACTAACCTCGGGTTTGAGCGATAGAACCTCCTTTCGAGGTCCCAGAAAGAAACCTTCAAGGAAACGGGACGGAACAGGTGCCCTCATACTAGGGAATTGGAACGTTCCCCTTCTCGTAATCAGGATAGTAAACCTGTATGTCATTTATGCAATGCTCCTGCATAGGAATAGGGAGGGAAGACGCAACCAAGAGGTTCATGCAGATGAGACAGTAAATCTCTTCTGGAAAAGTTTGTATGGTTATGTGCAAAAAGACAAGAGTATCTCTTCTAAACAGCAATGGGACAAATTGTGGAAATGGACGTCAGACGTAACCCCCCCCCCCCGATTACCTGATGTGCCTTGAAATCCCCCACCCCCGAGTTACAGTACTACCTGCATATACTTCATAACCTTGTGGGTTTCCAAATCCTTGTGTGTAAATCTTTGTAGATATATCATGTACAAACAACCACTTGTATATAATTGTGCTTTGGCAATGTACTGTATGCTTTGGTAGTTTGTTGGTTCAATTAAAAAAATCTTGTCCTATGTTGGAGATGCCAGGGTAGGAACTTGGAAGCTTCTGTATGCAAGCATTCAGGTGCTCTTCCCAGAGTGGCCCCATCCCTGAATATTTTATAGCACTCACACTTGTTATCTCCAATTCAAATGCAAACCAGGGCAGACCCTGCTTAGCAAAGGGGACAATTCATGCTTGCTACCACAAGACCAGCTCTCCTCCCTGAGTAAATAAGAGTAATAAAGAGTAAAGATACTCTTTATTTAGCTATAGGCTTTAATAAACCTGATTTGAATGTACGTTTGGGAAATCAGGGAAAGAAGATGCCTATTTTGCAGTGCAGTCTTGGTGCATGCTATCAGTTTGACCACATTAAGATCCCTGTACAGACAGTATACTGGCTAGTCCTTATAGCTGTTTAGACTTTAGAAACCTTTGCAGCAAAACAGAATATACCTAATAAAGAGTAAGTATGCTGTTTTAAATATACCTAATAAAGAGTAAATATTCTGTTTTATTGTTAAGATTTCCCAAGGAACCTTACATAATGTTTCTTATATATAAGGAAATGCATTTATGTTGATTATAGTCAAGTAAAATGAAAAAAAGGGGGGGGGAAGTAAAAATGTTAATAGGGGATAAGTATCAGGAAGGATTAGCTAAAGTCTAAACTAGGGGTGTGCAATTCAGATTTTCGGTGATTCGGTTCGGAACCTGAACCGAATCACCCCTGTTCTGTTTTGTGCCCGAATATGGGCCACCCGAATCACCCTTGATACGGTTCGGATTTGGATTTAATCCGAATCTGAATCATTTGGGGGGGAAAGGGCCCAGGGGCAAAATTTTGGGGTGGGTGGTAGTGCCCAATGGGTGGAAGCTACCACCCCAATTTCAGGGGGATTGGGCAAAGGGCTGATTTTTGGGGAATTGTTGAAATTTTAGTGACTTTGGGGCAGTTTGGGGGCATAGAATGGGATCTGGGCAAAAAGAGTGGGGTGGGGTGTTAGTGCCTAATGGGTTCAGGCTACCACCCCAATTTCAGGGGGATTGGGCAAAGGGCTGATTTTTGGGGAAGTCCTGAAGTTTTCATGTCTTTGGGGCAGATTGGGGCAGAAAGTGGGGCCTGGGGCAGAATAGTGGGGTGGGGTGGTAGTGCCAAATGGGTGGAGGCTACCACCCCAATTTAAGGGGGATTGGAGAAAGGGCTGATTTTTTGGGAATTTTTGAAGTTTTTGTGTCTTTGGGGCAGATTGGGGGCAGAAAGTGGATCTGCCCCAAAAAAGTGGGGTGGGCTGGTAGATAGTGTCTAATGGGTGGAGGCTACCACCCATCCCCAATTTCAGAGTGATTGGGCAGAGGGCTGGATTTTGGTAAATTTCTGAGGTTTTTCTTCATAAGGTGCAGTGTGCTAGATTGATATTCATAGTAAATGAGAGTTTGAAAAAGTGAAAGTGGGGTCATGAGAGTTCTTTAATTGAAAAAAATCTCATCTGCTATCATTGAATGAGAATTCACACCTCAGAAGTTTTTCTGAAGGGATGTTATTCCCTTATTTTCTGAGGTGTGAATTCTCATTCAATGATAGCAGATGAGATTTTTTTCAATTAAAGAACTCTCATGACCCCACTTTCACTTTTTCACACTCTCATTTACTATGAATATCAATCTAGCACACTGCACCTTATGAAGAAAAACCTCAGAAATTTACCAAAATCCAGCCCTCTGCCCAATCACTCTGAAATTGGGGATGGGTGGTAGCCTCCACCCATTAGACACTATCTACCAGCCCACCCCACTTTTTTGGGGCAGATCCACTTTCTGCCCCAAAGACACAAAAACTTCAAAAATTCCCAAAAAATCAGCCCTTTCTCCAATCCCCCTTAAATTGGGGTGGTAGCCTCCACCCATTTGGCACTACCACCCCATCCCACCCTTTGGGGGCAGATACACTTTCTGCCCCCAAACTGCCCCAAAGACACAAAAACGTCAAAAATTCCCAAAAAAATCAGCCCTTTCTCCAATCCCCCTGAAATTGGGGTGGTAGCCTCCACCCATTAGGCACTACCACCCCACCCCACTATTCTGCCCCAGGCCCCACTTTCTGCCCCAAAGACACAAAAACTTCAGAAATTCCCCCAAAATCAGCCCTTTGCCCAATCCCCCTGAAATTGGGGTGGTAGCCTGCACCCATTGGGCACTACCACCCACCCCACTCTTTTTGCCCATATCCCATTCTATGCCCCCAAACTGCCCCAAAGTCACTAAAACTTCAAAAAAATCCCCCAAAATCAGTCATGAGCCGAATCACCCGAATTTTTCAGCCCCGAAATTCGGGTGATTCGGCTCAGTCCCGAAAAATATCAGGGGACATCGAGGGTGATACGGTTCGGCCCCAAATCACCTGAAATTGCTCATTTCGGGCACAGATCGATCTGTGCCCGAAATTTTTTGCACATCCCTAGTCTAAACAATGAGAATTAGCCATTATCCTATTTGTGCAGGCATCTTAATGTGGCCAAGCAGATACGATGCTCCGGGACTGCATTGCAGTATAGGCATCCTCTTTCCCTGATTTCCCAAATCAGGTTTATTAAAGCCCATAGCTAAATAAATAATGTAGCATGTGAATTTTAGCTGGATAATGTAGGAAGAATGTACTTCTACGGTCTTTATGCAAGTCTTTATTCTAGGAAAAATTAAGAGCTCTCAGTTAAACATGGATTTGAATGTACATATTTTAAGTATGACAGAGAGATGTCTGGAAACCTCACCATGAAACAGTTTCACAAAAATTATCAAAATAATTTTAACTTCCCTTCAGGATCCTACATAGCCTTTTCTAAGATGGATCATCCATTTCCCCCCTCCCCCTTAATATTTGTTGCAGGTGAAATTTGATAGCGTCTCTAAATATCTACAGCACATCCCCACGTTTCATGCAGCCTGGGAACTATTCAGTAATCTTACTGAAATGTTACTTACTTCAGTCAAATTTCTGTGCATGTTTCACACTGGCAATTCATTCAGCTTAGCCTTGAAATTTGCTTTAAGCAAAATTCAGCTACAACTAGGCCTGTACCAAAAATTTTTGAACGAAATCCCATCTTACAGTGAAAGGAATCACAAATTCTGTTTGAAGTCATTTGCATCCATCTACTTATTACCTTGAATCGTTTGAGAAGATCTTCTCATGTTCTTTTGTAGTAAGCTCAAGGCACTTAGTGTTACAAATCCCCCATCCCTTCAAAATTCAAATTGGAGCACCAGAGCCTGGGGACTAAGATTACACATTCCATAAATCTCTACCCCAACTCATAGGTTTTATCTTGAGGCACTTTGAAAGCTTCTATAGAACCCCTTGGACACAATAAGGGAAATTCATTTTCAGCAGGGGAAATCAATCTAAGCTTTATATTTGTTCTTTTATCTACCTATATAACTATCTCAAATGAGTCTGGGGTGGGATTCCATGCCAAGGTAAAACCATGGGTTGAGAATATTTCACATTCATATTTTGAATAGTTCATATCCGTGGTGCTCCCCCATGCAATCATCTGCAAGAACATGTGGCATCACTAATGGGCCATGAAAACATGTGGTGTCACCAGTGGACCCATGACATGTTAGAGATGGTATGGTATCAGTTCATACATTCAGCTGTATGAACTGATGC
This sequence comes from Hemicordylus capensis, assembly GCF_027244095.1. Classification (NCBI taxonomy): domain Eukaryota; kingdom Metazoa; phylum Chordata; class Lepidosauria; order Squamata; family Cordylidae; genus Hemicordylus; species Hemicordylus capensis. Next base: position 108,528,877 of record NC_069661.1, on the reverse strand, counting down.
ACACACGTGGGGTCTATACACACAGCCACTAGAACATCATGATGTACAATCCCAACATGAAGTGCTGGTTTGCACAAATAGCACATCACTGGAAGAAGTACCCTATTGTGAGCATGGTGGCTGCCCTATATTCTTCCAAGGTGCTCAAATGGAGAGTTCCATTCACAGTAAATTTGAATGGGACTATCTGTTCTTGATGTTGCAGAGTAATTACTTATTCTCTATAAGTAATAGAACAAGAAGCAACTTTAACTGCGAAAGAAGAGTTTGATATTTATTACTAACTAAACATAGGCTAAGAAAACAACAAACAGACTAACAGTCTCTTATACAGAGGGAGGGAGAACCTCTCAGTTTGAACACGGTCAGCAAGTAAGGAGCAGACAAACAAACTATGACTCCACCCCCAAGCCAGTACATAGACACACAGAGAAGCATGCCCTGAACCACAACAAAGACAATGTCTATGGCAAAAACCCAGCATTCCTCTTCTCATTGTCTTGTTCTTGAATTCCAAGTCCCATGTTTTGTTTTATGATCTCATGCAATCTTCTCTTTTCCTGATTACAGCAATTTATCTATCTCTGAATCTGGCATGCCTTCAATTGTGTGCCAATCTGTAGGTTCTGGCATTTTCTCCTCTCTGGTTACCAGTGACAATCTTTTAAGTGGAATCCCTTTATTAACTCTACTTGAGTGTCTCACTTCTTGTTCCATCACAATCTCCTCTCTTTGATTGGATATCTGATTCTGTCTTAATCTCCCCTTCTTGACTGAGTCTCTATTATATAGAAACCCTCTTCTCAAGAGCAGTGAGAAGGGCTCCAGAGCGGGCTGTGGGGAAGGCGGGTTAGACGTACCTTCCCTGCAAATGAACAACTCTTCCTCCTTGGGTGGGAGGATCACCTGCCCTGACAAGCACTGGCTCCTGCCAGTAGCTTTGAGGGTTGGGGAACTGGGATGTGCCATCCTGTGCCCTGGAGCTCCAATAATGCACCACACGCGTGCACGGTACATTATTGGGACATGATTGGAAAAATGGTCGCTCACTCTCCTAACCCCACTTTGAGGGGATGTTCCACAAGCAAGTTTGCCACCATGGTGCCCCCGGAATTGGGCATGATCTCAGCGGTTCACACGTGCGTGCAAAACCAGGCTGGACTCCCGTAGCACGGTTTTGCACACGTGTCTGAATAGCCTCATAGTCTATGATTACTTGTTCTTTTTGTAGCTATGGTTTCTGTTCAGCCTTTTCACTAACTGGAAAATCCAGGTCACAGACAGACATCACATTGACATTTGACTGTTGCCTCTCATCAAAATATGAAACACTATTTTTTAATAGTCTCTGTGATAGGATAAATTATTATGTAGCTTATGCTATTCTGTGCATAAACTATGAATATTCCTTCTTCACTTCTGCAATCCAATCTTCTTGATTCTTTAGGAATAGATGCATATGCTTTGCATCCAAGTACTAGAATATGCTTTTAGTTAGGTTTTGTCTGATTCCAAAGTTCAAAGGGTCTTAGTCCTTTAGATTTAGTTGGAAGACTGTTCTGGAAATAAGTTGCAGTCATTCCAGATTCTCCAGACCCAAGTCAAGAAGCATACTTCTAGACATTTCAATCAAAGTTCTGTTCTTTCTCTGTGCGACTCCAATTGGCACTGGGGTATAAGATATTGTTCTCTCATGTTTAATTCCTTGTTGTTGTTTTTAAACTATTGCTCAATATCTTTCCCAGTATATTCCCCACCATTATCAGTGCACAAAGTCTCAGGTTTTCTTCCAAACTTCTTGCTTATTCTAGCCACATATTCTTTAAGTTTCGGAAACACCTCATTTTTCTCTGAGTAGGTAAGTGTAAGTATAGTGAGAAAAATCATCTATGAAAGTCAGGAAATACAGATTCTTTCCTAGTGTCTTTACTGGGAACGGCCCACAATTATCCCTGTGAATCTAATCCAAAAGATCATTGGATTGCATTTTTGTAGTTAATGAATATATGTCCCTTGTGGCTTTTGTTTTAACACATTCAATGCATTTGTCTTCGTATTTGTATGGTTTAACATGTAGGTTTCTTGTCACTTGTTCTTTTACTAATTTTGAAATGCATTCCTTGCTTGGATGCCCAAATCTGCAGTGCCATAACTCATGCAATCTTTGTGTGCACACTCACTTGCAACATTAGCTTGCTCTCTTCTGCAATCTATCTCATACAGTTAATCGTTTTTCAACATGACTCATTAGAAGCTTTCCTCCTTCGAAAATAAAGCAATGGTCCCTTCTGAAAAGAACTCTACATCCATGCCTTGTAGCTGTTTTTACACTCATTAAACAGTTTTGCAAACTTGGAACATAGTATGCCCCTGGAAAACACACCTGATCCAATGTACTAGCACCAAGATTACACTTTAGATAAACTGTCCCTTTTCCTCTTAGAAAACCCACTTCCATTGGGATGTTTCCCTATTTGCCTCTTTTAGACCAAGACATTCTACTAACTCTATCTTTTGTTTTTGACTGAGAGTAAAGATTCAATTCTTTTGTCTTTCAATTTGGATTTCTAAGTAATAGATTTCTCCATTCCTTAATCTCCAGTTCTTTATTTAAATTTTCACTAGCTTATCAAGATCTTTTTATCTTGATGACAAACAATCAAATCATCCACATATTTAAGTATATATGTCCACCTGCCATCTCTGAGCCTTGTATATAAGCAGAGGTCAGCTTTTCCTTGTTTGAATCCTTCCTTTATAAGGATTCAATTTGTTCAATTTCTCATTCCAAGCCATTGCTGGTTGCTTCAGTCCAAATATGCTTTTCTTTAGTTTACCCACCAATGTTGCTTGACCTCTTTTTTCTTAACCTGGTGATTGTTTCATGTATATATCTTCCTTAACACCACCATACATGAATGCTGTTTTTACATCTAGATGATGCACATTAATTTTCTTGAAGTAGCACTTGTTAGTAGCAATCTAATGGATGTGTTTTTTTAACCACGGGTGCATATGTCTCTTCATAATCCTTTGCATATTTTTGAGCATAGCCTTTAGCAACCAACATTGCTTTGTATCTCTGGATATCTCCTTGTTCATCATGTTTGGTTGTAAAAACACACTTGCAACCTATAGCCTTTCTACCTTCAGGTAGTTCTACAAGAGTCCAAGATTTATTTTTGTAAAGTGAATCCATTTTCCAGAAGAAAGACAATGTCTGTGTCAAAATCCCAACACTTAACTCATCTCTTCCTTTTCCTATTGTCCAAATATATTCTGTACATTGCTCCATTGGGGTGCGATCCTTGAATATAGGAGCATTAAGGCACAATACAAGCAGAGAAGCTGCATGCACTGTGCGACTCTTTGGAATTCCAAAGAAGCCATTAAACAATTAGCCTTTAGGCATAAATAAAGCAGTAGGATTCATTGAATTTCCCTGCAGCAGGAAGTACAAGAGTCTTTCTGGATGAGGTAGGTCTTGTCTCAGTATCAAGGTTTCCCTAACACTTGTATCAGTAACTCGCCTGTGTGGTTTGGCCCTTGGCTTGTTTTGGACCTTGGATTACTAGCCTGACCCGCTGGCTGCTGACTGCTCACCTGGCTTGACTCTTGGCTTGTCCCTGACTCCTGCCTGACCCTCTGGCTACTGATGACTACTCAGCTTTGACCCTCAGCATGTTCCTGATTTCTGGATCCTGCCTAGACCCTGTAGCTACTGATCACCTATCCTGCTTGATCCCTGATGTGTCTTTTGCTCTACCGGTCTTGGCTTATTGATTTGTGCCTGCCCCCTAGTGACTGCTGTCCATGGCTCAGCTTTCTGACAGGCAGTAAAAAACAGTATATGCTCAGGGATCAAATTGCTCTATGGTGAGTCTGATAATTCTGGTGTATGTAATGAATAGGCCAGTTCTATGGAGGACTTACTAGAGAGAATGTCCTACTGAACTCAGTAATTAATCAGCTTAACATTAATGGAAACATGTTTAAGGTCAGGCTGCTTACCTATCCACCACCCCACTTTTTGTGTGTTCTGTAAATGATGTTTTGTATATCAGTGAAATAATTTTGGAAGACAAGTTAAGATTAAAATGCTTGGTTTTGATTACCTTACATTTGCTTACATTTTGATTACCTTACATTTGTTCCTTCCTTCATGGGTCTTGCCTCCAGCTGTATGAATTGTCTTCTGTTGACACAGAAGTGCATTATTCTGATCTAGTAGGTCACAACTCTTATAGCAGGTAGGGGTGTGAGCCGGCTTGGTTTGATGGGTTCAGTTTTGAACCAGACTGGCCTCGGCCAGTCCAGATTTCAACCAAACCTGCCAAACTTCTGTGCAGGCATGAAGGTCACTAAAATGGCCTCCATGCATACACAGAGGCCATTTTAGTGACCTCCATGCCTATGCAGAGGCCCAAACCAGTCCTTTAGTTCCTAAAGGAACTAAAAAGAAGAGTTTTTATAAGGTTGGTAAGCTTTTTTAGGGGTGGGATGAAAGGGGTTTAACACATGACTAGAACCAAGATCCCTGCTTGAAGCTCCCATCTAGCAATGCATTCTTTCATGACATATTTCTGTTACTGCTTGTGATGAGCTGAAAGAATATTGTGTAAACCCAGTTTCCTACTGTCCCCTCAGTGGACATGCTGTGTCTTTACAGGAGCCGGGAGGAAGCTGGTAATTATCAGACATCATTATTAAGATGTGTTCTGTTCAATTCATGGCTTGCCTAAAAACAAGGTGTACACTGGCCCTCATGTTATAGGAGGAGAAGAAATGGGCTTTAAGTCCTTGTTGTTTTCTAACTTTTTACATTTGAATGGGCTGGTGTGAGAAAGCCTCTCATCTTGACTAGATCAGCTTCAGGCAGAATTATTTGTGTGAAGGAGGGAAGAAATGGCCTCTGTCTCCCTGCCCCAGATTTTTGATCGCTTCTACACCGGAGTCGTGACCTCACGATAATGACATGAGTTTGTTGCTATGGAAATGATTCCTTCCCCACAAATTAGTCTGACTTCACCTCAGGAGCAAATAGTAGAAATAGACAGCCCATGAGGTAGCAAGCCATTGTTTAAACCCAAATGAGTATGATGACAGGGAATTAAACATGAGTGTGGATGCATCACTAATTAAAATCTGTGGTTTTTTCCTTTGGTCTTGTCCACATCATGAGTTTTGTAAGGTCAACTGTAGTTTAAAGTGATGTGCACAGGAGCTGACCTGTACCATCTATATATTCCAGGACAATCACCATGTTTTGAGTCAAAAGGTACAAGTAATTGATATAAAGCTGAAAATTAGAATAAATGTCAGATAATATGCTCTACACATTATACCAAAAAAACCTTAACCGTCTCTGTGAACCTTTGACCAAAATGACCATCAGTTTGCACTGCTGTCATATATCCATTATATATGTTGTTACTAATAATGAATATGACATTTTGGAATATATAATGTAAAGTAGGGTAAAAAGATCATTAACCTTTCAAATACAAGGGAAAAAATGTGAAAGAACCAATAATTTAAAAATGAGAGAGTTTACACACACACATACTGCTATTGCTTGATATATTGAAAATATATCTAGGTATAATATCTGTTTATTATTTGTATTTTTAGATTGTATAAACTTTTCAATTATATCCTATGTACTCCATGCAACTAAATCGACAGTATCCAGCAGGTGGTTAGGTATCATTTCATGGAGAAGGTTCTGAGATGCTTAGTTTCCAGCAAGGCAGAATTAATGTTGTCATGGCCTATTTCATTAATTGAGTTAACACTAGGGATGTGCATGAAAAGATTTTTGTGAATTGGATTGAGTTCAAATTGGCAAATTGAGTTCTGAGTTGGCAAAGAGGCACCTTTTAATGTGGTGATTCTCTTTATCTAGCAGGGAGAGAGTAACTGGCCCTCTCCACCCCCAGCACAATACCTCCAGTTACTGTTTCTGGTGTTTATCTTTAAAAAAAAAAATCTTATGTCTTTATAGATTGCGAGCCCTTTGGGGACAAGGATCCATCTGATTTATTTATTTATTATTTCTCTGTGTAAACTGCCCTGTGCCAATTTTGGAAGGGCGGTATAGAAATCAAATGAATGAATGAATGAATGAATGAATGAATGAATGAATGAAATTGAATCAGGCTGGTTTGATTCAAACTTTAATCTGCTACCCTCAAATCAGAGTAGATTTAAATATAATTTAATTCGATTTGTATTTGAGTTTATTGAAATGGGATTTTAACAGCCTAGAGGGCAACAAGGTAGGTTGGGTGGCAGGGCACATGGGCGCTGCCTACCACCCAAACCACAAAGCAATATGGCAAATGGTTGATTTTTTAAAGGAATGTTTTAGTTTTGAATGATTCTGTATTTTTCTGCCAAAGAGAACAATGGGGATTCAAAGTGACCCTGTTATTTCCAGTGTGTAGTGCCTAGGTGCTCAAAAGCAGTGTGGAGGATAAAGTACCATGGGTGCCAACTACCACCCAAACTGCAAGGCAGTGGGGCACCCTGGTGACTTTTTGGAAACTGTAATGTATTTTAGAGTTTCTGGTGTTTAACATTTTCTCATAATGAACCCCTATGAAGAAGCAATGTAACATCTGAGGATCTAATTTGTTTAGACTCTCAGATGTAGCATTACTTCTACATAGGGATTCATTATGAGAAAAAGTTAGTGAACACCAGAGAATCTAAAATACATAAAAATTACCTGAGTACCCCACTGCCTTGTGACTTGGGTGGTTGTTGGCACCAATACCACCCCACCCTACCCCCATACCAGCTCTGGAGTACCCAGGCACTTCCCACATGGAATAATGGGGCTGCTTCTAATTCCAATTATCCCCTAAGGCAGAAGAATACAAAATCACTTAAAACTAACAAATTCCTTAAAAATAACTAGGGTACCCCACTGCCTTGTGGGTTGGGTAGTATGTGGCACCCATGGGGCCATACACTCCCAACCTACTCTGAAGTACCTAGGTGCTACCCAAGGAAAATAATATGGCTGCTTCAAATCCCCATTATTTCCTATGGCAGAAAACTGAAAAATCACTCAGCACAGCAGTCCAACTCACTCCAGCAGCAGCAGCAGCAGCAGCAGCAGCAGCAGCAGCAGCAGCAGCAGCAGCAGCAGCAGCAGCAGCAGCACTTCCCTCTGCTCTCTCCATGAGGCAGAAGGAAATTGCTGCCTCAGAGACTCCCCTTAAGTACATTTAAAAGTCCCTCCATCTGCCTCCAACACCCCCTTGTCCTCCTGACAGCCAATGCTGGCACAGTTAGTCCTGGCAACACAGGATTTGCAGGATAACAAGCCAACCAAGAAGCAAGGGGGATTGCCAGCACATAATTGCACACTGCAGGGAACCAACCAGAGTGGCAGAGAAGCTCAGAGGGACATGATGAAATGGATATGACTAAGGGAAACTTGAATCTCGTATTGATTCAATTAGAGTTCTGTTTTGGACAGGGGTGCCAAAGCAGATTCACTCACTTTATCTAGAAGGCCTGGATGTTCCTGGATTATTTTGATCATGCTCAGAAGTATCAATTGCTTCTGGGGAATCTGGGAAGTAGAGTTCTAGATGCTTTCTAATTAGGAGTGTCCACTACTGCCAAGGAGAGTCCACCACTGCCAAGGGGTGTCCACTACTGATGGAGCTCATGCGGGATGGATTTCCCAATGCTTTTTTGCTTAATGCGTTGATGTCCTCCACATCAACCCTCCCCATCACAGCTCTCCTACACTAGGATAAATTCTAGAAGATGGAGGGCAGCAGGAAGGACTAGCTGCAAGTTGTCCTGGTCTTGGTCTTTCTGGACATTCACAGAAAAAGATTAGAGACCCAAGAGGATTTTTTAAAAAATATATATATTATTTTGCAAGAATTTTTTAAATTATTTTTTTGCAAGAAAGCTTTGAACAGTCTAATTTCATGCCACACATAAGCTCACCCCAAATAAGCCCACTAGTACACTTAGAGGTACCACCGCAGTTAATAAGGCTGAGAATCTTCTCAGGAGCAGACGGCTTTAATATTGGTACTGGTGTGCCCATTAGTGCCAACCTCACTCGATTGGTTGAGATGCAAACCACACTTCAGCTTAGCTTGCCAATAAATCCTGAATGCATGCTGTGTGTGACTGCAGAAGTTGTCACTGGTAGGATGATTATGTAACAGTAAAAGGTGTGTGTGTGTGTGTGTGTGTGTAAGCACCATTGATGGGGTTGCATTGCAGGGCAGATCCCTTCTGTGATTGTACTTCAGTACTTCAGCCTCCCTTGTTCCCTTGTATGGTATGTCAGCCATTGCATGCACCATACATTGCAAGCATAAAGGACCCCTCTGCAGTTGCTATAGCATCTTGTTTGGCATGTAGGTCATTTTTATGCAGCCACTTTATAATGGAGCTGTCAGTCTTTCTGTAAGAACTTGATTGCCTCCTATTTGTCTTCTATTGCAGATGTTGACTACACAACAAGAAGTGCTAATTCATTATGCCTATTCTATTTTGCAGTGCTTGTGACTGACCGGTGGTTTCCGTATGTTGCTTTTCTCAGTGGGAAAGTTCCTTGCTTTGGATTTGCGGCATTACTAAGAATGCAAGCAAGTCTGTATCCTTGCCAACAGTGGTCACATGCTGACTATGACCAGTCCTGTAGACAGTGAATCACTGTGTTGCCATTACCATCTGTCCCACTAAACACTAAGGCCAGCATTACTCATGCGTGATATCAAAGCTTTGACAAACCTTGGAGTCTTATTGTTGAAGAACGTACCACTCATCTTCTTGGCTTTGCAAGTCTCTCCTCATGGAGTACCATCAGAACTGCATTTTCACCAGGCTTAGTAGGCACACAGCAGCCACCTCTGTAAGCTGTGCAGGCATGCTTCACTGGGACTTGCAAGGAGCATGCATGCCTCTCACTTCAGTTGCTGGTTCCCAATGCAGTATGGTAGCCACATGGGCACCTGGAGGGGAGGGGGTAAAGGGGCAACTGTCCCTTCCCCCCAAATTGAGCCAGCCTCATTGAATTCAATGGGGCTTATTCCTAGGTAAGTGGATATAGGATTGCACACTTTGCCCCCCTTCCCCCAGAAAAAGGCCTGTGGACACTGATGGGGCACCAGTGTATTTCGCATTGTAAATCTAGGCAATAAGTTGCTTTCTAAACTTATTTGTACTGTTTTTGCTTATCTATTGTTGTAATTGCTATAACAACAAACTTTTACATACCGCTTTTTACCAAAAGTTTTCAAAATGGTTTACATAAAATATAAATAAATAAATAAATAATAAAGATGAATTCTTGTTTCCGAAGGGCTCAGAATCTAACCCACTCCCCTAAGATAGACAATTCAATTCAGTTTATTACAATCAAAGATCAGCACAATAAGATAGACACCAGCAACAGTCACTGGAGGTACTGTGCTGGGGGTAGACAGGGCCATTTACTCTCTCCCTGTTAAATAAAGAGAATCACCATGTTAAAAAGGTGCTAGGGATGTGCAAAAAATTTCGGGCACAGAACGATCTGTGCCCGAAACGAACAATTTCGGGTGATTCGGGGCTGAACCGAATCACCCCCGATGTCCCCCGAATTTTTTCGGACACGAGCCGAATCACCCGAATTTCGGGCAAAAAAAATTCGGGTGATTTGGTTCATGGTTGATTTTTGGCGATTTTTTAAAGTTTTAGTGACTTTGGGGCAGTTCGGGGGCATATCATGGGATTTGGGCAAAAGGAGTGGGGTGGGGTGGTAGTACCTAATGGGTGCAGGCTACCACCCCAATTTCAGGGGGATTGGGCAAAGGGCTGATTTTTGGTAAATTTCTGAAAATTTCATGTCTTTGGGGCAGATTGGGGCATATTGGGGCAGAAAGTGGGGCCTGGGGCAGAATAGTGGTGTGGGTTGGTAGTGCCTAATGGGTGCAGGCTACCACCCCAATTTCAGGGGGTTTGGACAAAGGGGTGATTTTTTGAGAATTTTTGAAGTTTTGGTGACTTTGGGGCAGTTTGGGGGCAGAAAGTGTATCTGCCCCAAAAGAGTGGGGTGGGGTGGTAGTGCCTAATGGGTGGAGGCTACCACACCAGTTTCAGGGGGATTGGGCAGAGGGTTGATTTTTTGAGAATTTTTGAAGTTTGGGTGTCTTTGGGGCAGATTGGGGGCAGAAAGTGGATCTGCCCCAAAGGAGTGGGGTGGGCTGGTAGATAGTGCCTAATGGCTGGAGGCTACCACCCATCCCCAATTTAAGAGTGATTGGGCAGAGGGGTGAATTATGGTGAATTTATTTGTATGAGGTTTGTCTTCATAAGGTGAAGTGTGCTAAAGTGATTACTTCCTCATATTATTCATAGTAAAGTAAAGTGTGAAAAAGTGAAAGTGGGGTCATGAGAGTTGTTTAATTGAAAAAAATCTCATTTGCTATGATAGAATGAGAATTCACACCTCAGAAAAAACTTCTGAGGTGTGAATTCTCATTCTATCATAGCAAATGAGATTTTTTTCAATTTAACAACTCTCATGACCCCACTTTCACTTTTTCACACTTTCCTTTACTATGAATAATATGAGGAAGTAATCACTTTAGCACACTTCACCTTATGAAGACAAACCTCATACAAATAAATTCACCATAATTCACCCCTCTGCCCAATCACTCTTAAACTGGGGATGGGTGGTAGCCTCCAGCCATCAGGCACTATCTACCAGCCCACCCCACTCCTTTGGGGCAGATCCACTTTCTGCCCCCAATCTGCCCCAAAGACACCCAAACTTCAAAAATTCTCAAAAAATCAGCCCTCTGCCCAATCCCCCTGAAATTGGGGTGGTAGCCTCCACCCATTAGGCACTACCACCCCACCCCACTCTTTTGGGGCAGATCCACTTTCTGCCCCCAAACTGCCCCAAAGTCACCAAAACTTCAAAAATTCTCAAAAAATCACCCCTTTGTCCAAACCCCCTGAAATTCGGGTGGTAGCCTGCACCCATTAGGCACTACCAACCCACCCCACTATTCTGCCCCAGCCCCCACTTTCTGCCCCAATATGCCCCAATCTGCCCCAAAGACATGAAATTTTCAGAAATTTACCAAAAATCAGCCCTTTGCCCAATCCCTCTGAAATTGGGGTGGTAGCCTGCACTCATTAGGCACTACCACCCCACCCCACTCCTTTTGCCCAAATCCCATGCTATGCCCCCAAACTGCCCCAAAGTCACTAAAACTTTAAAAATTCACAAAAAATCAGGACTTTGCCCAATCCCCCTGAAATTGGGGTGGTAGACTCTACCCATTGGGCACTACCACCCCACCCCAAAATTTTGCCCCTGGGCCCCTTTTTACCCCCCGAATCGATTCGGATTCGGATTCGGATTAAATCCGAATCCGAACCGAATCAAGGGTGATTCGGGTGACCCAGATTCGGGCACAAAACAGAACGGGGGTGATTCGGATCGGGTCCGAGCCGAATCACCCGAAAATCCGAATTGCACACCCCTAAAAGGTGCCTCTTTGCCCAGTTAGCAGGGTAATTATGCCATTAGTACTTTGTTTCTTCTTCTTCTTCTTCTTCTTCTTCATTTTTCATTGTGGGTGTGTTATTTTAATGTGCTGATGTATTTACAAAAAGAAACAAACAAAAAACCCAAACCCCCAACAACCCTGCACATCCAAAGGGGGAAAGAAGGGCTAGTGTTAGAATTTCTTCATTCCCTGAATTCCGGACAAATTTCATCTGCAAGATACCACAAGCTCCCAAGGATTACCTTGTTGGAACAAAGTCCTCTTGATTGATTGTGCTGTATGAAACAATTGTCATCTGCTCACAGCTTTGCAGATATGAACCATTTCATAAACGTCACCACATGCAGCACAATTATTATATTTAGATTTGATCTATTTGTCCTTGTTGGCTGGGCTTTACCTACAGTCAGTTTGACTGATGAGTGAGCTAAGCAGGCTCTTTCCCTACAACTGTATATTGCTTTGTAGAACGCTGGCCCTAACATCTAATTTCTCAATTTTGAGATAATAGTGACTTGAATTTTCCATGCTATTTTGACATACCTTGGTGAAAACTAAATGTGTTTCCTCCAGCTACTGATATGCTTCACCCTGACAGACTACAAATCATTTTACTGCCTCTGCATTCTGTTTGCTTTCGCACTTCATTATTCCAGACTTCTGTTGCATATGCCAATCTGATATTGTCTTGAGTGACTTGGGAGAGTTAAAGGAATCGCTCATTACTCATTTAAGTATCATGACCTAAAATGAAATGAAGGGATGAATTCCTGATAAAACTCGTGTATTTTGGAAAGCGTTTGTTTTTCTGCATTGTGAGTATATCACACTTCCCCCACACTAGTTTTGGGGAAGTGGCTTTGCACTATCTCTTCCACGCCTAAAGCATGAGCCACTGCTGAACATGCAAATGATGTCCACGCATGCACAGATGCCAGGTGTGTGTTGCCGCCCCGCATGAAGCTGCATGGGGCAGTGGAGAGTAGGTAAGGACTCCTTTTTCTTAAAGCTCCTGTGTCCCACTCCCAAAAGGTGTTTGAACCACAATTCATGCACAACCCTATGAGCCAAGAGGTTGGGGGAGTATGCAACTGAGGAGGTACATGGGAGGAATCACAGCCATAATTCCCACCCAGAGGCTCAGTCCAGCAGAAAGCAGCAGCCCATCCTATGGGTCTAGCTGGCCAGCATTTAAGGGACCAAGTAGGATTTTTTTCCCCTGGCTTCCCAACCTGTTTCATTTTTTTGCCTACTTCATGCTGTTTTGAGCACCTGTGGTTACATGCTAATTAGGTTCTGTAGGTCATAAATGGTGGGTGCAGTATGGATAGGGTAAGCAATTGCATTGGTGAGCACCCTGAGTCACTTTAGGTGTGAAGGGGAGATGACCTAAACCCATTCCTCCAGGCTAGATGGTGCAAAGGAAAATGGGATGGGATCTGCTTTAGGTACTGCCAGCATTACTAATCTCAAAACTTTGAAGGCTTGTGTACTGGATTTAAAAATATCCTTGTTAGTTATACATTCCTGCTAGTGTGCAAGCTCAATGCCACATGCTACAATGCTATACCCCCACAGAAAGGCTGTTCCCCCTCAGCATGTCTTTCTATTACAGGGGGCTGAGATATCAATCCATTCACATTGTTTGTCACTGGCACTGATATGATCTGGTGCTCTGCATAAATCTGTTTTTTGGTTTTTTTTTACCCTAAGGAATGTTGCCAGTGATCTTGAAAATCATTTGATTTCCCTTTAAGCTTTCTTTTGCAGAGACAGGAAGAAACCTCAACATTCTCTGTAAAAAAAATAACTCAAGGCAGCTTTTGGAAGCAATCCGATTAAAAACCACATCATCATGTGGGACAGGAAGGAATACAAATCATAAGATCCCCTTCTGATGTTAAACTGTACCACTGGGGAAACCCGACAAATCCCATGCTATGTGGGAGATAACACTGCAGCTACTGCCCAATCTCATCTCCTGAAATGGAGGGAAGGTAGGCATGAGAAGTTACAGGATGGGCCCATCCCACATGTCCTAAAGGTTTCTCATATTACCCTGATAGTGTGATCAAGAGTGATGCTTCAGCATGTCCCATGCCACCACAGTAACGTGAAAAGGAGGCCTAAGTGTAATCAGTTTTTGGTCTGCTAATTTGGAATGTTATTTCTCTATCTTTCTTAGGTGATGTTTTTCATTGTAAGCTAACAATGTTGGCAATTATAGTTGACATTGCAGTTTAATTATTATCTTTGTTTCTGTGTCATCAGTCTGCTTTCCCACCCCACCTGGGATACAGCCTCACTCTGAGAAACAATGCCCGTAATAAATAATCAAATACCTTCAGAATTTCAAATATTCCTTCAACAAAACAGAGGACTCTCATTGCTTTTTCTCTTGACTTTTGGGGACGCATATAAACACAGAACATAATCCTTCTCTTGTAGTGAATTGTTTAAAGAAGGGTAAGGCAGAAATCCTGGTGTTAGAGGCAAAGTTCAAAAGCCTCATGCTGCCAAATCCACAGCCCTTTAGTGATATGACCCCCAGGGAGGCAACCAAAGCAAAATTGACTTCAGTAATTCATTTAACTGCCAAGGACTTCATGTTTGTTTTAGATTGTGTCAGAAATATCGTCAACAGAGGGTGGGGTGGGGAAGAAAGAGAAATAGGAAAATTATGATACTTGCTGTTAAATTTGTTTCAGAACAGTCCTGTAGGGCAATCCACAGGAACAATACCTCAAACATGGATTTGTGTATTTCTACGTAATTGGATATTTCAGTTCAGTTCTCCTGGTTTTTTTTCCTTCTTATTTTGCCTCAGTTCTGTCTATGGTGCCTCCTGAAGCTGTAAATCGTGTAGCTTGCATAATCGCCCTTCCTATCAGTTCAGAATTTAGATGGGAATATTTAGAAATTCCCATCTCCTTTGAAAAGATCAAAGGATCTTTTAAAAGCTCAGCTTCTGGTAAATCACCAGGGAATGATATTTCTTTGTTTCCCCTCCCCCACATTCTGCATACCAGTTGGCTCCCTCGCTTACTCTGGTTTTCAGCTGGCTTTCTTCTCTTCTTTACTTATGCTGGAGATAAAATGTTTTCTTAACACTTAATGAGATCAGAACCACGTTTAATGTGTTTAAAAGAACCTTGATCTGCAGACATGTTTCACCTAGTCTCATTGATTAGCCAGAACTGAAGATTTATCCAAAGATACAGATCTGCTGGCTTTAAAAAACTAATTCCACAGTTGGTTCATTTCTGTCAGTCTAACTTTGCAAATGGTAACTCGGCAGCTCATTCCGCTACAGTAGAATTCAACTGCCTACCTGTTTCAAAGCATCTCTCTCTCTCTTCTCATTACACCTTTGCTCCAGAACATTCTTTGTGTTTCATTTAGCTTCTATGTGACATGTCTTAATCCTGGATACCATAGAAATAAATATTCTGTAAGAATCAACAAGATAGCACAATGCATAAATGTTGTTCCAAAGAGAATGCGCCTCCCAAGGCCTTGTGATGTAGGGAGGGTGATTTGTCCCAGCCCCATCCCTAGCACAGGCCCTAGAAGACACCGTATTGGCCAGGGGCCTTGATGGGGGCGGGGCTAGCATGGCTGCTCAAGCAGATCCCCGTCCCCGCCCCAACATTCTGTCCAGCGTTTGCTTTCATCCAGAGAGGAGCTTGCTCTAGCCTTAGGGCGTTTGGGGGGCCCTTGAGATTGCAGAGGGTGCCCCCCCCCCACATTTTTCTTCAGGTGATAAGCTGCCTGACTGGGGGCTTTGGGCCTTAAGACACCATGACTGAGCCTTAGAGGCTTCTGGGCTCGTGTTCCAGGTGGTATTAGGTTTCCTAAGGGAAGACCTTTACCAAAGTCTCTTTGGGCCTAATTTTGCAGCAGAGGGCACTTGCTGACTCTTAAGAGTCAAGTGGAGGTTTGGGTTATTGTTAGTGGTGTGCAATGTAAAATGCTAATGTGCTGAGTAAGTGTTGTATCAGAGTTTGCAATTGCTGTTCCCAATACTAGATAAGTGGCCTGCCTTGCAGGGTGGTTGTGCAGGAATACATAATCCCACACACTGCCCGGGGTTGCCCTGGATCAGAGCCAAGATAAGTGCAGAAGGATAGCAGGCCCTGAGGTAGCTGGCATGCATTGCAGCCTTTTGCTAAGCAGGATGTACCCTGGTTTGCCTTTACAAGTGAGGCTGCAGGTCAGGCAGCTACAGAATGATTTTACACTCTTTGCCTCACAGTTTTGTGCCTCTGGCTACAGCTAATTGAGTGGGGCCTGCCCTTGTTGCATATGGGTGAGAGACTAGAAGGGTGGGTACTGTAGGATGTTCCCCCTCTGGGACTGGAGCCACTCTGGTGGTGGTGGGGCATGTAGGTTCCAAGTTCCCGCCCTGGCAGCATCTCCAAGATAGGAGTGAGAGGACTCCCACCTGTAACCTAGGGGAAGCTGCTGCCAGTCTGTGAAAGCAATACTGAACTTGATAGACCAGTGGTCTGACTCAGTATGTGGCAGCTTCCTATGTTTCTATGAGGAAGTTACCTATGTTTCTAGAGGAATTTAGCTTAAGGAAGGGACAAAAAAATTAATAATTTGTGAGCTGGAAACCCAAGTACAATGGTTTCAGCAAATGAAAGGCATTATTTTGCCTGTAAAGAAGGGGCAAGTTCCACAGAGGTAGGCCTGGCTATCATGTCTACAGGGATAACTCGGAGGCTTCAGAATGCAGGGGGAAGGTTAATGAGTGATCAGGACAAGTCGCTTGGCCATAGCACGGGCAGTCTGTACAGACAATAGCGGTCTGGTGGGCCTGACTCCACAGGGGGAAGTTTCCATGCTTGGAACTACAACTGTGGTTAGTGTCCAATGGATGGAGGGCAGGGTATTGACTGGCATCTGGCTGACTGGGGTTGTGATTTTACCCTCAGTAGTAACCAGCAGAGCACACGCTCCAGTTACAGGGCAGTTGGTGGAGTCTAGTTATTGCATATGTTTGGAGAAAACACATGGGGATCGTTGTAGAACTAAATTCCAAGCACTTGAGGGTGAACTACATTTGGGATGGGAAAGGCTAATCCTAATCTAAAGAACTACATAGGGAACAGAGAGAGAGAGAGAGAGAGAGAGCTTCCATGGGCTCTCTAGGAGGAAAGGGCTTCCATGAGCCCATGTTTTCATGGGCTCTCTAGGAGGAAAGGAATGAGTGTGACACACCTGAAAATACCTGGAGAAATATCAGAAGTCATAGAGTCAGGTAGAACAACAGGGAGCCCCTTATTCACTGTCTCTGCTCTCAATGCCCCTGCAGTATGCTCTGAATCATGTAGCAGAAACCTGGACCAGGACATTGGATTGGAGGTGAGGGCGGCCTTTCAAGACAGGCGAGCCTGGACCCACAACACTGACGATGGATCCACTGGTGGTGCAGATGGGCCCATGCCTTAACATAGGCAACTGAGGGGATGGCCTCATCTCCAGCGCATCCGGTTAGGCAAGTATCCCCTGGGTTTTCTGGTGCCATGGGCCCACGCCCCCAGGGGCTTCCCCCAGGTCCTTGAGTATGGGATCCAGGTGCGCTGGGGCAGCTTACACCATACAGCTCAGGTGACCTGGTACATGAATGCTATTTTTCACCCTGTGCGGGGACTCCCCAGGCAATTAGCTTAGAAATTGGGATGGATATAGAGGGTTGCCTTACACCAAGGTTGATCCAGTTGATATATTGCATCCTTTCTTTAAACTGCCTGTCGCATAGCACAAAGGGAGGCTCACATCCCTACGTTAATGCATTTCCATAAACCAGAGCTTAGTTTGGTATTAGCCCAGCAATTAATTGGATAATACACTTAGGATAAGGAGCCGAAAAGGGTTGTTATATATTGGAAACATGCAGCCCTGGCTTGGTGTCCTATGAAGTGATAGGTAACAGAAGGACCACATCCATTTTGTAATGGGCGTTCTTGCCTTTGTGGTGGAGTTCTTGCTTTTAAGCTAAGCATCGCTAAAGGTTTCTTCCCTTTTAATAAATTTGGCTTTATAGGAGCACAATATGCAAACACAGAGGGACATTATGTCCACTGTCCCTGTAATTCCGTCTGGACCCAACATAAACTGCATGGTTGGTCGGAAGGCATTGATGAGGGGTGGGAAGCAGGTTAGCAACCTACAGAGGTCAGACACTCCAAGATTAGCTCATCTATGCCTCACGTTGCCTGAATGCAGGTAGGGGGAGCGAGGAAGTGGATATTAAGCTGCATCCATCATCAGCGCTGCCAGTGCTTAGCACCGTTCTTGATTGAGCAGGTAACATCTGCCTGCCATGTATCGTTTTGGCACTGGGAGGGATACCATGTCTGTCTCAGATTGGGAGGCTGCTGGACTGATGGCCTATACACCCTGCCCCTGAGGCATGGCATGGAGTGCTGGCACTCTTTTGGATGGGCTGCCTTCACCTGCTTCAACTGTTGTGGATAGAACAATTTCTTGTATAGCAGGGTGTTTTTTCAGGGTCAACCTGAAAAATTGCTGTGGCAGTTAGCGAGCTTTCGGGAGCAACGCTTTTATAGGTTTGGCATAGAGATTCAGGTAAGGTAAGCTTTTCGGGCTGCATTTGCCCAGGCCCGGTTCAATGTGTTGCCCTCTTCTCTTTTGGATCGGAGGTTTGCAAAAGATCATCCTGTTGCGGTTTTCTGCCCTTGTGGCGTTGGCCTTCTGGAAACTGTCACCCATGTGTTGTTGTACTGCTCGTTGTATCGGGATGCTAGAGAAGAGCTCATTTCCCCTTTGTTACTTAAATTTCCCGGAAGGTGTGATCTCTTTTATACTTATTACTGCCTTGCGGATTCAAGCCCTGGGACTACAGCAGTTGTGGCTAAATTTTTCTATATTGCCATTAGGTTGAGGTCCCTATTAAGTGCCTAACTGCGAGAGCTGTCTGTTGTTTGTAAATAATTTATTATTATTGATTGTAATCTGTCATATTGTGTTTTAGCATTGTTTTATTGACGTATTGTGTATATTTGTTACTACCATTTTTGCTGGCCAATGGCCGTAATTAAACTGATGATGAGGTAAGGTAAGCTACACTATGGTATTCAGAGGTGCGCGATGATAGGAAAGGGGCTGTACCTAAAATTTTGGCTGCATGGGGTGGGGGCAGAGAGTGACCCATAAAGGCATGGTGCCCAGAGAGAGGGATGGAGGCATTTTGGGGTAGAAGCAGAGTGCAAGCAATCCCAAGGAGTGCTTGCATACTTTCTTTTGGGGAGGGGTCACAGAGGCATGAATAGACATGGAAGAGAAGAAGCCCCTAATCTAGCCAACTCTATTCCCCATGGCCCTCTTGGTCGTTAGGGCTACAGGGCGGAAAGATGGGAGCGGGAATTCAATGGTTGTAATCCCTGCTTGGCCCGTTGCTGAGGCAGGACTGCGTCAAGCAGTGTTAGCGAGGTTTATTTTGGGTGAACTTGATCTCAGACAGAAGTCAGAAGGATTACAGCAGACACAGCACCCACAACATCTAACATTGGAATGAGTGTCATCCCGAGAAAATACAGATGTGGAAGCTCCTTGACCTAACAAAACAGAAAGCAAACCTTGGCCTTTTAATCCTGGCTGCTGTGTTTCATGCCAGCATGAAGTGCTGTAGGGACTGTATGGAAATTAAGTCTTGTGACCCCTGATTTACAATCTAAAGTAGTACAGTTCATACACAGATCTAGCACCTTAATGAGAACTAATATTTCAGGCCACATGAGATACTCAAGAATAATTTTATTTCTGCTCAAAGTGTGGTTCTACACATAGATGATTTTTCTCACTAATTGGGCCTGTAGCTGTGACCCATTAAGTTAAAGGCAGCTCACCAGCTAGTAATTTGTGGCACGCCAGAATATGGGTACACTCTGCCCCATTTTTGCAACTCCATATAGGCAAGTCTGAAAGTGAGTAAAAGTAAAGTGTGCCGTCAAGTCGGTGTTGACTCCTGGTGACCACAGAGCTCTGTGGTTTTGCTTTGCGAGAATACAGGAGGGGCTTACCATTACCATCTCCCGTGCAGTATGAGATGCTTTTCAGCATCTTCCTATATCGCAGCTGCCTGATGTAGGTGTTTCCCATAGTCTGGGAAACATATCAGCAGGGATTCGAACTGGCAACCTCTTTGTGGTGTTAATTAGGGATGTGCAGAACAGTTTGTGGTCGGGACATTCCAACTGCGAACTGGGCATTCCGAGTGTTCCGTCTTTTTTGTTTCTGCATCTGTCAGGTAGTACTTGTCCCTGGGTACCAGTCTAGCCTTGTCAATCTGTTGACTTTGTTGAGGGAATATTGTAGTTTTAGGAATGTGAGTCCTTTGAACCACTTTCCTTTGGACTTCAAAGTCCTTGGAAGGTGGTTAACACATATGAATAATCTAGTGAGGTGAATACAATGATATGACAGCTTCAGGTTATGAAATGAGGGGGATAACACGGTGACTCAGAAAGAAGTACATTAAAACATACAGAGGTCATTCACACAATCAAAAATAGTTCTACCTGGGTTTGGGAGCTGTGGGTATTTCTCCTTTCCCTCAACTTGGTGCACCATCATCTAATCACATGTAGGGTAGTTTGTCTGAACCTTCCTCTACATACCATTCCAGTATTTATTTATGCACAGAGGGGAGTTTATCCAAATACCTTCCCACACAAGAAGACCTATGGAGTGCTTCAGTTTTCAATTTTCTCTAGTCAAAATTTACCTTTTCTTATGACATGAGTATCCAATACTTTCCATTCCCAAAAGCAAAAATTGTATACTCACTGCTTCAGATAATTGTAAAAAGGCTGAAAATAAATATTGCACAGCCTGTGTGTGTGTGTGTTGGGGGTGGGGGTGGTGTTGGGATTTACCTGGACACCAAATGCAGGGGAGACCAAATCCGAGGAAGAAGAGGTATCTGCACCGACGTGGATCCCCAATCCTGATGAAAGCTCCCTGAATTTGTCAGAGTTGGAGTATCTGGAGCCAGCCACGCCCTCAGAGGAGTCCTGGAGCAATGAAAATGTGGTGTCCCCTAAGGGTTCCAGTCCCTTCTCTAGAAACCACTCTATTGCCCTTTGATACCTAAGAGCAGGGCTAAGCTCTGACTCCAAAGGCAGAGACACACCTGGCTGCTTAGGGCCTCCCTCCTAATAGGTCTGCTTGGGAGGAGAGGAAAACCTTCTTAGGTGCTTCCTCCAGAGAATGGCTGCTCTAGGAGTCGATGAAAGGGTGGGGTTCTTTCAAGACTTAAATGCCTTCTGCTCTTGCCAGCTGTTTGCTGGTTCTAGAGCTGTCCTAGAGAGCATGCAAGCTTGGGCAGGCAGATAGTCGCCTAAAGAAAGCAGCGCAACTGACAATCTTAAATTATTTTTTTCATATAGTTTTAGTAAAATTAAGATACAAATTGCAAGATAAAAGGGAAAACATTTGAAAAACATATACATAGAAGACATATAAAGGTCATAGTGGATTTTTAAAAACATTTATTTAATAAAACAATACATAAATGTGAATAGTAAAACTGATACACTATGACATTTATTAACCATCCTTCCAGATATGTAAATAACTAGATGGAGGCGAATGACTAAAATTATCTTGATTTGTGAATAGATTAAAATCTCACCATATCATGAAAAAATCATTAGAATTAGCTTGACCGGCTCGAAGGCCAATAATATGCGTCAGTTTTTCAGATATGGCAATATGCCACATAGACTGATACCAAGAAGTCAGAGACATGGTTTTATGCTTCCAGTATTGTGCAATGGAAGATCACAGTGGATTGACAAAATAAGTAAGTAAAATTATTTAAAGCATTCTCTGGGCCCCCCACCACCCCCGCTTTTTTGTTTATAGGACTGGGAGTGAAACCATATATAATGTTGAGCTTTACACAAGCTATATAATTTGGAGATAGTTTTTTGTTTGTTTTTTGTTTAAATCTGAATACCATTTATAGACCTACCAAGCACAGATACAATTCAAAGGTGAAGAGTCATGTATTGGGATTTGTATGTTCCTCAAAGAGCATCAGCTGGACTCCCTCATAGCTCCCCATTTGCTTCCAAGTTTAGCCAACCAGCTAAAAACTCTCTGCCTAAATTTAAGCTGCAAAGACCCTCCCTCACACTAAAAAGGAGGCTATACCCAAGTAAAGCCTTCGAAAGCTTTGCAGAAATCCCATCCAGCACGTCAGTCATTAAACTTTCCTGACGTGATCCACATGCTTACAGCATTTGTCTGAAGGGGCAAATACATTCGGTATATGGTGGGTGGAGATGTGCACAAAATAGAATTTTCAATTCATTTCAAATTCAAATTGAATTACAAAAATTGATTTTGAATTCAAATCAAATTTGAATTTGGTCCAAAAATTCAATTTGAATTGAATTCAAATTGTTTTAGTGTGTTTTGGTGCTGTTTTAAAACAATCAGGGGGCCTGGATGGTTCAAAAAAGGTGCCAAATTTTGAAAATTCAATTTGAATTTGACTTGAATTGCCCTTTTAAGGGTGATCCAATTCAAATTTGAATCACTTGAATCACCCATATTTGAGCCGAATTGATTCGAATTCAAATCAATTGCATATCCTAATGGCAGGTGCTTCCATGAATGAGAAAGAGTCTGGCGTCCATGTCTCCCACTCACAGGAGTGCCCACCATCATGCTTACAGCATTATCAGAAGAGCTGAATGATTGACATGGCTGCGACTTTCAGTAAGCTTTCATGGGCTGCACTTGTAGGGGAAGAATGGCAGTTCAGTCCCCAAATAGTAAAGCAAACCCACTTTCGTGAGAAAGCAGAAAAGCAAGAGGTTTTGAGACAGTTCTTTAGTATTGAAGAACAACAAGGATTTACTTAAAGAAAAAGTTACAAACAAATGTGAAAAGGCCTGCACCTTAATTTCAGCTGCAGTTCATGGCTGAAGAGAGACACCAGAACAAACAGCCATCTCTGGGGAGATAAAATGGAGACTAACACTGGAAGAATAAAGAGGGGAGGAGTCCAGCACTTTTATCAATGACCCTAAAAACCAGTCGAGAGCTGATACTGCCAGGGTCCTAGCTCCACCAGTAAACAGGTATAGCGTTCTTATAAATGATGGCTAAATGAGGTCACACACGCACATGGTTTCAGATTCTGTCCTACAGTTAAATTGCCCATTCAGGAAAACATCTCCTAATGATTGATTCCCAGTGAGGAAATATCAGCAGACCATCCCTGAGCAGTTAACAAGCAATCAGCTTAAACAAAAGGTGGCCAACTGTTTATTGACATGACCAGAGCAGTATTTATATTGCAGTAAATAGTCCACTTCTCAATTATTTTATTCTTTTGTTGCCTTCTTTCACAAGCCAAAGCAATCTGATGAGCTTTACCACCATGGCAATATCCTGAGCACTGAAAATGCAGTATTTAAACAACTTCCAGTTCTTTGCTCTCATCATTTTTGGTGCTGTTTAATAAAATTACCACTAACCCTGTCATTATTCCAATAACCTGATCTAAATAAACAAGAATGGTGTTTAATGGAGTCCTTGGCATCAAATATCCAGTCACTTGGTCTATTTTATCCAGATAAAAACTTCCCACTTTTATTAACAAAGCATGTCAAATTTTCTTAATGATTTGTTTGTCAATCAATAGGCTGACATTTGAGGACAAGCTTGATGGCAGAAAAATTAAGAGAAATCTTGCATTAAACTGAAACTTTTATAGACTCTTTGAAGTAATTACAAAGCATGACCTCGGTGCCTTCCTTGTAATAGCCACAGATTTATGAAAGGGACGGTATTCTTTGCTATTTTGTAAGTGATTAGAGTTGACATTTGCTAAGCTACCAATTCAGAAACCAAAGAAACGTAGCATAAAGAGCAAATCAGGCAATTGAAATGGTTACTTCTGCATGCCCTTTCCACACTGTCCAAGAAATAAAACCTTTTTAAAAGGTTTTGTAAAACCTTTTAGAGCACAGTATTTTCATGTACTTAGTAAATGTATATTTGGATATGTTGAAATTTCTACAGCATGCAGTCAATCCAATGTCTATTGAAGGCATTGAAAGGACTCCTGTGGGCTACTGCAGTTCTTTCTGTGTCGACACTAACTTGTTCTATCTATTACAGTGGAAGTGTGCATACTTTTGAACATGAATGAAGGAAATGCATTTCTGTTCCAACTTACCAGGGCTTCATATGGGAAGGACGTGGGAGTGTAAAGAAAAAGAAATGGAGTGTGTCTAAATAATTTTAAGTCAGTCCTGTTTTCAGGTGTGAGCTTTTGAAGTTTATGAATATCTCTCAACAGATTTGTTATACAGAATGTTTGGTAGTGGTGGTGGTGATGAGAAAGCTTCTGGCTGTGATTGATGGATGGTCTGATATCACAGAGGGGTGGGACAGCAGGAAGTCTTTGGTTCATTGAGAGGATCATTAGTTAACCCTCTCTGCTCCTACAAGACACTGGCTGCTACTGGAAGAGTTATCATTCCTTGGAGAGGGGCATGGCAGCCAGAAAGAAAGGGTAGAGGGGAGAAAGGGTAGAAGAAGCAAGGGCCTGAGAGATGAGGAAGATGATTAACAGAAGGGCCTATGAAAGAAGGATTGGAAGAAGTGCAGGAAAAGAGGAGAAAGTCTGAGGGAACAAAAACAAGGAGAATCTGCATGGTTAACGGCACATGACTTGGAACTGCAGGGCTAGAGACACTGAAGTTCCATATGGAGATGAAGTATCCAATCAGATATTGACTCTAGTTTCACTGCAGTTGACCATCCATACACCTTTCTCAAAGATAAATCAATATATTCGGGAATGGTTCCTTTCATTTAACAACCAAATATTTTCCTTATTCTGGTTCCCACCCGGCCCCTTTTTTTTGAGTGGGTGCTTGTGAAGAGGAAGCAGATGTGTGGGCTTCTCTTCAAAGGAGAGTATGTATCCTGATGTCGAGCTGTTTATTGCCTTCTCAAATTCCAACTTTTTACCACAGAGTCGTCCATGATTTGTTACTTCACATATTGAAATGAACTCTGGTGAAAATCTGGTGAAATCTTAGTTGTTCTGTGAGCGGGCAACTTTTAATCCTGGTTGGTGTGTTCTTTTTAAAATACCATGTTGGGCTTTGTTTTTCATTGTATTTAGGAATATAGGAAGCTGCCATATACCGAGTAAGACCATTGGTCCATCTTATTATTCCTGTATGAAAATCCGAGAGGTGAGAAATGGTGAATGGGAGATATATAAGTTGTGCACATGACCGTGGCAGCGGCAGGAAGGGTGGGCGAGTGGTAAGGCAAGGTTTGACCTACCTTCTCCCCAGACAATCAAGGTCAACCACCCACACGATGGGCACCATGAGCATCCTGGAGGCCAGGAAAATGAATCTTGGCCTCCAGGTATTTCACAAGGCACCACACAACAAGTGTGGTGCATTGGGGGACTGCCCCATGAGTCGAGCACACTAGGCGCCCAACTCTGTGTTGGGTGCTCGAGCATACACATGACCCCGGCCCTGGGGTTGAGGATGCACTTGCACCCTCTAACCCAGCTTAAAGGCAAGGCTTGTGGCAGAGGCTGCACCAGGATCAGCTTTGATCCTGGTGATGCACACGAGCAGTCCTACCCAGGTAGGGCTGCCCTAACCTTGATAGGCTTCTCATGTACACAGCCTCAATTTCTCCTAAGCCACCCACATCCCAAGTAACTCCACCCACATCCCAAGTAAAGAAAATTTAAAAATGAACAAACAGTGGTTGGAGAATATTCTTGTCTATATCTAAAGTTATCTATAGCTGTATTGATTGTGGTTATCATGCAATGAACCTCAGCTCAGGGTTGTATTTGAGAAGACATACATCTTTTTAGATGAATAGAGGAGGGCAATGAGAAAAAGGCCAATGGTGGGAATTTTGTAATTTGAGAAAAAGCTGATGCATGTCTGACAACCAGAACGGTGGGGTTTGTTTGTAGCTAAGAACCAGATGTTCCAGCTTGTTCTGCTGCAGTAGTACAAGTAGTAGTTTGTAAGGATGCGCAGAATGTTCCCAGCCATTTCTGCAAATAATTCCAAAAGGTTATATTATGTGTTTGGCACACTTGCCAAGTAGATATGAAATTTTCACAAGTGTGACCCCTCCAGTGACAAAATATTGTGTTTCAGATAGGTTTTTCCCTGCCTGGACCTGCCAGGTAGTTAAACCTGGGATCTTCTGCAAACACACATGATTTTTGTTGTTGAGCTACACTCCCTCTCCAGGAGAGTTAGGAGGATATGGGAAGAAGCCACCCACACAGTTCTTGCATGTAAATATTGCTGAAGCAGCATGAGATTGGATCTTGTCTTGCTTGAAGTAATATATGAATTGGAGCAAAGACAAAAAGGGAGACATTTACTCAAGGCCATCTGTAAAGGGTGAGACTGTTTAGGGATTTGAATCTGCATCTCCCTAATCTAAGCCCAACGTGTTATCCAGTCTTACATCTTGGAGCTCTTCTCACGATCAAGGAAAAGAGTGTCACGGAAGTCTGCGGGGAGAGAGGGTTTTACTTACCCTCCCTGCAGACAATCTCCGATTCGTTCCTGGGTGGGCAAATCGCCCACCCAGATGAGCGGTGGCTTCCCCAGCAGCTCACCTGGCAGCTCTGGGGTTGGGGTGCTGGGACATGCCAATGCCCATTGCCCCCCTCCCATAGCCCCAATAATGCACTGAGTGAGTGTGTGGTGCATTACTGGGATTCCCCCCCCCCCGCCGAGTGTGCCAGCCACAACTGTAAGCAGCTGTGGCTGACACACAATAAACAAAATGAAGTTAAGGGGGCCTCATTTTAGAAGGAGGCTACATAGGTGGGTTTGCCACCCTTGATGATCAGCCTCCCCCTGCTAAAGCAGCCCATACAAGGCATCCTGAAAAAGTAAAGCAAGGGGACTTTCCTCTCCCAGGCAAAAGACTTCTCTGTGAAACAGCCTTGTCCAGGTACTTTCAGTTTGGTACCCTCGCCTGCTCAGTGATTTTGGACCTGTCCAGCTCCAGCAACTGTTCTTCAGCAGGTGGGATAAACAGGCCCCCACAATTAACACATCAGTTCAGAGTGATTAAGGGCACCATATCATAGCACATGGTTAGAACAAAGGTTTGGCAAGATATAGGCGAGGGAGGTGATAGTGATATCACTCTCCTTCTCCCCTCTCCCCAAATCATATAGTTTCTTGGCCAGTTCCCCAGGAGCCTCAACCTGCAAGGGCTATGGTCTCTGTCTCTTCTAGAAAGACAATATGATCACACTTTATTAGAATTGTTTTTATAGGGCTGCAATATTTTGTCAGTTATTTTAACTGATGAAAAACCTTTTGATTGACTAAAAAGATGCCCCCATTAATTGGACAGCACATTATTTTAAAATATATATATTTAAAAAACTGCTGATGACAGGAACTATTTTAGAAGAAGCTTTTCTTCTTAACACACAGAAAGGAGTGCTTCTTCTGAGATGCTGCCCACTGTGCACCAATTAAAAACAAAGTATGCTTTTTGCTTAAAAGCTTTGCTTTATTCATATGCAGATATACGCAGATATAATTGATTCATTAAAACCCATAAGATGAATCAACTCTTTAACTGGGAAACAGCCCCACTTTACTAACAAATAGTTCTCCAACGAAGAGGCGTGAAGGACCTTGGTGGGAATTGGTACTAGGATTGGGCAGTGGATTATCAGTCCATTTCGTACTTTAAAACAGGAGTTCAGCCTTTAAGATAAGCTTGCCAAGTGGGTTCATAACACTTTCATCAAATATATACATATTTAGAAGTATGACTTCATAACCCTCCTGCAGTGCCACTTTCTATTCACATTGCAGTCAATGTCAGTTTAGTTATTCAGGGAGAGCAGGAGAGAGCCCTAAGCAGTGTTTGTGTTGTATATGAGTAAATTACATTTTAGAATGCTTTGCTCCTGAAAATAGCATTTGAAAATGGTAATGATTGATATCAACGTTTATAAAGTCATGGGGGTGGGGGTGGGGGCAGGCATGATTTGTCATTGTTCCTATATGCCATTATGCTCCAAATGAGTGTTCATAAAAATCTCATTCTGTAGATGTGGGCAATACTTATCTCTTAATATCCTATATTAAAAATGTTGTTTATTATGATGATATGTCAGAATAAGTTCATACTGTGATTTCGTCCTGTGGTTGAAAAGAAGCACAGAGCACTTTAAACATTGATATATCATCAGGTGTATGTAGGGAGAAAGCAAAACAGAGGCGTCCAAAATAGGATTTTGTTTTACAAAGCAAGTAAGAACACCCATATAAGCAGCCTTGTGTTTGCTGACTGAAATGCCCACATGCACATTGTTGCAACAGCACTTTCTATCATATAAGGGTTGTAAAACCTTCAGGGATATATTTTTGGGAAGCAGAGGCGGCTGAAGAGGGAAAGGGGAGTCACAAATAATTGCCCCATATGATGGAAAATGCTATTGAATCAGTGTGCTATTAGTCTCAATGTCAGCATCTGTATCATGTGATTTATTTGAATTTGTAGAACCGCTTCTAATATCACCAATGTATTGCACTAAGATAGGAAGCATTAAGCATAACCATCAAAGCGAATGATGACAGAGTTGAACAACGTGTGCTCTTTCATTTTGTTTTAATTTTCTTTGAGACAATAGAAGAAACTGTGCTAAGAATGGCATTTTGTTTATTTGTATAGTGTTCAAAGAGACATCTCTAGTTTCCTTCAGTTTGGCTTAGTGATGAATGGACTCCCTTCCACATGATTAGGAGCAGACTCAACTAAAACTAATGGGCTTATCTAAACTGCTGCTGAAACAAAAGTGTTCCAGTGATATGTAGTTTTCAAGGGCTCCTGAGTACTTAGAAGGAATGTGCCGCATTCTGGAAACTAAATGTCTGAGCAGTCCTTGTGCCTGGGATGCTTTTGAGCATTCTCCCGACTGTGTCTCAGATGCAAAAAGTCCTGGAACATGTAAATATATCATGTCCCTCCCTATGAGTACTCACTTGTCCTAGAAAATGGCATGTCCCTAGACTTCTTGCTGACTTGTGCATGCTGTTTTTGAAAGCCAGGTAATATGAACTTTGCTGACATCACTTTAGTCTGTATGAGAAGGATCGCTGCATATTTCACTACCCAGAGTATATTATTCTGATTTAGAATACCACATATGGAATCTGTTGATAGCTTTCCAATATTAAATAGCACTGTAATACATACATGAAAGGAGAAGGGGAAAAGCCCTTTACACAGCATTTGTTGATTTCAAATTTGCTTTCGATCTTATAGCAAGGGAAAAAATATGGCGTAAACTGAAAGCCTCCACAGTTGACCACCTTCTACTTCTTCTCATATATAGTCTGTACCAGAATACCTGTCTTAAAGTAAGGTGCTCCACAGCAGGTCATTTCTCCAAGGCAATTTTAACATATATAGAGGTATTAAACAAGGTTGTATTTTAGCATCACTCTTGTTTAAATTTATATATATTCCCTAGTTGTCCTTTTTTGCTAACTCTGATTTTCCTCCTCCAAAATTGGCCTTTAAACCAGTATCACTACTACTTTATGCAGACAATGCTGTAATGCTATCCCAGACACCAAATGGCCTGAGAAGGGTACTTAATTCCCTTGCTCATTATTGGAAGGAGCATGCCCTTCAGATTAACTATACCAAAACTAAAATCAATGTGTGTGTGTGTGTGTGTGTGTGTGTGTGTGTGTGTGTGTGTGTATATATATATATATATGTGTATATATATATATATATATATATATATATATATATATATATATATATATTTGATTTATATACCACCTTTCTAAAAATGGCACATGAGGTTTGCAAAGTAGCCAAGGACACTGGCTTGGTCTATTGATGGATGCCAGCTTGAGCAAGTCAAGTATTTAGGTATAGTTTTTCAATCTTCTGGCAGACATAAGGCCCACTCTGAATATGTGCTACTAAATGCACATAAGTCCACATCAGCCATTTTGGCTTTTTTCTACTCTAGAGGAGTCTGTTTCATTCCTGCTGCAATAAGGCTGTTTGAATCCAAAGCCCTGACTCAATTGTTATACAGTGCTCAACTTGGTCCATACTCCAATTTCACAGTATTAGAAGTGGTACAATCCAAATTCCTTAGGAAGTTATTCCAAACTTATCCAGCGCTATTTTTGGATGGTGTCCCCTGCGCTGTTTTTTGGTTGGAGGCTGGTCTCCCCAAGGTAGAATCCAAGATCTGGCTTTCTATATTTAAGTTTTGGCTTAAGCTAAATGTTTATCCCCTGGAGTTGACTCTGTTGATGCTGGTGGACGAATTCACTTCCAAATGGCAACGCTTACTTAAGCAGAATCTGCTTACTTGTGGCCTATCACTGCAAGCATTAATAGCGATGATCTTTGACCTGGCCAGGCTGGTGCTTACACAAAATGTCTCAGATGTAGAATGGCAGACAGTCCAAAGTTTCATTCTAAGGGGAGCAGTTTTGGGAAATCAAATCTTGAATACACACCCTGCTAGATATCTTAACCAGATTATATTGGCTAAGTATCACAGGGTATTTACACAAGCACGGTTCTGCACTCTACAGTGCTCGAAGGCAGATTCAACCAAGTCCCATTTGCAGAGTGACTTTCTCCCTGAGACTCAGGAGCCATCGAAACCGCACATATACTATTATACTGTAACTTTTATAGGGACATTCATGGTATGTACATTAGGAATGCGCATGGAACCAGCTCAGAAGCCCTTTATGGGCCCCCAAACCAGTTTGATGGCAGCTGGGGTGCCGCTTTACAAGTGGGGGAGGGTGCACTTTCCCCTCCTGCCGCTTTCCCCCTGCCGGCATCCATTTCTCTAACAGCTAATCGGGGTGGCAGCCAAACTCCTTGCTGTCCCGTTGCCCCCATTGGCCAGATATGGCTGGAAGTGCCAGACACACTTACGTGTGCTGGCATGTGGGCAATGCTTGCACACCCATGCCAGCGTGCGCAGGCACGTCTGGCACTTCCGGCCATATCCAGCCAACGGGGGCAACGGGGCGTCAGGGAAGTATGCTGCCGCCCCAATTAGCTGTTAGAGAAAGGGATGCCAGTGGTTGGAATGCGGTGGGAGGGTTAAGTGCATCCTCCTCCACTCTTAAAGCGGCACCCCCACCGCCTTCAGGCCTTCCTGTCGTGGTTCCGTGTACATCCCTAATGTACATTACTCCCTATTTACTAAATTCTCCGGGTTGTTCTGATGATTCTTACATACATTATCTTTTATCAGACGATCATGATAAGACCTCTTAGGCAGTTGCCAGGTTCTGCCTAACTGCCAGCACAATTTGTAAGAGCATGCTATGCAGCTGAATAATCAAGTATTACTATCTGCTGAAGATAGCTGTTACAAACTGAGTTGTTTGTTTTTTCAAATATTTACATGTTTTTAGGAATTTTAAATATATTTCTTCTGTATTTTTGCTGGTCAGTGACCGAAAATAAATTACGACTACTGCAATATTAAATAACATTGTAATACATACATGAAATGAGAAGAAAAAACCCACTTTGGGTATGATATTCTTATCGTAATAACTAATAAGCATGAGGCAGTATTTTATGCAGCACAAAGATGAGGAACATGATTATATAACAATGAGTTTTGAAAAGGCGACTTCATTCGCAGTTGGTGCCTTAGCTAAGATTTTCAGTGAGAACAATGCAGTGAATGAATTGCAAAAACCATGGTCTCATCATCTTTCTGGGGCAACAGAGGCCCCTTTGGTACAAAATTGGATCAAGTAGGATTATTATCCCTTAAATAGTGTGGCTATAAGAATGACTGTCTGAGGAGGGCTGCGGTCCAGGCCACTTAAAAGCTTGTCCTCACAGCAAGAGATTTCCTGCCCTGCAGGGTGATTCTTATTGAATTCAATTCAGTTACTTAAAAGGGGACTTTTCTTTTTGACATGGCAGACAGTCTTTGAAATGGGACAGACAGGGCATTGTTCCAAAGAAGAAAAAAACATTTGCTCAGAAAGCTATTGACCTGCAAAACAAAATGAATATCACTAAAATATCTGTACAAAACAAATGTGAAATGGAAAATAATTGTATGCTTTTTATTTCAGCCTATTCCCCCCCCCCCATTTTGGCTCACGCAAACAAGATACAATACTTGCAATAAGCAAGGTATAAGGGAACACAAATATTACAGTGAATATGTTCTTTCATAGGAATGGGTTGTTCATCTTAGGTCCAAACTCGGCATGATAAACAGTTACTTGTATCTCCTCCACCCAGATGTATTTTCAAATGAAATACAGTTTAAATGGACAAATGTTGAGATGAATGGGCTGCTTTACCCCTTCCCTCTCTGGGTTTTAGTCTGAGTGTGATCATAATCACCTCCGGTTGCTTTTCCACAAGGGCAGGGGGAAGGTACAGATACTCATGTTTCCCCACCCCAAAAGAGAAACGTAGCAGAAGGGATGCTGCAAATATCTGTGATGCAAAAAAGAAATCTCTGGGTCCCTGCATGCTCACTGCTGCAGATAAGTGTTTTGAAAAGTAGCATGATTAAGAATATTGTTGTTGAATTAATGGGGAAAAGAAAAGTAATTCCAGTAGATGGATGCAGAAGGTTGTGGATAGTTAAATGAAGTGCACAAGCAATGTGGAATGATTTAGCTTTGTATTATATATATTGTTTAAAGAGATATCTTGCCCTTAAATGGGAAACATGATGCACAATTAAGGCAATTTCAGGTAACAATAAGCATGCAATGCATTGTGAATATTGCATATACATTATTGTAGATAAAACTCCTTAACATGTAATGCAAATGGACCAGAAGGCAGAAATTAGTGATAATTCACAGGCAGCAGTTATGTGAGGTGCATTTTTGAGATATATGGGGTCAGATAAATTCTCCAAAAGCTTAGGGACACTGTCTTTTTAACACTGCCCACTGCCTATTTATTTATTTATTTATTTATTTACATTTTATATCGCTCTCTTCTTCCAAGGAGCCAAGAGCAGTGTACTACATACTTACGTTTCTTCTCACACAACAACCCTGTGAAGTAGGTTAGGCTGAGAGAGAAGTGACTGGCTCAGAGTCACCCAGCAAGTATCATGGCTGAATGGGGATTTGAACTTGTGTCTCCCTGGTCCTAGTCCAGCACTCTAACCACTACACCATGCTGGCTGTTTTTGGCAGTGATGGTGGAGGCAGTGGGAGAGCTCTTCTTAGTGAATGGTTCCCACCAACCATCCTTGATTCCCTTCCCAAATTCACTAGGAATGATTCTATGATCATAGTGGCCAGCAGGAATCCAAGTCTGAGAAGAATTTCCCAACTGTCTTCACTACCATTGAAATCTTCTATTTGATTGAAGGATTGCAAAAAGACATTCAAGAACATAAGAACAGCCCTGCTGGATTGGGCCCAAGGCCCATCTAGTCCAGCATCTTGTTTCACACAGTGGCCCACCAGATGCCACTGGAAGCCTACAGGCAGGAGTTGAGGGCATGCCATCTCTCCTGCTGTTACTCCCCTGCAACTGGTACTCAGAGTCATCCTGCTTTTGAGGCTGGAGGTGGCCCACCGATTAGTAGCCGTTGATAGATCTCTCCTCCAGGAAGTTATCCAAACTCCTCTCAAGGCCTTCAAGGTTGCTGGCTGTCACCACATCTTGTGGCAGAGAATTCCACAAGTTGATTATGCATTGTGTGAAAAAATACTTCCGTTTGCTGGTCCTAAATTCCCAGCAATCAATTTCATGGGATGACCCCTGGTTCTAGTGTTATGTGAGAGGGAGAAGAATTTCTTTCTATCCACTTTCTCCACACCATGCATGATTTTATAGACCTCTATCATGTCTCCCTGCAGTCATCTTTTTTATAAACTAAAACGCCCCAGGTGTTGTAGCCTTGCCTCCTAAGAAAGGTGCTCTAGGCCCCTGATCATCTTGGTTGCCTTCTTCTGCATCTTTTCCAGTTCTACAATGTCCTTTTTTAGATGTGGTGACTAGAATTGAATGCAGTACTCCAGGTTTGGCTGCACTATAGCTTTGTATAAGGGCATTATAATATTAGCTGTTTTATTTTCAATCCCCTTCCTAATGATCCCTAGCATGGAATTAACCTTTTTCACAGCTGCCGCACATTGAGTGGACACTTTTCACGAGCTGTCCACCACGACCCTAAGATCCCTCTCTTGATCAGTCACCGACAGCTCAGATCCCATCAGTGTATACTTGAAATTGGGGTTTTTCGTCCCAGTGTGCATCACTTTACACTTGCCAACATTGAACCACATTTGCCATTTTGTTGCCCTCTCCCCTCGTTTGGAGAGATCGTTTTGGAGCTCCTCACAATCTGTTTTGGGTTTCACTACTGAAAGAGCTTGGTATCATCTGAAAATTTGGCCACCTCGCTGCTTAACCCTGCTTCTAGATCATTTATGAATAAATTAAAAAGCACCGGTCCCAGTACAGATCCCTGGCGGACACCACTTCTTACTTCCCTTCATTGTGAAAACTCTCCATGTATACCTACCCTCTGTTTCCTGTCTTTCAACCAGTTAGCAATCCACACATGTAGTTGTCCCCATATCCCATGACTGCTAAGTTTCCTCAGAAGTCTTTGATGAGGAACTTGGTCAAAAGCTTTTTGGAAGTCCAGGTATACTATGTCAATTGGATCACCCTTATCCACGCAGTTGTTGACACTCTTGACGAACTCCAGAATGTTCGTGAGGCAAGATTTACCTTTGCAGAAGCCATGCTGGTTCTCTCCCAGCAGGGCCTGTAGTTCTATGTGCTTTACAATTTTATCCTTGAGGATGCTTTCCATCAATTTGCCTGGAACGGACATTAAGTTAACTGGCCTGTAATTTCCCAGTTCGCCCCTGGATCCCTTTTTGAAAATTGGTGTTACATTGGCTACTTTCCAGTCCTCTGGTACAGAGCCTGATTGCAGGGATAAGTTATATATTTTAGCAAGGAGGCCGGCAATTTCACATTTGAGTTCTTTGAGGACTCTTGGATGGATGCCATCCAGCCCTGGCGATTTGCTAGTTTTCAGTTTTTCCAGACAGTTTAGAACATCATCCCTTGTCACTTCTATCTGTCTCAGTTCTTTAGCCACCATCCCTGAAAAGCCTGGTTCAGGAGCAGGTATATGCTCAGTATCCTCTGCCGAGAAGACGGACGCAAAGAACTCATTGAGCTTCTCTGTAACCTCCATATCCTCCTTGTTAATCCCTTTCACTCCCTCATTGTCTAATGGTCCAACCACCTCCCTGGCAGGTTTCCTGCTTCTGATGTATTTAAAGAAGTTTTTGTTATTCCCCTTGATGCTTTTGGCTAAATGTTCCTCAAACTCTCTTTTTGCCTCCCTTATTGTCACCTTGCATTTCTTTTGCCAGAGTTTGTGTTCCTTTCTGTTCTTTTCGTTTGGACAGGCCTTCCAATTTCGGAAGGAAGTCTTCTTCCCTTTTATGGCTTCCTTGACGGTACCCGTTAGCCATGCTGGCATCCTCCTGGACTTAGTGGTACCTTTCCTCCTTTTGGGTATACAATCTAACTGGGCTTCTAGTATTGTGGTTTTGAGTAAACGCCATGCACTCTGGAGCGAAGTGACTCTTCTGATTTTCTCTTTCAGCTTTCTTTTCATGATACTCCTCATTTTGGAGAAGTTTCCTCTTCTGAAATTCAAAATGTCTGTGTTAGACTTCCTTGGTGATTCTCTCCCCGCATGTATGCTGAATTTGATCACACTATGGTCACTGTTCCCTAAAGGGTCAATGAACTGGCATCCCGTACCAGGTCCTGGGTGCCACTCAGGATTAAGTCGAAGGTCGCCTTCTCTCTGGTTGGTTTCAAGACCAACTGTTCTAGGGTACAGTTAGGCCCATAACAAGTTTGGATTTGGCCCAGAGGCAAGATTTTAAAATGAACCCCCTTCACTGAAGCTAACTCATGAAATTAAAAAATCTTAAATGAGGCTGAATAGTGGTAACAAAAAGCATAGTAAAATTTATCTCTATCTCTATCACTGTCTCTACCTCTACATCTACATCTACATCTACATCTACATCTATATCTATATCTCCTATGTGCCAAAATAAAACATCATCCTAAATTATTTTTAAAAAGGTTTGGCAAATTGTAGACGATGCAAGTCATTTAATGGTACTAGAGAAAGACATGCTGTTCTGGTAGCTCCAGGTCTTAACACTCACATCAATTTCAGATGATGAATACAACTGTAGGAAGCCCTGGTGGGTGCGCGGCTGAAGTTATCAGTCATGCGACTTGTCCCTAGGGGCCCCCCAAGGCTGTGGGACCCCAGACAACAGTTTCCCCTTGCCCTATTATAATTACACCCCTGGGCACAGTCACTCAACGTATCTAGAAATTTGACCTCTTTGTTGTTACCTGACTGTGAATTTACCCAGTCTATGTGTTGGTAATTGAAGTCACCCATTATTACTGCCCTGCCTCTCCTTGAAGCCTCCCTGATTTCCTCCTGCAACTCCCAGTCACTATCAGCATTTTGATCCAAAGGGTGATAGCACGTCCCCAGTAGCACATTTCCTTTCAGGCCTTGTATTGTCACCTACAGGGTTTCTGTGGAGGACTCCGGTCCACCTATGTTTTCTACCTTGTTGGACTCTATCCTTTCTTTAATATACAGTGCTACTCCACCTCCAAGGCACCCTCCCTGTCCTTTCTATAGAGTTTATATCCAGGGATAACAGTGTCCCACTGGTTCTCACTGTTCCACCATGTTTCTGTTATGCCCACTATATCTATTTCTGTGTTAGCAGCCAAGCACTCCAGCTCACCCATCTTGGCTTGGAGGCTTCTGGCATTGGCATATAAGCACCTATATGCTGAATCTCTTCCCTGGTGTCTGCTATCTTTCTTTTGACTTTGACCACAGCCTTCTTTATGTGCTTCTGCTCTGCCCCCTTCTGTTTTATCTGAATCCTCTGCACCCTTGCACTTTAAGGGTGAATTTGTCGAACCGATACTGTCCAGCTCTCGTCAGCTATTCCCCAGGTGTCATTTTAAAATCTGCTCTGCAACCTTTTTGATTTTAAGTGCAAGCAGTCTGGTTCCATCTTGGTTCAAGTGCAGCCCGTCGCTTTTGTACAGGCCTTGCTTGACCCAAAATGTGTCCCAGTGCCTAAGAAATCTAAACCCCTCCTCCCAGCACCAACGTCTCATCCACGCATTGAAACTCCTCAGCTCTGCCTGTCTCACTGTACCTGCACGTGGAACAGGTAGCATTTCTGAGAATGCTACCTTGGGGGTCCTGGACTTCAAAACGCTACATATCAGCCTAAATTTGGCTTCCAGGACCTCCCGACTACTTTTCCCCACATCATTGGTGCTGACATGCACCACGACAGCTGCCTCCTCCCTAGCACCACCTAAGAGCCTATCTAGACACTGCGTGATGTCCGCAACCTTTTCACCAGGCAGGCAGGTCACCATGTGGTCAACACGTGGGTCACAAACCCATCTCTCTATACCTCTAATGACAGAATCACCCACTACAAGGAGGCCCCCACCCCCCGAAGAATATCCCCTGTGTGAGAGGATATGAATTCATCATCCATGGAAGGGGTCCCTTCTAAAGGAGCATTTCCCTCTTCCTCAGACCAATGTCCTCCTCCCCTGAGACCTTCATTCTCCCTGACAGCTGTGGAGCTAACAGCCTTGGAGTGGGATGCCTCTACCACATCCTTGAAGGTCTCACCCACATGCCTCTCTGTCTCTCTGAGCTTCTCCAGATCCACCACCTTGGTCTCGAGGGAACGAACTTGTTCCCTGAGAGCCAGGACCTCCTTGCACCGAGCACACACCCATGACTTCTGCCCATGGGGCAAATAGTCATACATGTGGCACTCTGTGCAATACACTGGGAAGTGCCCCCTCGCCTGCTGGCTTTCTAGCTTCATACTGTTTTTGTTGGCTGTTTACAG
The DNA here is from genome assembly GCF_027244095.1 of Hemicordylus capensis. Classification (NCBI taxonomy): domain Eukaryota; kingdom Metazoa; phylum Chordata; class Lepidosauria; order Squamata; family Cordylidae; genus Hemicordylus; species Hemicordylus capensis. The sequence continues at coordinate 108,491,277 of NC_069661.1, read as the reverse complement.
TATTTAGAGATAGTTTATTTGAAGGACAGGTCTCAGCTGTAATGGTCAGCTATTTAACTTTCCAAACAGCCTTTATCAGGAATATGAGGGAGGGATTTGTACTTACCTTCTGTTCTCCACCAGGCTCCTTGTGATCAGAGGCACTTGTTCCAGGCTCCCTCATACATTTCCCGCTAAACTCCTGCAAAATTCCAATGCCCTGTTTGCTATCTCTGTTTGTTATCCCTGTTCGCTATGCTCTTGGGCCTACACCTCTTATGTATAGAGTAGGTTTCCAACTGAGACACAGGATGTGGGCCAAAGGAATGTGGATCCTCCCTCAGCCCTAGCTGCCTCTGCCCCTTCCGGGCAGGGACAAACTAAAACACAGGAATTTGCTAGCCCTGGCAAATAACACACAGAGAGACTATGCTAGCCCTAGAAAATAACACACACACAGACTAGGATTTATCCCTTAAAGAGAAAACAGCCCTTCAAAGTCTCCCCTCCTCCTGTTAGTTAGGTTAAAGGAGGGAAAAGTTAGATGTTGTTGATTACAGAAGCTTGCTCACCCCCCTGCAGTTGCTCCTGCTCTCTCCGCAGTAGGCCTCCAACTGAGAAGAATTCCTCTGTTCTTGAAAAAGTCCTTGTTCAGAAAATCTGACAACTGAATAGCTCCACATATGTGAGCAAAAATGCTCAGCACTAGCACAAATATCTATGGACTCAAACAGGGCTACAGCTCCCATTATATCCAGCCGCAATGGCTGGGGATGGTTGTAGTTGTAGTCCAACAACTTTTGGCAACCCAAGTTGGAAAACCCCTGTAGTAAGGCTCAGATGTTTCCTAAGGCAGTTCAGGAACAGGACAGTGTGGGACACTGTGGGTGTCAGGCACTCCATCCTCCCCATCTTGATTTGGGCCTCACGGACCAAGGAAAAGTGTGGATGCATTGAGGGCAAGTTGGAATTGAGCACAATTTGTGACATTGCACAACATCATCGCTGATCATGTGACATCTGTTAAGGCATCAGCCTTAGGTTCCAATTTCCCAGCTTTGTGGAGCTGGATCCAGGTTGAAAATAGCCTTAACTCTGGTCTTAAACCGGCATGGTTTTTTTTGACTATCAAATGTAAATAGGGGACACTTCAGAGTTCCACAGTCTCTTACACCACACCTGAGTATGCCAGTTCTACCACCATTGTCTAGAAACCAGTTCAACTTCTGCTTACAGTTACTCTCCATATCCAATGGGGGCCCCAAAGCAGTAGACAATAAAACATCACCTTATCAACAAAAGGTTTCTTTTAGCTTAGTTCACTTGGGGGTTTTACAGAACTCTTCTCTACACAGATTACTACTTCTATATAGGGGACAATTTTCCACATGATGTGATAAACTAACTAAAGTTAGTTACTAAGGTTTTACATTTCTATAACTTATCACAGTCACTTTCCTCCTACAATTGGGTCAGCTATGCGCAATTACAATGTGTAAACAATCATACTTCGACAAGTTATTCTGATGAAATAAATGTATTGCTTCAAGATATAAATTCGTCAATTTGAACTTACTTTCTATTTTTAGAATTCCCAAGAAATTAGAATGTGTTTATTCAGCCTTTGCTGATGCAAGCTGGAAAAGAAAACCTTGCTATTTCATTGATACCCCTCCGACCCCCAGCATTATTTCTTCCCTGCAGCTACCAGCACCAAGCAGCCGGTGCTCTATAAAATCAAATAATAGCTTTAAAATATAAACAGATGGCTGAGGCAAAACAATGGTAAGGTTTTGCAATATGTTTCTTTTTAGATTGTGAGCCCTTTGGGGACAGGGAGCCATCGTATTTATTTATTATTTCTCCATGTAAATCGCTTTGGAAACTTTTCTTGAAAAGCAGTACATAAATATTTGTTGTTGTTGTGACCTTGGTAATGATGATCAGTAAGTATAAAAGCTTTTTCTTTTCTTTTCTTTTTTGGTGAGGGGGTGAATCTCTCATAGATAAATTGGGGGTTTTTTTGGGGGGGGGGGTTCTCCTTAATTCCTAACATGTTGTGGCTACTATAAAACCAAATTGATTATCAACCAGTGTGTTTATGATATGGAATTCCAAAGGGACTTGTAGCTGAAGTATGTAGTTCCAAAGGAACTTAGTGCTGTTGAATCAGTCTCCTATGTACTTTTATACTGCTCTAATTATCATTATATATGCAGTACTTTTATTTCCCCTATTATTGTAAAATATCCTAGTATTTTGTATTTTGTATTGGTTTATTTTGGCCCAAGGCCAGCATAAAATATTCTAGTAGAACCAATGAGTTTTTAAAATTTCTTTGCTTTTATCAGATCAAGATCAGGTAATTATGGAAAAAGTAGTAAAATTCATTCTGCAGGTCTTTGTACAGTACTTGTAAGATATTTGAATTTTGCACAACTGGAGCCATGTTTCTTATGTTTCTTATATTTCTTTTTATTCTCCTTTTGGTTTTTATTCTTTTGGTCAATAGACCACATTCCATTTTTGACTGATAGATTGAGCAAGGATGTGGGGATTGGTTGGGTGGGCAGGCACACAGTGCCCCTTGTGTGAGCAGCAACAGGGCAGAGACAGTTGAAAAGGGCCTAGAATGACTAAATAGCATGTCTGCCAAAGAGAGCTCTGGCATTTCAGAAGTTCTGCTTATGTGGCAAAGAAAAGATATTGCAGAGAGTGAGGACAAGAAGGATTCCTTTGGTAAGGGGAGATGTTTTTTCTCCCTGATTTGGATGAGATGTTGATCACAATATATGAGCAGGAAGGAGTCATGCTGAGAGTGTACCTGCTCTGATGCCACTGGAGGATGTTGGGGTGTCCCGTAATCACATGAAAGGAGCACTCATCTGAATTATTCCTCCACATGTGTTCCAAAACCCTGTTTAAACAGGAGTTTGGCGTGTGTGTACGGGGTGGTGGTTTTCAGATAAGCACCCTCATATGCAATTAAAAGATACCGTGTCAGCATATGGGATGTCTTCCAATGATGCCAGGGTGAGCATACTCTCAGTACAACCCTGTCCTGATTGTGTATTGCAGCTCCACATATACAGTCATTCACATAAAAACGTGTATATGTGTTAAGACCTCATGCACACAATTTCTGAAAAGGGCTACCAAGAGACCTGGAAAAATGGGAACCAGAGTTCGTTCCAAAGCAATGGGAAATCTTAGAAAAGAAGCAATTAAAGGAAGACAATCACAACAAATAATAGAAATGGCAAGGGAGAAAGCACGGCCAGTTTCTCACCACAGTCTGCATTTCCAGTTCCTGTCTTCATTCTTTCGGGTGGCATACCATGTTGTTTCCATTTTCTCTTCATTTCCCCTCATTGTTCATTTTGTGTATTATTCTCCCCCACCCCTTTGTCTCTTTTACTTTGTCTTCTTTTTTTCTGCTTTCGCTCACTTTCTTGTTTCCTCTTATTCCTCCTCAACTGTGAAGCTCACTGGGTCAGCCATGAAATTTGGTGTCCTCATTTTTAAAAAAAAACATAGGCCAGAAAAGTGTTTTGGTGTTATTAATGAGTAAGCTATTATTCAAGAAGTCTCATTCATCTTAATCAATGGAAGACTGCTCTAAGACTAAAGCAATCATTTAGAGCTACCACCAAAATTTTACTTAAGGTACAAATCACAGTGAATGGTGATTTCTCCTCAGGCAACAACAGTAATAATGAGGAACCCTGAGGGAAGTCAACAACAAAAAAAATAGTTTTTTTAAAAGTTTTTTTTAAAAAAACTTGTTAAATGGCTCAAGGTTGCAAGGAGGGGGCTTCAATGTCTTAAAGGGTCACTGGGTTTTGTCTGATGTGGAGTTTGAAGTGAATGTGTTCAAAGTGAATCTGTTTTCCTTAGGGGATATAGATGAGGAATTTCAAGGGAATTAATTTCCAGAAAAGTAGAGGGTGTGGGTCAACACATCTTTAAATTCATCCTCAGTATGTGTCTTAGGCATATTGAACCAGATTTTTAAAATGCTATAATGGACTTATTAAATTCTATTCTAAGAGAAAATAATGAATGAACACATAATGACTCAATTTTACTTTCACATACATGTTCCTGGGTGGTCCTCAGTTCGTTGCATTTTATTGAAATGTTTACATTTGTAACTATTATGATTTAACACACAGTCTGTGAGATATTTTTAATCTCTTAAATGTGATTTTGCGCATGCACACACAAACACACACGCCACTAAGTTTGGTCAGTTACAATCTTTCAACAAGCTTGGTTGATCAGGAGAGAGGGCAATGCTGAAATGGGAAATAGCCATGTTGTTGAGTCTTCCTGTGTCCTCGCAGAGACACTGAAGCAGCAAAGAGAGAAGTCATGCTGCAGCATCTCCAGTACTAATGAAGTAATGTTGGAACAGGTCCTTACTTTGGAGTAAGCGCCAATGATCTCTGTCAGACTTATTTCTGGGTAAACATGCATTGGATAAGGCTGCAAAAAACACCATGAAGTTTTTAAAAGGAAGGCACTGTCCAGCCAAAGTTAAGCACTTTTAAGTACCATCCATTTCAATAGGCGAGTCTAGCATTTACTTAAATATCTCCCATTGAAATCAATGCATTTCAACATGCTTAAATTAGGCTAGTTTGTGCCCGGAAGTTCAGGCTACATATACAGTATCTTTTAATGCCTTAAAAACACTTATCTAAGGCAGTCTGTGATAGTTTGTAAAGAGAATAAAACAGTTTGGAACAATAAATCCTGCTTCTTCCACCTTTTGCTTCTCATGGCAAAAGTTTAAATGGAACTATCAGAAAAGAAAATGACTAGTTATACTCTCCAGTGAATGGTAATAGTGATAAATGGAATACGATCTGACAGTTTAAATTTAATGAGCGTGTCCCTGTTTTGTCTTAATAGAGGTAAATCATCCTAGGTTGAATAGTCAATTTACTCTCCTACACTGAGAGCAGGGCAATGAAAGAAGTCACTCACTAGTTGGGTGGAGAAGGGCTGACAGTTAAGTCTGCAAATAACAATTCAAATTAAATTGGAGTTGTGGTAGACTTAGCTGATTTAAGACAAGTGAAAAGCACCATAACCTCAGCGTCTTCAAGTTTCAGCTCTTGAATACATGATTAAACCACCAATTGTATTCATACTTCTGAGGTTTTCATTTGCTTGGGCAAAAGATCCTTTATTGTACTTGGAAGGTTTAACATTGCTATGCAGGAAAGCAGCAGACTCTGAAGCTTTTTTTTTTTAAATTGCTCTCAATTTTCACTTAGGCTGGGTCAGATTCACTCATGCATGTACATCTCTTGATTTTTCTACACTTGATTCTTCAACACCTAAGACCTGTGAAGACAATGTACCCCATCCACATTCAGTCTGTTTACAATGCACTTGAGTTCTTATTTTGAATGTACATTGATTACTTCTAATTAGTGACATGAGAACTCACCTTGGCTCACCTTAATTTACACTTATTTTTTCTGAACTTTCCTTGGGTGACCTCATATTTAAAAAATCACAAAAAATGAATGGATTTGGTGATCCTCCTTCCACCAGCCTCCCTCACCATCCCTACATGATCTCTTAGAATCCCACCTCCCCCTTTCCTTCTCCCATAAAGGTATCCCAGTCTGATGTGTCCACAATAATGAGTGCATGTATAACATCTGGCTCAATTTGAGAACATTAGATTTGCTCACATGACTGTTGTGGGTAGGACTGATTTTCAGTCATCCATGAGTGAAAAGCAAGGTAGGAGGCAGGGAGCATGATTGTCTGCTAAGCATCAGCTGGGTAGGACAGTTTTTCCTCCTGCCTCAATCAAAAGCTGGGCATGGAATCTGGGTAGGGTACACTTGCCTTATCCAGCTGATGCTTAAGAGATGATCACACTCCCCACTTTGTCCCTTACTTTTTACTTGCACTTGACTGAAAATCAGAAGCACGCACAGCTCCTGAAGCTGGGTAAGATGCTTGTCCTACCCAGTTAATGGTTATGTGAACAACCCTATTGTGTTTGAGATGATATGAGAATATATGGCATCTAATCGGTGGCAGCAGAACTGGGATGTCCAATCAGACATGCATGAGAGGCTGTCATCAAGTGATGAACATGCATGAGTGAGAACATGCATGAGCCTGCTATAATTGGCAAGTAAATGTGCTCATTTCTAGAGCATTGTAAAGCATGGTATTTGAGGTGATGCAAGAATGCTCCCTGTGATATCGGATTTGGAACTTGCTGTAATCAAGTGATGCACATACACATGTGAAGCTATGTATTTTGACAGACATAGTTGCAGCCCAGCTTCATTTAAATGCAGACATAGAACCCATTCTCACGATGAAGTGAGAGGGCTTGAGAGCGGGTGGCGGGGAAGGCAGCAGAAACTCACCCACCCTGCAGACAATCCCTGGAGAGTAGCTGGGCATGCAAATCGCTCACCCAGACAGTCCACAGCTGTCGTGGGCAGCATGGAAGTGCGGGGGGCAAAACGTTCTGTCCCGGCCCTGAGAAATTCTACAATGCACGTGCACGGTGCATTGTGGGGCTGTGACAGCATCAACATGTGAATAAAGGGTGCACTCACACCCTTAACCTTGGCTAGCTGGTGGGCTTCTTTGACAGGTTTGCCTCGAAGGTGCTTCCAGAATCCATGTGAATCCTGGTGATTCTTATGGGCAGCCAAGCCCAGGCTTGGCTGCCTTAGCCCAGTCTTGGCTCCTCGTGAGAACAGCCTCATTGTATTCTTGGCTACAATGGGATATGACCTCTGTATCCCAAATCAGCAAATCTGGTGTAAGATTTGCAATCTGTTTTTCAGAATTTGAACCAATTAAAACAACCAGAATGAAAAATACTCTTGGAATAGTTGGTACATTTCCATCTTTGTCTTATTAAAGTGTAACATAAATTGCCTACACTCATTTCATGTCATCTAATCCCAACTCATGTTACACAAACACAGGATCCTTGCTGTTAACTAACTAAGGTGTATTTTTAAACAATTTTGTGTGTGCATCTTAATCACTATGCACAGGAAAAAGTAACACATATTTTCACCTTCCTATTATTTTCTAACATCTGCCTGCTCATAAGTGGCAGTGATAATGAATTCATCACTTTGGTATTTTATGGGGGGAAATTAACAAGTCCTATTTTTTTTAAAATAAAACACAGTTTTCTTTAATGTTGTCCATTAAAAGCTCATTTAATTTGTTAATAATAACTAAGGGCCTTTCTGTACTCCAGTCAGAGTGGATTCACATCAACTTTATTTTCAGAGAATTCATTTCCAGTGAATATTTGCTTTCCAGTGTTATATAAGACGAAGATCTGAGTAATCAGTAATGGACTGAATGAGGGCTAATAAACTCAGTCAGTCATAAAACAGCAGAGATGATGTTGGTGGGTGGTTTGTTTTATCAGGAAAGTGGTGTCCATCCTGTTCTGTATGGGAGCTGCACTCTCATGGGGGCTCGGGTTCACCCTGTGCCCGCTGACCTCACTGGGTGCAGATGTCGGAAATGTGCAAAATTTTACATTGGGGAGACAGGGGGACCCCTGTTAAAAAGGTATAAAGAGCATTTAGCAAACATGCAACCTAATAAAAACCAATTAAAATAATAAACCCCTTTCTTTACCACTTGTAGAAGCCTGATAGGTAAAGGTTGTGTCATCGAGTCTGTGTCAATCCCTGGCAACCACAGAGCCATGTGGTTTTCTTGGTAGAATACAGGAGTGGTTTACCTTTGCCTTCTCCCATGCACTATGAGATGATGCCTTTCAGCACCTTTCTATATCCCCACTGTATCTTCCTATATCATCCTAAATCCTTCTGCGCTGCACCATTAGAAGGCTGATAAGGGTCATTTTAAAAAAGGACACAATTGCTCCTCAACACTCTCTCACAGACTAGTTGTAGTGATAATAACATGACATCATGTTAGGTTTTATGTCATATATGAACATGTGTATTGGCTTTGTAACCCATTCCATTCTGAATGTCTGAGGCTCATGACAATATATTACACTGATTCCTTGGAAAAGACAATGGGGTCGTTCACATGATCAGGCAGGTGGGGGAGTGGGTGGGCAGGGGAAAGGCTGCATGAACCTTACCTTCCCCCAGACGATCCATGGAACATTGCTGAGAGTGCGAGCCATGCTCCCAGACAATCTGCTGCTGTGCCAGGCAGTGCAGAGCTGCTTAGGCAGGATGATACATCCTGGCCTCCTGGCATCCCACAATGCACCACACTCTGAGAGTGGTGAATTGGGGGATTCCCTATAGGGGACAGGCACTCTAGGCTGAATGACTCCTGAGGAAATACACAGTCCCAGAGCCTGGGCTAATGGTGTGTTGGTGCCATTAACCCAAGCTAAAAACCGGGCTAAAAGACTGGGCTTCTCTAGCCTGGGTTAGGCTGCGTGTGAGATCAGCCTCAATACATTACCGTGATTCCTTTATCAAATGAAGGAAGGGATCAACTGGAATATTCCAGGGTTTGGGGTATTCCACACTAACATTCTGTTCTTATCTAATCCAATTCTGCACCCAGAAAAAGCAAAGACTGATGACATTAGGACTTGCCTTATTTGCCTTATTTTGTATATGGTCTTCCTCCCTCCCTCCCTTTTCAGTAATTTATTCTAGTTTTGCTAGACATATGAGTGAGTCAAGGAAACTGGAGCATCATTTGACTAATGAAAAACTTATTTCTCACCTCTTTGGAGCCTGAGATTTCAATAAGGCCTTAAAATGTGGGTTTTTAAAAAATCTAAAATGGAAGCTGAGTTTCTCAGGAAAGTGAATTCTGCATCCATTATTACATTCTGCACTTTTCCTGCATTTCTGAGGGAATTAGGGCATACAAATGACTTTGTATTGTTGTTCTCATTATTTCAGTGAGCATAATTGCATTGTAAGAGAAGTAATTCTTAAAAAAACCAACCAGCATTTGAAAAGCCCATCAGCTTGCCTTGACATTTCAGAAAGAAATATGTTTGTTAACAACATATTCTGCAAGTTCTGTCCTTTCTGTTCTTTGGCCAAAGCAGCATTATTTGGTTAAATGTTAGTTCCCCATTTAGAAATAAATAAATTGCCCGCCCCCGCCAACAGATATGATTTTTCTTGTCTTGCAGTTTTTATTGTTTAAAAAGGCTTGGATCTCTCCAAAGGATATAAAGGATATGCAGATGTTAAGCCTAATGCACTGGAGACTTTCCTTTGAAAAGAAAGGGGCTATGTGAAAGTACATTTCTGATGCATTTGTGATCATTATTCACAAAGATACAGGCAACCAAAGCACTTCACTGTTGTATTCCCCACTGACCCCAGTTGGGCTTGTCAAACAAGAAGATTGCCCCTGATAAACCGACCATCTACTGCATGGACGATCGGGAAGCTACAATGGGTCCAGAATGCAGTGGCTTGCCTATTCATGGGTGCCAGAAAATATGACAGGGTAACACCTCTCCTGCAATCATTGCACTGGTTGCCTATTTGCTTCCGAGTTCAATTTAAGGTCCTGGTTTTGACCTTCAAAGCCTTGCGGGGCTTGGCACCTGTCTACTTACAGACTCACCTCTCCCATCCAGTTACATCCCATCCAGTCAGATCATCTCAGATGGCCCTTTTGTCGGTCCCTGATTTCCTAGAGTTTTGGGGCTTTAGGACCCGTGAAAGGGCCTTTTTGGTTGCTGCTCCACTTCTCTGGAACTCCCTTCCCCTTCAGATTTGTTTAGCCCCTTCCTTACTGATTTTTAAATCTCTGTTGAAGACTTTTCTTTTTCTTCAGGCTTTTGTCCTGTATTTTACCTATTTATTCCCCCCCCCTTTTTGTTAGTTACTTTAGTTTTTAATTTAGAATGTAATTGTAATGTTGTCTTGCTTTGCACGTTTTTGTACACTGCCCAGAGTCTTCAGAGTAGGCAGTATATTACATATTTCAAATAGATAGATAGATAGATAGATAGATAGTTATGTTTGCCTGTAGCCTGCAGTGTAGTGTATAAGCTGAAACAAGCTGGAAATTCCACACCTAACTAACCATATGGAATTCAAAGAGATCATTAGCAATGGTTATTTATTAGCACAATTTGGGTTTTTAAAAACAAATTACAGGAAGTATATATTAATTAGCTATCACACAGTGAGGAAAGAGCCATAGATGAGACGTGTGTGCCAAATGGAAACAAGTGGTCCATCCTATAATGCCTTCCTTATAATGTGTCATATCATTGATTTATCTATTCCAGGACTTGGCTCTCCAAGGTTTCAGGCAGAGGGTCCAAGCTAACTGAGGTCTTTTCAGCTGGAGATACATGGGGTATGACAATAGGAAACAAGGTAGTAATCATTTTGAGAAGTTTTAGTCAGAGTTGGACAGTGGTACCTCTTCTTTGTTTGCTTCACATTTCAGTCTTCTATGGGTCATTTTTTAAAGCTTGCAGCAACAATTACATGGTGTCAGCAGTTAAACTAAAAGTAAGCCAATGAAGCAAAAAATGAATTGGCTACAGCCTCCATGAAAGTTGATGCTTGAAGGAAATGTTTCAAAGAACTAGAGGGGGTAGAAACAAGTATATGAGCTGTGATGCACAAGTGGAGCAGATAAGAAAGATGTACCATTTCAGTCAGCACTGTTTCCTCATGTGGCAAGTGAAGAAGCAAAAGAGGTATATTTAATACTTTCCATCATGATGACATTGCAGTTAAGGGAGGGATATAAAGTTCTGATTAACAAATGTGAAGCATCCTGGTGCACAGAAAAAATGTTCCACATGAAAGGCACAAATTCTTCAGCAGAACTCAGTGTGAAGGTGAAACCGTGGACCCAGATATCATCCATCAAAACAGAGTGTAGAAACCTGCAGAAGTGACTGAGCAACCTATGACCCGAAGATCATATTTGGTTCAGATTGATGATGCCGCTGTCTACTGGAGGAATAGAAGAGAACTGCAGAGTACTAAAAGTCTTAAACCAATGATAAATGAAACCATTCAGATTACAGATATACCTACATCAGACACAGACAGGCTTGAGTCTCAAAATGGAACAAATGGAATACAGAGTGCCTCAGATTTCAGGGAAGGTTTTGGACACTGACATGCCTCTAGGGTTGCCATATTCAAGCTCTCCAAATCTAGATGCCCTAATTTGCATCAGCTTGCAAATTTGCATATTATACAAATTTGCATATTTTGCACTGTCCAGATGGCTTGTATTTGCTCTGTAGACAATATTGTCCTCCAGTAGTTGGGGAAGATAGTTGTACCTGGCCATTTACCTGACACCCAGACTTTATACGCCCAAAACACTTTTTAATATACAAGTTCAGTTTTTAATTTTTTAAAGACAAGTTCAGTCTAATGAGCTGTGTGTATTGCTGTCATGGATTCCTCACCAACTGCAGACTACCACCCTACTCAATTTTCCAATACCTGAATATGCCATTTATTGCTTTAAATATGCTAATTTGATTATGCAATTTACTGGTGAAGGTGAAGATACCAGATAAACTTGGTGAACATACCGAATCAAGGCTCGTGCTGAGTGCATTTTAATCACCACTAAATTCTACAATTGGTCCTAAAAAAATGGCACTTGGGATTAAGGCTTTCCTGCTTGAGGCTTGTCACAGTCACCATTTATATCATGAGATAAGAACATAAAATGTAACTCCAAAATGACTACTTTTGATTTAGAATACTAGTATAGTCTAGGAAAGAGCAGGGGGCAGGGATAATTCATGGTGGCTTGAAGCAAAATTTAAACACACAAAAAACCAAAGTATTATCTATAGAAAATAAATGAAGACTGAACAAAAGTCTGAGATATTAAAAGAAAGCAATAGAACAACAACAACAAAAATCACACTGAGCTTTTCAGTTAAGGCTGCAATCCTATACTTGGGGAAAAATCTGACTGAAATAAATGGCACTAGGTATGCACAGAATGGATTGCACAATAAACTTAAAACCTTTCTCTGGCTACACATCCCTGCCCCCTTTACCAAGCCTGGCTAGGCTTACTGGGTCTGGCCTCAGAACAGGGATGGGGTTGGGGTTGAACATAACCCTGTGCCTCCTCCATCCCAGGCTGCTTGCTCCTTGTGTCTGCCCCCCCTTGGGGGCCCCTGACACTACCAGCCAACCTCTCATCTCCAGAAAGCTCCTTATATGCCTCCTCACAGGCATGCATCACCGGCCCCCAAATATGGGGCCACCACCTCTCTTTATTCCCTGTAATTGTCTACCCTTTACAGTTGCTGCCAATGTCTCTCCCTCCTCCTGCTCAGACCCCTTCCCTTCTGGAGGCATGAAACTGATGTTCTTCTCGTACGCCTACCCTTCAGCTCTTTCAGGGCTCTGCCCTTCCTCTGCTGGAGCCGAGTCTCTGCCCATTGGCATCCTTTCCTCCACTTCTCCCCAGCTGCCACCCATCCCTGTCTCCTCGGGCCCCCTCACCACTCCGTCCTCAGGGGTAAGGACAGCTGGCTTCGCCGGACAACCTTAAACATTTCAAACATTACAATACACAGTTAGGCAGTGGTTTACATCAAAATAAAGCTATCCTCTCAACTGCCCTATAGGATCTCCGGCTGACAAAAAACAAAGCCAACATTTCTCAGGGGGATGACTTATTGGCTGTATTCTCACGTAATGGGGAACCAGAGTTGCAGGGACTTGAAGTTTTCTTACTATTACATCGGGATGTGTGTAATTTCAGTCACGTCCCTTTTGTGACCCAAGGTTTCACACTGGAGACTCCAAATTAAACCATTGGTTTGCAGTGAATTTCGCTGCTCAAAACTGGGGTTCAATGGAGTCTCTGTAGCATCTGAAAGCAGCTCTGGATTCCGGTTCAATTCCAGTTCATTTGGCCGAACTGGAGTTGAGGGAGGAAGTTCCTCCCTCTCTCCCTGCATGATTGTCTGTGTGAGCCATCCTTCAAGCAAGAAGGAAGCCCACACAGACAGTTCCCCCTCCTCTCAGCAGTCTCACTAACTGCAGAGAGAATGCTTTCCCTGAAATCCGAATGCAGATAGGAGAGTGGGCGTAGGGGGTTCTGAGTGACGTGTGAATGTTGCCATCGTAAATCTCTCCCAGCCAGCCTCCTGTGCTTCATCTACCATTCTTCAAGTCCAGTGGTTGAACAGAATAGTGACCACATGTTTTACTCCTTAACTCTGCTTCTACAAGGGCTAGAGTTTAGCTTCTCCCACTTTTCTTTTTTTAAAAGAAAGCTAGGAATGAAAGTGAATGGGCTAACCAGGCACTAGTGAATTCGCTTAAAATCTGGTAAATACCTGGAAACCTGGGGGAGATATGAACATATAAGATGACAACCTTATATCTTCAACAAGATGCAAATAAGCTGTAGGAAAACATATTGGCTTGGATCTGAAGAACCATGAGCTTGCAGTATGCAACATTCTTACCTCTTCTTGTATCCTGCAGCCCCCATCACCCCCCAAAACCCAATCTGGGAGAGTGTCTGCCAATGAAAGGAGAAGTGGCTGAAATCCTATCTCCCCAGTGCGAGTGAAAATGCTATTCTGCTCACACAAATCATAGTTGAGATTAGCTAGTGGATAATGTTTCACTTAAAATGGGTATATATTGTAATGACAGCAGGAACCAAAGTTCTGTGAAGAGTGCATGGAGAAAAGCAATGCTGATGAGGAACACTAGAAAGAGTAGCAAACTAGGGCAATGCCCATTTTGAGACCAGTAATAAGAGCTCTATGGCAGTAAAATTTGTTAATATTTCAGTCTGTTGTGGCATCATTTTATCGAGTTTGAAGTAGCAAGTGTTATAGTAGGAATTGAGGCTGAGACCATCTGCACACAAAGCATGCTCTACCACTGAGCAATGGCCTTCTTCCCATAAAGTCCCCTTATGTTGAATGAAATGCTTGATCTAGCCCACTGTGATATTTCAATTGTATTAATGAAGGTATTATACTGCTTGGCCTTTGCATGGTTTTCTAATGAACTAACATGGTTACCTATGATTTTTTGCTGTTTTGGAGAATACACATTTAGCCATGGAGGATCTTAAAACTGCAGGAAGAGTATCTTTTATTACTACTTAAAGACACTTTGTCCGGTGAGCGGGAAGGGAGCCCTGGGCGGCCAGATCGGCTGCCCACACAATGGCCGGCCCCAAGACGGAGCCAGCGGGGGCTGGGGAGCTCGGGGGTTGCACGGCCCCTGGAAGCCCCAGTATGCCCTGCGCGAGCACACAGGGCATACTGGGGAGACCCCCGATGCTTTTAAGCCTCCCGGCCGGGGGTCTACTTGCGAGTAGCTGTGGCGTGGAGCTGCGCCGCGGCTACTCACAAGCAGATAGCCTGGGTTTGTGGAGCGCTCGCTCCACAAACCCGGGCTAAGGGGTGGGCTACAGGAGCGGGTTAGCCGCTCCAGAACCACCAGGCTCAGCTGCGAGCCCGGTGGTTCTTACGATCACAAAAACCGGGCTCGGATTTTCCTAGCCCGATTTTTGTGATTGTAAGAATAGCCCCAATATGTATTTTATAAATCTTCTGATCCAGAAGACCTCACTGCCTGAATTACTGAAATTAAATTCATTGCATAGAGCCATTTTTGTTCTAGGCTCCACTGCTGTTCTGGGGCGAGTTGTCATTCCTTTCTAAGCTCTCTCTGCTTTTACTTTCTCATTTCTCCCTTTTTTTTTAGAGCTTTATCAAAGATAACTCAGTATTTTCTCTTTTGGTATTTTGTTTCTCCTACCCCCACTTCACCATTATGGCAGCTTGGAGTACTCCCCGCCCTCAAACACACTCCCTCTTGAAAGACGGGGGGGGGGGAATCAACTTCCATCATGATGTAGTGTTAAGGATGAGTCCCACACCACAATGATCTTAGGCAAAAAGTGGAAGGTGACCCCAAACTAGAAGGCGTTCCTTTGATTAAGTTCTCCCTACACCAGGGTAGGAAATATAAAGTGCTAGACCTCTTTGATCACTCCATACAGATGACACAGTAGCCATTTTTAAGAGGTTGACCAATATATTGGCTAATAGGGAGGTGCACAAATTGATTTTTTTGTGCCCAAATTGAATCGCCCCTGATTTGTTTTGTGCCTGAATCTGTCCTCCTGGATTTCGACTGATTTGGATCACTTATAACAGTCTTAGGGTCACCAAATTTGGGTGGTGGATAGGTCCCCATGTGTGACACCTACAACTCAGATTTCAAGGCAGTGGAGTACTGGGTTGATTTCTAATGATTTTCTTTTAGTTAAATGATTTTGGATATTTCCACAATAGGAAAAAGGGGGATTTGAAGATGCCCTATCCTAACCCTAACATGGATCCCCTGCTTTTTAAATTTTTAAATTTATTTTTTAAGCTAAGCTCTAGTCCTTGTAGAACTGGAGTTATGGAGCAAAATATGTGGTCACTATTTTTCAAGTGTTTGGATTCTTTGGTGTATAATAACTTTTCCTCATAATGAATCCCTATGAGGATTCATTATACACCTTCATTTCTTCTGTTCTTTTTGACTTTCATTGGACAGTGCCAACTGTCGACTGCCATGTGTCAACTACACCCCTCTCCACAAACACACACATTAGGGTACTCAGTTTATTTTTTAGGAATTTTTGAAGTGTTTAGATTCTTTGGTGGCTTCATTACACGCCTTCATTTCTTCTGTTCATTTTGACCCCACTGCTTTGCAGGTGGGTGTGGGGTATTAGTGGCATCCCATGTGCCAACTATCCCCCAGCTCGCAAGCCACTGGGTACTCAGATTATATTTCAGGAATTTTTGAGGTGTTTAGACTCTTTGGTGTGTAGTGAATCCTCACAGGGCTTCATTATGAGGAAAGGTTATTAGAAACCAAAGAGTCTAAACACTTGAAAAAAGATTGGGTATCATGACAAATTGGACAGAACACTGTAAGATCTGCTTCTTAATGAGCAATTGGATCATATTCTGCCTTTTATTTATTTGTTTACAACAAAATAAAACAAATTAAAACAGAAATTAAGACCTTAAAACAATTTAAAACCACAAGTCAGGTAAAAAGCTAGGGTGAAAAAATGTGTCTTTAAAGACTTTTTAAACAGTTGTCAGAGATGGGGAGGCTCTTATTCCAGAGTCTTGGGGCATCAGTAGAGAAAGCCTATCCATGAGACAAGCTGGTTGATGGGGCTCATAGTGAATAAGATGTTCTTTTAAATACCCTGGGCCTAAGCTGTTTATCACTTTATAGATTTTTAGGGTTTTATATCTATGCTTCTCTTTGTATCTTTACTAATGAACAGATAAGCAGATTACTTTTTTTAAAATGAAAACATTCAGGCAAGGGCTTAAAGTGTCCTTGGAGGGGACAGGCCTCTTCTTCCCATTGACTATGGTCATGGATTTGACCTTACACAATAGTACCAATCAGTGGTGCACCTAGGTAATTTTGGCACCTGGACTGTCCCTGCTGCAAGGCACCCCCTGCCATGAGGGGGGCCCTCATAAAAAAAGAAGAAGCCTACTTTAATTAATGGGGACTGGTGAATGGAGGATTTAAGCCCAGCCTTTGTCTCAGAGCAAGTCCACATGGAGGAAAGAAAATTGCTGATTCATTCCCTCCATGTTTGCTCAACAAAGACTGTCCCTCTGGTATCGCTGCCACCATGCCCACTTTTTAACAGGGTTTAATCCCTCGCTGGTGTGGGCAAAATTCCAGGAAAACCCTCTTTCTTTTACCAAATGGAAAATACAAAAACCTCCCATGTGTAGCCTACGCATGAGGAGAACACTTGGTAGTGTACTGCTAAGCAATCAAACTTGAGGCATGTTTGCACCAGAGCAAGACCCCTTTCCAGTAGGGATGTGCAAAAAATTTCGGGCACAGAACGATCTGTGCCCGAAACGAACAATTTTGGGTGATTCGGGGCCGAACCGAATCACCCCTGATGTCCCCCGATATTTTTCGGGCACGAGCCGAATCACCCAAATTTCGGGCACGAAAAATTCGGGTGATTCGGTTCACGGTTGATTTTTGGCGATTTTTTAAAGTTTTAGTGACTTTGGGGCAGTTCGGGGGCATAGCATGGGATCTGGGCAAAAGTAGTGGGGTGGGGTAGTAGTGCCTAATGGGTGCAGGCTACCACCCCAATTTCAGGGGGATTGGGCAAAGGGCTGATTTTTGGTAAATTTCTGAAATTTTCATGTCTTTGGGGCAGATTGGGGCATATTAGGGCAGGAAGTGGGGGGTGGGGCAGAATATTGGGGTGGGGTGGTAGTGCCTAATGAGTGGAGGCTACCACCCCAATTTCAGGGGGTTTGGACAAAGGGCTGATTTTTTGAGAATTTTTGAAGTTTCAGAAAAGGTGTGAATTCTCATTCTATCATAGCAAATGAGATATTTTTCAATTAAACAACTCTCATGACCCCACTTTCACTTTTTCACACTTTCCTTTACTATGAATAATATGAGGAAGTAATCAATTTAGCACACTTCACCTTATGAAGACAAACCTCATACAAATAAATTCACCATAATTCACCCCTCTGCCCAATCACTCTTAAATTGGGGATGGGTGGTAGCCTCCACCCATTAGGCACTATCTACCAGCCCACCCCACTCCTTTGGGGCAGATCCACTTTCTGCCCCCAATCTGCCCCAAAGACACCCAAACTTCAAAAATTCTCAAAAAATCAGCCCTCTGCCCAATCCCCCTGAAATTGGGGTGGTAGCCTCCACCCATTAGGCACTACCACCCCACCCCACTATTTTGGGGCAGATCCACTTTCTGCCCCCAAACTGCCCCAAAGTCACTAAAACTTCAAAAATTCTCAAAAAATCAGCCCTTTGTCCAAACCCCCTGAAATTGGGGTGGTAGCCTCCACCCATTAGGCACTACCACCCCACCCCACTATTCTGCCCCAGACCCCACTTTCTGCCCCAATATGCCCCAATCTGCCCCAAAGACATGAAAATTTCAGAAATTTACCAAAAATCAGCCCTTTGCCCAATCCCCCTGAAATTGGGGTGGTAGCCTGCACCCATTAGGCACTACCACCCCACCCCACTACTTTTGCCCAGATCCCATGCTATGCCCCCGAACTGCCCCAAAGTCACTAAAACTTTAAAAATTCACCAAAAATCAGGATTTTGCCCAATCCCCCTGAAATTGGGGTGGTAGACTCTACCCATTGGGCACTACCACCCCACCCCAAAATTTTGCCCCTGGGCCCCTTTTTACCCCCCGAATCGATTCAGATTTGGATTCGGATTAAATCCGAATCCGAACCGAATCAAGGGTGATTCGGGTGACCCAGATTCGGGCACAAAACAGAACAGGGGTGATTCGGTTCGGGTCCGATCCGAATCACCCGAAATCCCGAATTGCACACCCCTACTTTCCAGACCCCCTTTCCTCAGTTGAAAATTCACTCAAAGAGGCTGGTTAAAATTGTAAAGGACCAAAAAGAAAAATAAGCTTTATTCAAAATACTACAAACAGATTTCAGTCTGAGGCTCTCTCTCTCTCAGCTTCAGTTACAGATAAAAAAGAAACACTCAGTACTTTCAAGAATAATTCAAAAAGAGCACTCCAGTTGATAGCTGGAGTGGTACACTTTAAAATCTTGGTAACCCCATTGCAAAGCTAATTCAAAAAGCACCCCCAGTTGTAAAGAACTTTTAGAAGCACCTTTAAAAGTTGCAGAGACTTTTGCAGTGCCCTAGATGGATAAAAAGGGCACCGGTACAACATTCTTATGTTACAAAATAAAACACAATAGACCAGTTGTAAGGATCTGCAAACCACTAAAATAAAGCTGACGCCAGCTAACCAACACACGGTTCCCTGGCTAAACCCTTCTCCGAAGCCAAGCCCTGGCTTCTTCTCTGAACTCATCAAAACCAAGGTAGAGACTCCAGGCCCCTGCAGAGTTCCTGGCTGCTGCCATGGCTTGGCCAGCCAACCTGTTGCTTCCCCTGTCTGGCTCCAAGTGCGAACAAAGAACCCCTTTACTTCCTGCTGCAAGGCCCTCTAAGCCCCGGTCACCTTGTGCTGAGCAGCTGATCCCTAGAGGTCACTGCCTGATGGACCAGGACAGGGTTCCCTTTCGTTTCACTCTTTAGGATTAGGGAGGGGCCGATTGCTACATGTACATTTTTTGGGGGGGCTCCTGCTGCCAACCCACGCCCAGGCTGCCTCGCCACACCAAATTGCCAGTTTCCACCATAATTTTAGTCACGGGGGAGGGGTGTGTGAGCCAAGCAGGGGCCCCCAGGGGTGGCACAGCTGCTGGGCCAACGGGCCTCTGGTGGTGACATCACAGGCTTGCAATGGTCTATTTCAACTATGCAGGCATCCTGGAGCGCCTCACAGTTCTCAGGGGCTGCTGGAGCAGACAGGCCCAGCGGTCGCTCCGCCCATCCCCGTCATCGCCACAGAGTGGGGGAAGCCTTCTTGGCTGACCCCCACCTAAAATCTAGGTCTTGCTACAATCGTTCCTAGCAACACAATGAGCTGTTGAGTATAATTGCCAACTCTTAGAAGACATTTGCCTACTAAGAATGTCATCTGCATCTCTCACTGTTCTATGGAATCCTCTTGTCTCTCCCATAAGCTGAGGAGGTTTGCCCTACTACTTTGTGACAGCTGATGAGATGAAAGCTTCAAATTGTGCTCTTGAGAAACAGGCATACAGCTATCTCATTTAACATGCTGGTTCATAGTAATTATTGGCACACTGCATGTTTTGTGACAGCTAACAGGCTGCCAAAGATTTTGGAGAACTTTGCATGAATTGATAACTGGGTTTCACTGAAGCTGGCTTATAGCTCAAATTGAATGGTCATCTGAGAGGATCTTATTTGTCAAAAATGAGTTATTTGTAATAGCAAAAGGGCTGAATAAAATTGGACTGAGAATTTTATATAATTCCTTATATAAAAATGTATTTGCTCTTGAAAAGCACTTGTGGCCATTGTCTGTGGTCTTGTTCTCACTGGTGTGATAAAGAAATGCAGAAAACAAGGATGCTAAAGAGAAAATGAGACTTGAATCATTCCCTTTTAGGTGGGGGGCAGCCAAGAAGGCTTCCCCCACTCTGTGGCGATGACGGGGATGGGCAGAGCGACCGCAGGGCCTGTCAAAAACATCTCTTTTTCTATGTGCACGGAGTTTTTGTTTTTTAAATAGAGTGTCTCCCAGTTGCAGTTTGAAGAGATACCATTATGCCACAGGTTTATCACCTTGGTGAACACAAGGCCTGTTCTGAAACAGTGAGAGAGCTTAGTTATTTTACAGGTTTATTCACGTATCAAGAGTCATGTGAATTTGTCACTGATATTCCAATGGTGGGGAAACATAATAATCAAGACAATCAACCAGTTTACAGAACTCTCTTCCATGAGATATGCCTGTGGCTACTTGTGCAGATTGCTTCTAAACTGGGTAAATAAATTCAGAGGGGATAGCTATTAAAGGTAAAAACAACTGATAACTCTAAATAGAACCCCCATGTCCAGAGGGAGTGTGCTTCTGGATGAATCTGCCCTGTCACCACTGGCCAAAATAAAACTAGAATCGAATCTCTCCAGATTCAATCTGAATTGATTTGAGATTTGAGTTTCCCTTAGTCATTGCAATTTCATCATGTCCCTCTGAGCTTCTCTGGTGAGGCACTCAGTGATTTTAAAGGAATTTTTTCATTTTAAGAGATTTTGTGGTTTTTGCCATAGGGAATAATGGAGATTCAAAGTGTTCCCATTATTCCCCTTGGATAGCACCTAGGGACTCCAGAGCAGGTTGGGGGGTATGTCCCTATGGGTACCACCTACCATTCAACCTGCAAAGTAGTGGGACACTCAGGTGATATTAAAGGAAATTTTACGTGATTTTGTATTTTCCTGCCATAGGGAATAACGGGGTAGGATGGGTGCCAATGACCACCCTAACCACAAGGCAGTGGGGTAGTCAGATAATCCTTTGGAAATTTTTATGTATTTTATATTCTCTGGTGTTAAATAACTTTTAACAACAACAACAAAAGAATCGTTTGCCCAATCACTTTATAGTTCAGGTTATAGGTGCAATGCCACCCAACCTACCTTGCTGCCCCCTAGGCTGTTAAAATCAAATTCAAATTGATTCAGATTCAAATTGAATTGGATTTGAATCAAATCTACCCAGATTCCAGGGCAGCAGGTTTGTGTTTGACCTGAATCAGGCTGATTCGATTTAAACTTAAAGTAAATTCACAAACATCATTTTGTGCTCATCCCTAGAAAATAAAAGACATGTTGGCAGGTATGCACTAGGTCAAAAAATTAAAATGACAGCTGGTAGGGATGTGCACGGTCCGGAGCAGTCCGGACCGGCACCGAAGGGGGGCCTTCCTTTTAGGGCGGGGAGGGCTTACTTACCCCTCCCACCTCTTTGTCCCCTCCAGCGGCCCGTATTTCACAGAGTAACGGGGCGCTGGAAACCAGCCCCCCCCCCGCCCACCCCCGCCGCGAGCAGATTAAGCCAAAAACTACCACTACCACTGCCGCCGCCGTCGCCCGCCAGCCCTTCCTCCCTCCCAGCCGCCTGCCCTCCCGCCCGAGTCCTCACCGATGATGTTGTAAATAAAGAGAGGAGCTACCGAACAGAGCTCCTCTCGCTTTCAAGTCCTGCAGGCTACTGAGGCTTTGCGCGCGCACATGCGTGCACCACAAAGGACATCGATCGCCGGAGGCCCAGTCTACCCGCCGGGAAAAGGCCGGGTAGACCGGGCCTCCGGCGATCAGCGTGCTTTGCGGTGAGCGCATGCGCGCGCACAAAGCCTCAGTAGCCTGCAGGACTTGAAAGCGAGAGGAGCTCTGTTCGGTAGCTCCTCTCTTTATTTACAACATCATCGGTGAGGACTCGGGCGGGAGGGCAGGCGGCTGGGAGGGAGGAAGGGCTGGCGGGCGACGGCGGCAGCAGTGGTAGTGGTAGTTTTTGGCTTAATCTGCTCGCGGCGGGGGGGCGGCAGTGGGTGCGGCTGGTTTCCAGCGCCCCGTTACTCTGTGAAATATGGGTGATGGAGGGGGCAAAGAGGCAGGAGGGGTAAGCCAGCCCTCCCGCCCTTAAAGAAATACCCCCCACCCGGACCCAAACCAGCCAGGTCCGAACCGGTCCGGCAGTTGGGCCATTCTTTAGAATGGCCTCCGGACTGGTTCGGACACACCCCTAACAGCTGGTGCTGCATGCTTGTACAGTTAAGTCATGTCATTCCTTGTCTCCAGAGCAGCTTTTTTTTTTTTAAAGCAAAAGAATGTGTGCATATCGGAATGCACTGCAGAAAAGATGGGACAGTTGTCTTTGCATAAATATTTTATTTTTATTTATTTAGAAATATTTAGAAGATTGCACGAATCGAATATTAATTCACAAACACATATGTGCATGTGCACACACATACTGACCATCAGCCTTTAATCCTCTAGCCAGTGGCAGAGGCCTAAGTGTGCTTCCCTTTAGGTCCACAGTTCCCAGGCAACTGACAGCTGGAGCACACTGGAATTGTTCCTTCTCTGGTCAATGGATGGAGCCAGGCTTGTAATCCCTTTGCCATGATGTTCTACCTGGAGGCAGGGTGTGCTGCTATTCAAATAAGTATAGACTAGTATGGAAAGAGGCCACCTAATGGCACTGCGGGAAATGACTTGACTTGAAATGAACCAAGCCCAGAGGTTGCTGGTTCAAATCCCTGCTGGTCCCAGATGATGGGAAACTCCTATATCGTGCAGCAGTGATATAGGAAGATGCTGAAAGGCATCATCTCATACTGTGCGGAAGATGGCAATGGTAAACTCCTCCTGTATTCTACCAAAGACAACCATAGGGCCCTGTGAATGCCAGGAGTCAACTCCGACTTGATGGCAGTCTTTACCTTTAGTGTGGAAAGAAAAATTAAAAGGCCTCTGTGGCTTTACAAGAATGGAGAAAATGATGGACTTTCGTTTACTAACAGCAGGAGAGAGGGCATGCCCTCAGCTCCTGCCTGTAGGCTTCCAGCAGCATCTGGTGGGCCACTGTGTGAAACAGGATGCTGGATTAGATGGGCCATGGGCCTGATCCAGCAGGGCTGTTCTTATGTTCTAACATACAGACTAAACCGTTGGGATCTTGCCATTAAGGAGAAGGAATGTTTATGCAAGTGTGAGCACTAAAGTAAAATATAGTGTGCCGTCAAGTTGATGTCAACTCTTGGTGGTCACAGAGCCCTGTGGTTGTCTTTGGTAGAATACAGGAGGGGTTTACAATTGCCATCTCCCACGCAGTATGAGATGATGCCTTTCACCATCTTCCTGTATCACTGCTGCCTGATATTGGTGTTTCCCATAGTCTGGGAAGCATACCAGATTCTAACAGACAACCTCTGGCTTGGTAATCAAGTCATTTCCCCACTAACACATATTTAAAGTGTCTGTATGTTGTGGGGGAGGGGCCTAGTGTTAATATATGCAAGATCACTGCTGTGTTTAGTCTTGCCTAATGGGGAATATTCACGAGAACAAAAAGTAGAGAAAGATGTGTTGGGAGAAAACTGTAGATGTGCTGCTTCTAAACTTATAGAAATCCTCCATGTAAAATTGGAAGATTTTCAGAGCAGAAAATAGGGCAGGGCCAGCCCACAGAATAATTACCCCTTCTCATGCATGAAGGTTGTGTAGGCAGCTGCTGCAAGTTCCTTAATAGCTGCAACATTTTTGAACAGCGGCTATCACAAGAATGACAGCAGCCAAATAGACTGACTCTAGGAGGGCACCCATCCATGCCAATAGAGCCTTCACAAGCTCTTGTACACTAGTCTGGCCATGGTTGCATCTTTCTCCAGATGCTCATGTGAGAGCTGCCATCAAGTGTGAACAGATCCTTTGTGATAGAACAATGAAAAATATGCCAGTGGCATTTGATAGAGAGAGAGAGATTTGACATATTGACTGAAAGCTACTGTCAAAGAAAGGAAGACTACAGAGTGACAGAAAATCATATATTTGAGATACCAGAAGAATAGTTATAACTTTTACCAGCCAGGGTCTTGCATGTGGATAGCAGTTTTCTGATGCAA
Organism: Hemicordylus capensis; assembly: GCF_027244095.1. Lineage (NCBI taxonomy): Eukaryota > Metazoa > Chordata > Lepidosauria > Squamata > Cordylidae > Hemicordylus > Hemicordylus capensis. Next base: position 108,467,192 of record NC_069661.1, on the reverse strand, counting down.
ATGGGCAGCCACTGCAATATTAGCTATATTATTTGTTGGGTGTTAGGTCTTGCAGCTCATCTTTTAATTTAATTAAAGCAGAAGGGCACTCAGGTAAATCTGAGAAGACAGAAAGCTATGACACCTAGTAAGAAATGTGTTAGGAACATAGGAAGCTGCCATATACTGAGTCAGACCATTGGTCTATCTAGGTCAGTATTGTCTTTACAGACTGGCAGCGGCTTCTCCAAGGTTGCAGGCAGGAATCTCTCTCAGCCCTATCTTGGAGATGCCAGAGTGGGAACTTGAAACCTTCTCCATCCCCTGAGGGGAATATCTTACAGTGCTCACACTTCTAGTCTCCCTTTCATATGCAACCAGGGCAGATCCTGCTTAGCTAAGGGGACAAGTCATGCTTGCTACCACAAGACCAGCTTGCATGATTACATTATGGGTTTGTGGGTTGTTGTTTTTAACTCCTTGAGAAACTGAATTAATATTGTCACAATTATTTTAGCATATTTCCAAGTGATGTCTGAATTGACTGACCCTGACATATCCTCACCAAAGTTCTTGAAATAAACTACAATCCAAACCTAAGGTTTTATTTTGGTTCAGATTTTGGTTCATTTCAACTATTTTGGATAGAAGACAGGATAGGTCAGTTTGGGCATCATGACTGATCTGTTTGCGAGATCTGGAGGGGAGATTGTTTATCAATCCTACCCACAGTGGAAGTGCACAGGTAGGAAGAACACTAATTAATATTGTGTGGAGACATGAAGTTAAAGTTCTAAGTAAAGTAGTTTATTTAGGAAATACATCAGAGAGATAAGAAAGGCCTACATGTCTAGCTTCTTGCTATACCAGGAAGGTAGGGAGGCAGAGCAAGTCTGTGTGTCTCAGGTGAGGGGATGAAGGGATGAAACCTGAGACTATTTGACTATCATTCAAATAAAAGGGGAAGTAGAGTAGAGAAAGCATAGTCAGAGAGGGAATTCCCTTGCTCACTATCCCTGCTCCAGTGGTCAATAAGGTTGCTGGTACAATCAGGAGCTGCATCTCCAATGTTATCTTGGCTTATTTTTAATCACAACCGGAAGCAGAATTTTCCTGATTCATGTGCGGGCAAGCTAATTGAGAGAATGCAAAGCCAAATTTAATTTGAACTGGCCCAATGATACTTTCAATGGGGGGAAAGAGGAGGGAAGGGGGAGAGCAAGGCGGAGTATGGGTCTGACAGTCCAACATTTGGGAGCGCCATCCCCAACAATACCACTGCAGTGGTGTAGGAGCATGCAGGCCAGGGGGCCTCTGTTGGCACCCCCTGGAGTTTGGCCCCATCCTGGTGGCATGCATGCCCCATCCCGCCTCCACCACTTCCTGTGCCTGCTGCCTCAACTGCTTATGAGCCCTTCCTCCTTCTGGCCTAGGAGCTGAAAGGAGGTAGTGTGGGCAGAGGCACAGGCAGCAGAGGAAGAGGCAGGCCAATGAGCAAGTGCGGGGTGGGAGGAAGACAAATGTAAGGTGGGCAGCAGGCAGAGGGTGGGTGTGAGCAAGTGGGAGTGGTGGAGCAGGAGGCATGCCATCAAGCAAGTGGCAGGGGCAAGCACAAGTGGGAGTAATGGTAGCAGCCATAGCTGGCCAGTGGTGAGAGGGACAGCAGTGTGCAGCCGCAAGGGGTGGAGGGGCCCATGTTCCAGGAAAACCCTGGTACAATGGTAGTTCCACCTCTGTGCCACTGTAATGTTGTGTCCGGTTGCTGTTCAGGACACTTATGTCCATGAACAAATATGCAGGTTTCCATTGGAAATGCAAAATAACAGATATTAGAAACATCTTTAATCTTTCTTTCCTTCAGGGCATGATCTAGGTGTATTTTGGCTTTCCCCCCCTCCTCAGAGACTTTTTTTTTTTAGGTTTTCTTCAAGAGCTTCCTCAAGAGGCTGGCGGAGAGACTGGAAAACCACCATAGGCGGAACTGGAGGGGGGGACAGGCAGGGCACGTGCCCTAGGCGCCACCCCCACCCCATTGCCCACCTGCCCAGCCCCAGGGCCCCTCAGCCACTTGCCTCCAGCTCCGGGCCTAGGATCGGAGCAGCCTGCAAACTGCAGATCTCTTCTCTCCCCGCCTCTCAGTTGATCGGCGGGTGGGTGGGGCTTCCAGAGAGGCCTCCGAGTAGGCCTCCCTGAAGCCTGAACCCGGCAGGCCCCAGCAAGCCAGGAAAGAGGCTGGCAGAGATCCCTGCAGCAGACCAGACCATCCAGCACAGCTTTTGCAAGGTAGGCTGTGAACTCCTTTTTGTGGTTACCCCCGTATATAGGGATCTGCTTGCCATAGGGCTTTGATAGGGGGGGTGGGGCGAGACTGAGAAGTCTCTGAATATTTAATTTAAAACAGACTGAAAAATGTGCTGGCTTTAAAAACAAAACTATCTAAGGCCTATAAGTGGCTTGTTTTATGTCAGAAAATTACAAAAACTTCTGGAACAAATATTTATTCATTCATTCATTCATTCATTTATAAATGCACTTATGTTCAAGTTGTTTTGCAACCTAGAAGGTCTGAGTGAGAACTGTGAAGCATGTGTTGTGCTTTTATTTTATTTTATTTTATTTTTCTTGTGTGTGAACTGCTCTCCAATAACTTGCAGGGACTTCAGGGTAAATCTGGCCAACATGTGAATGCAGCACCTCCAGAGGAGATGTGTGTTAAAGAGCTTTAAAAGCCTTGTGTGAAAAACCTCCTGGAATCAAACTTTACTGAATTTGTTCAGAATTCTGAGAAAACAAACATAGGCTCACCCTGCATGGTTGAAAGTCTCCTTTGCTAATCTGCAGCGAGGGGGCCATTTTAATAATTAGTGTTTCCTATCACAATTAGTGTGTTCTAGGCATTAAAAGTAGCACAAATATATAGTACTCAATGTATATCACTATATACTGTGAAGTCTGCATGTGTGTATTCAGTGAAATGTATTTCCAGGCAGCATACTTATTTTGAAACTAGTGTTTTCAGGCCCGTTGTGATAACGGGCGCTAGTAGGGGGGAGGTTCCCCCCCCGCCCCACTTCCTCTGGCCTTCCCCCCCCCACGCCCTCCCAGCTGGCCGAGACTTCCTTACCCGAAGCAGCCCGCGACAGTCTATAGGACAGCCTATTGCGTCCTTTGCGTCCATAGCAGCAGTTTGGGCATTGGCTTAGCACAGAGAAGAGCTCTGTTCGGGAGCTCCTCTCTCCTTCGCAAAAAATGGATTTTAGATCGCCCGACTGTCGCGGGCTGCTTCGGGTAAGGAAGTCTCGGCCAGCTGGGAGGGCGGTTGGTGGCCATGGCGGCGGCCGCGGAGGCATTCTTCTGGGCCATTTTGGCCCTTAATCATTTGGGGGGGGAGCGGGGAAGGAGTATTTGGGCAGCTGGGAGGGTGGGAGAGTGGGCGGTGGCGGTGGCCGGGCGGACTCTGGGGGCGCCGCTGCCGGTCCGGTCCGCCCCCGCCTCACATTCCCGGCCGGTCTCCCCGGCCGGGCAAGGGCCCCAAGGACTCGCAGCTGTCTGGCTGCGGCAGCGGCGCCAGGCCTCGGCGGCGGCTCCGCCGCCACCTCGGCCGGCTTCCCCCGCTGGCTCCTCCCCCCGCCCGGCTTCGGCGGAACGGCTCTGCCGCGGCCACGGCTCCGCCGCCGCCTTGGCCGCGCCTCGGCCAGTCTCCCCCTTCCCCACATTCCCAGCTTTTTCGGGGCGGCCGCTTCTGGCCGCCCAAGATGGTCACCGGGTGCCGGCCGTCGTGTCTCCCTGGCCTGTTCTGCGCATGCGCTCCGCGCATGCGCAGAACAGGCCAGGGAGGCACGAACACACGCTTGGTGTCCGTCCATGGACGGACACCAAGCGTTTTATTAGAGAGGATATCAGACTTAAATCCTTGGGGGCCTGGGGTGTGTGGAGGCCCTGGACTTTGAGGGCCTGGGGCCCATTTTAAAATCTCATCTTGGCCCATTCCAACCTTGCTATGCCCCTGGCGGTCACTACACATGGTTTTCTGCACAACACCTGCACAGAAGAAACTTCCATGTAGAAAATGTTTCTCTTGTAAATTGACCCTGAATTTTCCATCCATGACTGGGATATTTGAGAGTTAGAGTCAATAATAAAAGAACAGCACACTGCTTGTGACAGGAAGGGGCAAATTACAATGATTTCTTAGTCTGGCAGGGGCTGATTTTGGCCCTGGCAGAACTTGGCTGTCTGCTCCTGTTGCAAATGCCTCTGTCTAGTGTGGCAAACTAATGTATCCTCCTCCCTCTTGGTGTCAAAGTAAGCACTGGTGTGGTGAATGCACATATACCCCATCATGAGCCAACAGTCATCATAAGACAAAGGCTGGCATGAATCATTCATTGGTTTATAGGTCCCCCCCTCCACCTTCTTCTTCCCCTATTTTGCTAGTGGCTATTTGGGCAGGTGATCCTCTAGGACAAAGTCATGTTTTTTAAAAAGAATGAGATGAGACAGAGAAAATGACACTTGGAATCCTCGCATAACTCCTGGCTGTTGTTCTAAGTCTTTTACAGAGATGGCTCATGTTTTCAGGTTTTGATCAACAACCATGTCTAGATGGTACAGTGTTCCTTTTAACAAGGATTTCCAGATATTGTTGACTACAAGTCCCATCATTCTTGTTTGGACAGGGGCGCAATTTCAGTGCTTGCCCTAGGTGCTATTTTCCCTGGTTACGCCTCTGAAAACCACTGAGGAGACTGTATTGGGATTTGATGTTCACAACTCCATGATGTAGGTTAGGCTGAGATATAGGAACTAATCGAACAGGAATTTGAACTTTATTTTCTTATAGGGCTGAGCCAAACTGCCTCCCCATTCTTAGCACTTCATTCCCAGATGGTGAAAATGGGCAGTTTGCCAGTTTTTTCAGAGAGTGTAGCACAAAACTGAGGGGTGAGAAATTCACCACTGGCAGCCATGCTCCTCTGAGCAGGTAAGGCAAGGCAGATGTCTGAGCAGGAATTATGTCTGAGACATATGTTTTGGGAGATATATAAATTTGTTAAATACAAACAAGCAAATAAATGCCTGGTTTTGGTATCAGTTTCTTTCCTTTCCCCAAATTCTGAGTTGAACTGTTTGAGAACTTTCAGCTCAGGCCTGTTTCCTTGAATTCAAATCTAACACACCACCACACATGCCTCCTTACCATACCTCTCAGGTAAAGTGTGCCGTTGAGTTGGTGTCGACTCCTGGTGACCACAGAGCCCGGTGGTTGTCTTTGGTAGAATACAGGAGGGCTTTATCATTGCTATCCCCCCCACAGTATGAGATAATGCCTTTCAGTTTCTTCCTTTATCACTGCTGCCCGATATAGGTGTTTCCCATAGTCTGGGAAACATACCAGCGGGTATTCGAACCAGCAACCTCTGGCTTGCTAGTCAAGTCATTTCCCTAATCCAGTACAATCACAATATTCCTACTAGGGCCATGCAGTCATGTTGGTCTGAAAGACATGTTGGATCAACACGCCTTCTGTTGGACCCTATCAGAATGAGTTCTCCCTCAACAGGATGGAGCCTCCCACAGTTGGATCAATCAGTAGATCCCTGCTGTCATTCCAGAACTTGGTAAGAGAAGCAATATGTCTATTGAATCTGTTTCGCCCGCCCACCCACCACCCTCTCTGCCTTCTCTTCCTCTTCCCTTCCTCTTTTCCCTTTAGAAAAAGGGAGGGGGAAAGAAATACATGAAGTTTTTTTGTGGCTAAAGCCTTAGAAAGGAAAAGGGGGGAAAGGAGTGGAAGAGGAGGGCAGGGCAGGGTGGAGTGTCAGATTGGCAGTCCAACAACAGTTGGGAGGGATCTTCCAAGCAGTGCCACTATCATGTCATGTCTTTGTTCAAATCAGGATCCAACGTTTTGGACCATGCACCGGCATAATTTCTACCACTTGAAAGTGATATTGGTTTTTTGTTTGTTTTGAAGTTTGCTAGAACAGTTTGCTTAGGTTTTGTTGTTTTAAATTCAGCTACTGTATTGAATTAATAGATTGGAACTTTTTAATTTTGTTTTAATAAGCTCACATAGGGAACTATATTGCAAGATTTAAAAAGTCTCTTGTGGGGTCTTTATAGTTTCCCTGAAATAAAAAAGGAAGAGAATGGAAAGCCGATATGTATTATACATTGTTGTCCACTGGAAAATGCTAATTTCTGGTTTATTTTAAACAAGAGGGAATTTATGAAGGCTGTGGAGTTGCAGTGATGGAACACAAGACATGATCAATTATAGTAGTGAAAATCATAGTAGATTTAAACTAGGAAATGTACTATAAATATCCTATTTTGAAATTTGAGTTGCTTAATGCTAATCCTGCAATCTCAGGTCAATTTTTTAAAATGCAATTAGGAAAGGGTTTTCTTGGACAGAAGGAGAATGCTTAAGAAGCCCCTTTTAATGTGGCGATTCTCTTTATTTAGCAGGGAGAGATTAACTGGCCCTATCCACCCCCAGCACAGTACCTCCAGTGACCGTTGCTGGTGTCTATCTTATGTTTCTTTTTAGATTGTGAACCCTTTGGGGACAGGGATCCATCTTATATATTTATTTATGATTCCTCTGTGTAAACCGTCCTGAGCCATTTTTGGAAGGGCGGTATAGAAATCAATCAATCAATCAAATAATATCTTGGATAATGCTTAAATCAATAATCAACAGTCAGTCACAGTTTCCAAAGCAGGAAAATATCAGGTAGTAACACAAATAACAAGGGGAACCATTTCGCCAAAGTAAATGATTTTTGTCCCATCGTGGTGATTAGAGCTGATCCAAAAATTCTCTTAGAAGCAGTTTTGATGGAATTGGCAGCTGCTGAAGGATTTCAGGAGGAAACAAGCCAAAGCGGGCAGTTTTGGAGCGATTCAAAGGTGCTGAACTGTTTCAGGATGGAACTGTGGGCAATGGACGGAGAGAGATTTTTGTAAAGTGTCTTTTAAAGTTTCAAGGGGATTAGCTTCATAGCAGATGTCACATTGCCTTCATTTTTTTATAGTTTACTCTGTGCCTCTCCAGGCAGTGTTGGCAGCACTAATAATCTAGTGTCATTCTGAGGGAGATTCTGAAGAAACATGTGACTAACATCCAGACTAACAAAGAGATGGCATGGCAAATTCATAGCATGCTCTAGGGGGATGGGGGGAAAGTGATGGTGATTTTAGTTGATCTCCAAAATCTGACTCCTGAAAATTTGTCCCTGAGGGCTGCACAAGCCTCAAGGATATGTTTTCCAGGGTTACCGTTGGCAACAGAGGAAAGAGGAGATCAACAAAAATAATCCCTCTCCTAGAGTGTGCATGTAATGTCTCCCCACCAGTGGTGCTCTTACCCCTGGACTTCAGGGCCAAGGTCCAGGGCCTACACACACCCTGCCTGCCCCCCACAATCCTCTTTAGTCTGTTCTGGATGGTCACTGCTGGCCTGTACTGCGCCAGGCAGCCAAGTGTGATTGTGACCTGTGCCAGGTGCACAGGGAGTGGGGAAAGAAATATGTGGGATGGGAATATGTTAAATTGTGTGTTGAAATGTTTCTGCTAATGCATATTTGCATAAATATACCTGTTTTATATTCTTACATTCTTGTAAGTTCAGTTGCTGTTTGTGCCCCGAAGAACCCACGGGTTAAAAATAGTGTGTGTGTCATGGTGTGTGTGTGTGTGTGTGTGTGTGTGTGTGTGTAGGACAGGTTGCTCAACTTTGCAGTTGTTGGCCTACAGCTCCTATTATCCTTGGCTATTGGACACTGTGACTGGGGATTATGGGAGTTGTAGTCCAAAAAGCTGGGGGGGCTAGGTTAAGTAGGCCTGGTATAGGGGGATGATGCTTAACTTGCAGCAGGGGGTGTGCCTTGAGCAAGAGGAAGGAGGGGTTCCAAAGGCCCAGGCTCCAAAATTACCTAGGTGCACCTCTGCTCCATATGCATGTTTAGATGTTGGCCAGTAGCTGCCAGTAGACTGAGAAATTTCTTGGAGTTTTCAGGCCAGCATGGCTAACGGGTACTATCACCATGGATAACGGGTCCTATCAAGGAAGCCATAAAAGGGAAGAAGACTTCCTTCCAAAATTGGAAGGCCTGTCCAAATGAAGAGAACAGAAAGAAACACAAACTCTGGCAAAAGAAATGCAAGGCAACAATAAGGGAGGCGAAAAGAGAGTTTGAGGAACATTTCGCTAAAAGCATCAAGGGGAATAACAAAAAACTTCTTTAAATACATCAGAAGCAGGAAACCTGCCAGGGAGGCGGTTGGACCATTAGACAATGAGGGAGTGAAAGGGATTATTAAGGAGGATATGGAGGTTGCAGAGAAGTTCAATGAGTTCTTTGCGTCCGTCTTCACGGCAAAGGATACTGAGCATATATCTATTCCTGAACCAGGATTTTCAGGGATGGTGGCTAAAGAACTGAGCCAGATAGAAATAACGAGAGATGATGTTCTAAACTTTCGGGGAAAACTGAAAACTAACAAATCACCAGGGCGGATGGCATCCATTCAAGAGTCCTCAAAGAACTCAAATGTGAAATTGCCGGCCTCCTTGCTAAAATATATTACTTATCCCTGCAATCAGCTTCTGTACCAGAGGACTGGAGAGTAGCAAATGTAACACCAATTTTCAAAAAGGGATCCAGGTGTGATCCGGGAAATTACAGGCCAGTTAACTTAATGTCCGTTCGGGGCAAATTGATGGAAAGCATCCTCAAGGATAAAATTGTAAAGCACATAGAACTACAGGCCCTGCTGGGAGTGAACCAGCATGGGTTCCACAAAGGTAAATCTTGCCTCAACAACCTTTTGGAGTCCTTTGAGAGTGTCAATGAGTGTGTGGATCAAGGTGATCCAGTTGACATTGTATGCCTGGACTTCCAAAAAGCTTTTGACAAAGTTCCTCATCAACGACTCCTGAGGAAACTTAGCAGTCATGGGATATGGGGACAAGTACATGTGTGGATTGCTAACTGGTTGAAAGACAGGAAACAGAGGGTAGGTATAAATGGAGAGTTTTCGCAATGGAGGGAAGTAAGAAGTGAGGTCCCCCAGGGATCTGTACTGGGACCTTTGCTTTTTAATTTATTCATAATTGATCTAGAAGTAGGGGTAAGTAGTGAGGTCGCCAAATTTGCAGATGATACCAAACTCTTTTGGGTAGTGAAATCCATAACTGATTGTGAAGAGCTCCAAAAGGATCTCTCCAAACTGGGTGAGTGGGCGACAAAGTGGCAAATGCGGTTCAATGTCAGCAAGTGTAAAGTGATGCACATTGGGAAGAAGAACCCCAACTTCAAGTACATGCTGATGGGATCTGAGCTTTCGGTGACTGACTGGGAGAGGGATCTTGGGGTCGTGGTGGACAGCTCGTTAAAAGTGTCCACTCAATGTGCGGCAGCTGTGAAAAAGGCCAATTCCATGCTAGGGATCACTAGGAAGGGCATTGAAAATGAAACTGCTAATATTATAATGCCCTTATACAAAACTATGGTGTGGCCACACCTGGAGTACTGCGTACAGTTCTGGTCACCACATTTTAAAAAGGACATTGTAGAACTGGAAAAGGTGCAGAAGAGGGCAACCAAGATGATCAAGGGCCTAGAGCACCTTTCTTATGAGGCTAGGCTACAACACCTGGGGCTATTTAGTTTAGAAAAAAGACGACTGCAGGGAGACATGATACAGGTCTATAAAATCATGCATGGTGTGGAGAAAGTGGATAGAGAGAAATTCTTGTCCCTCTCCCATAACACTAGAACCAGGGGTCATCCCATGAAACTGATTGCCAGGAAATCTAGGACCAGCAAACGGAAGTACCTTTTCACACAACACATAATCAACTTGTGGAACTCTCTGCCACGAGATGTGGTGACAGCCAACAACCTGGATGGCTTTAAGAGGGGTCTGGATAATTTCATGGAGGAGAGGTCCATTGATGGCTACTAGTCGGAGGGCTGTAGGCCACCTCCAGCCTTGGGGACAGGGTACCTCTGGTTACCAGTTGCGGGGGAGTAACAGCAGGAGAGAGGGCATGCCCTCAACTCCTGCCTGTGGCTTCCAGCGGCATCTGGTGGACTACTGTGCGAAACGGGATGCTTGACTAGATGGGCCTTGGGCCTGATCCAGCAGGGATGTTCTTATGTTCTTATGTTCAGGCCCACATGAGAAATTGCTGAAAGAAGAATGGAGGAAGTGGGAGGGGTATTTTGGATCTGCACTAATTCTGATGAGAGAATGCTTAAACATATACTTAAGTTTTGGCTGAGTAATTCCCAAGATTATTTAAATCAAAGAAAACAGGCTGGAAATGTATGGAGTTTTCAAGCAATGGAAGAAAAATTATAGTTTTTGATACAACTGAGGTAAAAAATGAATGAATCTACCCACCACTGTCGTCTCATTCTGGCCAAGTATAACAAATTGGAGCTAAAGCAAATTTGGTCTGGCATTCTGTGGGCAACTGACTCCAAAGAATTAGCATTGATGTTAACTGCTGGCAATCCTGGTGTTATCAGCCTGGCAATACTGGAATAACATCTTGTTTCCTGTCATAGTACAAATGAAGCAGCCGGCTCATGATTATTGGCACAATCTTATAGGAGATGAATATTTTTCAGCTCCCCTTACCCTGCAAACAGTACTTGTGTACATCATCATATAAAGGAAGGTATTGCATGAGGTAGTGGTAAAGGTAAGGTTGTGCCCTCTAGTCGGTGTCGACTCCTGGTGAACACAGAGCCATGTGGTTTTCTTTGGTCGTGGTACATGAGTGTATTACAAGATCAGAAATGAAAAGGCTCCCCGAAAATCTCTGCTGTGAGTTTTGATATTAAATGTGCTAAATATCTCAGAATATTTAATGTCAATTTCTGACATCCTATGCCATTTGACTTCAATATTTGATATTTTTCAATTGATAGCATCTAACATGCAATGATACTATTATTTACTTTTATATAATATAAAGAGAACAAACAAGAACAAGGTACAAGAACAAACATCATTTAAAACAAATAGGTTAAAACAATATAAAGACAAATCTGAAACAATTTAGAGCCATTTAAAAACCTTGGTAAGTCTTTAGGGCTCTTATGAAAGCCAACAACAAGCCCAAACTATGGATACCTGCCAGGAGTGCATTCCTTGGGCCAGGAGCAGCTACAGATAAGGCCCATTTCTGAGTTGCCACCAGACGTGCCAGTGGTAACTGGAGATGGACCTCTCCGGATGACCTCAACGTGTGATGGGGATCATACAGAAGAAGGTGCTCTCTAAGGTAAGCCAGACCTAAGCCACTTAGGGCTTTAAAGGTGATAACCAGCACTTTGTATTATGCCCTGAAACATATTGGCTGCCAATGCAACTGTTTGAGAACAGGCATAATATGGTCTCTCTGGGTTACCCCAGAGACCAGTCTGGCTGCCGCATTTTGAACTAACTCAAAATGCGGCAGCCAGACTGGTCTCTGGTTTCCAAACTACGTACAAAGGCAGCCTTATGTAGAGCACATTGCAATAGTCAAGCCTAGGAGAGCTGGTCTTGTGGTAGCAAGCATGACTTGTCCCCATAGCTAAGCAGGGTCTGCCCTGGTTGCATATGAATGGGAGACTTGATGTGTGAGCACTGCAAGATATTCCCCTCAGGGGATGAAGCCGCTCTGGGAAGAGCAGAAGGTTTCAAGTTCCCTCCCTGGCTTCTGCAAGATAGGGCTGAGATAGATTCCTGCCTGCAACCTTGGAAAAGCCGCTGCCAGTCTGTGAAGACAATCCTGAGCTAGATAGACCAATGGTCTGACTCAGTATATGGCAGTTTCCTAAGCCTGGAGGTTACCAGCTGATGCATCACTGTTTTGAGATCATTCTCTTCAAGGAATGGACGCAGCTGTTGAATTAGCCAAACTTGATGGAAAGTACTCCTGGCCATAGCCTCCATCTGGGATACCAGGATGAGGCCTGGATCTAAGAGCACTCCCAAGCTGCATATCTGTTCCTTTGTGGTGGGGGATAACCCCATCCAGCTCAGGAACATCTAACTCTTCTCTCAAATTCTGATCCCCACAATGAGCACCTCTGTCTTGCTTGGATTCACCTTCAATTGGTTATCCCTCATCTAGCCCATTACTACCCGTAGGCAGGCACTTAGGAAATGAATGCTATTTCCTGATGATGACAATGACAAGGTGAAATAGATTTGGAAGTCATCAGCATACTGATAACACACTGCACCAAATCTCCTGATGACCTCACCCAGCAATTTCATGTAGATGTTTAAAAGCATTGGTGACAGAATGGAGCCCTGAGGGACTCCATATAATACTTCCTGTTTTGAAGAGCAACCAGCACCAAGCTCCACTATCTGGCATCTGCCTGAGAGATAGGAGCAGAACAACTGCAAAGCAGTTTCTCTTATCCAACTCCCCCAGGCGATCCAGAGGGATACCATGTTGATGATATCGAACGCCACCAAGGGATCCAAAAGATCCAACAGAGTCACACTCCTTCTGTCAATTCCCTGGTAAAGGTACAACCATCAGGCCGACCAAGGCCGACTCACCCCATAGCCTGCTCTACAGCCAGTTTGAAATGGGTCTATATAATTGGTTTCCTCCAAAACTGCCTGGAACTGGTTAGAACACTCTCAATCACCTTGCCCAATCACAGGAGATTGGAGACCAGCATATTACTATCAAACGCTGAGGGATCTAAGCGAGGCTTCTTAAGAAGTGGTCTAATTATTGCCTCCTTCAAACAAGGAGGCATCCTACCCTCCCTCAGTGATGAGTTAATGATATTAACTAGGCCATCTCCAGCAATTCCCTGCTAGATAGAAGCAGCCAAATCGGGCAAGGATCCAGAGAACAAGTGATAGGCCGCAGTGCCCCAAGCAGCTTGTCCACATCCTCAGGCATCACAGATTAAAACTGATCCTATCTAATAATGCAAGAGGGATTGCTGGACACCATCTTAATAGACTCTGCAAAAACAGTGGAGTCCCAGTTGGCCCAAATACATGAGATTTTGTCTGCAAAGTACCTATTACCTGGTTTGGTCTGGCTCCGCTTTGAAGCCCACCCACCCCGGTTCAGTTCGGTCCAGGGGAGGTTTGCAATTTTTAAAATGAAGAATATATATTCCTTTACCTCTAGCCCCTTCAGGGGGCTTCCTAAAGGCTGCTGGGGGGGGTCCGCAAAGGTTCCCCCTCCCCTGACAGCCTCGGTTATCACAACCGCGGCCCGTTCAGCCACACTTTCTGGCCATTTCTATACCAGCGTGGCAGCCATTTCGCCTGCCACCGCACATTTGCAAAGGGCACTGTATTTACTCGAATCGAAGACTACTCTGAATTTAAGATGACCCTTTTTAAAATACAGGTTAAATACAGGTATTTAACTGAACAGAAGAGGACTCTGGATTTAAGGTGACCCTCTGATTTCTAACACTAAAAAACTTGGGCGGAAACCTAGTGGATTCTGTTAAATACACTACTCACAATCCTGGAGTAGACTCCTTCATATTGAGCTCCTTCAGAATAACCCCTGTAGGTGCTTGACCTGTTGCTCTGCTGTAACTATGTCTGTAACTATGTCTATGTCTATGTTTCGGCTGACTTCTTATGAACCTCTGAAGGCAAAACAAGATGTGTGAGGACCATGAAAGGTGTGCAATCTTGCAAGACCAATTTGAAACTTTGATCAAATGCTCTAAGTTCTATCAGGGAGGCATTGCAGCTTCAGTAGTAGTATCTGGTCTAGATTTCTGTTCAGGTCTGTTGGTATTTGCTCTCATCCATTACTTCTTACTTTTGCCTCTTATGCTGCTGACCTCTCCTTGTTTTTTACCCCTTCTCTGCCTTCCCAGTCTTGGTGTTTGTCATCTCATCATCTCATCACCATTTTTATCCATGTACAGTTTTTATGTCTGTATTTTATATATTTTAAATTAGATTTGTTGTCATATTTTAGCTTAATACTTTTAACTGTCATTTTTATTATGTTTTTTAGTTTTTGTAAACCACCTTGGGGTTGTTTTTAATGAAAGACGGTATATAAATTTAACAAGATAGATAGATAGATAGATAGATAGATAGATAGATAGATAGATAGATAGATATCTCCCTTGTCGCTGCAATTCAGACTGTAAGCTTCTTGTGCCAGAGATCTACTTTTTTCATCTTTTACTATTCCAACCTCCATTATTATTGCAATTCCTAAAGCCTTTCTTACAGTCAGTTGGATGAGTCATTGCTTTAAACCAACTTGCATTATTCTCCAGCATTGTGATAGGCAAAGAAAGCATTCTGTGCCAGGCTGCTTGCAGCTCTCTATCTCACTCTCTTTTTACCTTGTTCTTTTAATGAATTGATCTTTGTGTAAATTACTTTAGTATCTTATTCAGCTTTCAGGTGAGATATGCTCTTAATAGCCTAACCATTATTGTTAGCATTTACCAGTTAGGCCAAACAGTGACATCTAACTCTCAAAAGCTTTCAAAACTATGCATAGAAGAAAAATAGCTGAATACATGTTGATCAGTTCCATTTTTCCTCAGTGAGGAAATATATGCCAACAAAAAGAATTTAATAATCTTTTAAAAATATTATGTCTGTTCTGTTATTCTGTGATAATGTCAAGTCCTTTGTTAACACTTGAAGATAAAAAGTGCAGAAAACAAAGCTTTTAAACCGTTAATTAAACACACTCAACAGCTGCCTTCTATTATCACATTTTTTAAAAAAGAGCAGAGAAAAATGTGCACAATTCCAGACCCAGCCCTCTTTTTATCTTTTTCACATACAAATACCCCCCACTTTTGCAATAGTATCTATTGGTCTGTAAATATTTTGGAAGAAAATATGTACAACAGCTACTAGAAAGATGTACACATCAAATTTCAATAGAAATATCAGAACTGCAAGTTTTGCTGGTTTAATTAGTAGCCAATTATAACTCACAGCAATATGAACAGCTAAGTCTGAGACTTAAGGACTAGGACTGGCTTAGGAGTGATTATGTCTACTGCCATTGTGAGTTTCAGTTCTCCACCAGGGCATCAACAGGATCACTGGCACAGCCAACACTAAATTTTTCTTGGGATCCTATTGGATTCAATAACCTTCTCAGGTGAACAATCCTAATCAGCCCCTCACCCCGGAGGTGGTGAGGTGTGGTTGTAAGTCCAAACATAACTAGATGGTGGTCCATCCATGACAACTGGGAAATCACAGGAGTCCCCACCCATGGAACACCAACCTGATCAGAGTAAAAGACCAGATCAAGCATGTGACCAACAATGTGAATCAGTCCTGAGACTGCTTGGGTCCATAGTTTTTATGGTCTCTTGTTTTTACAGTAGCTAGGTCCATAGTTGTCACGCTCACTAAGAACTCCTGAGCCAACCAAGACAAATTGGTCCCAAAGTGAACACACTAAGTCCCACACTATTACAAGCCTGGGGAATCCTGATACCAAGTCCATCAGCTCAGGTATGGACTCTGTTAGGCAGTGGGATGATCGGTACACTAACAGAAGTCCTCCAACTATCTCTGGTTCCCAAACTGAACACACATTGAACACACATTCAATATGGTCAGACATTTCAGCTGGGATCCTGGCAAGGGAGATTCTTTTAGACCACAGGCACTCTGCCTCCCCACCCACGTCCCCTCACCTACTCCTCAACAGAGTACCCTGGAGGGAGAAGCTTGGACCAGACTGGGCTACAAGCCTCACCCAACCAAGTTGCTCTGATAGATACGCCTTCATCTATAATCAGATCATGGATGATTTCTGATTTATTCAGGACCGACCTGGCATTACAAAAGAGCAAAGTGAAGAAGCATAGTGTAGTTACATCCTCAGACTAAGCTTGACTAAATTCCTGCTCAGCTTCTTTAAGGTTATTGCAGTCAGGCGTAGTTCAAAGTGGTATAAGGTCTTATTGGATAGAAGATGAAACAAGAAAAGTGACAACCTCAAGAGGTGATGGAAATCATTTCATTGTAAGGGAATGCTGTGCAGGGTATATTTCAGGTTGAAGATCCTCCTTCAAGGGCAACTCAGTGATGGATAATTGAAATAGCAAAAAGTAACTTTATTTGGTGACATAAATAGAATACACTTAGCTGCCTCTAAAGAAGGCTTTTTAACCTGAAATGCATCAGGCTGCACTATTTCTTTACAATAAAAAGTTTCTTGGCACTCACTGAGATAATGTATTTTCTTGTTTCCTCTCCTCATTGTGTTGCTGCAATTTTTTCTTCTTATGCAACAGAAAGAAAGCATAAAGACTTCCCTATATTGCACTGGTTTGGGGAACAGGTATCTTAAATATTGAATGGGGGCTCTGAAAGTTCTCTTTGTTCTCTCTGCTCCTTCAGCCATTGTTGTAACCATGTAGGACACGCACATGTAAGGAAAAGAAGTCAGAGATGAGCAATTCCTAGAAACCTGCTCCTTTCAGAAGCTAGAAAGACAAAAGAGTGTCAGTCAGAGAGCGTCAGGCAATTACAGAAACGCCTGATGATTTGAAAGAGGTGATGCCCTCACTTTACGCTGTATCTGTCTCCAACAGAAGAGAAACTAAAAGAAGAAAACTTCCTTGCCCCCTTTTCCACACAGCATTCCACAAGTCAAGTTAATTACAGTTTATGTTTTATTTACATAATAGGTGGAGAGCAGTGGTGGCCCATGAATGTGCCTGGGGGGGGGGGGCGGCGGGAGGCACCTATAAGTGTAAATTAATTCGGTGCTCACTTTTGCCGCCGTGGCACCTGAATGCTGTTTGGAGCATCAACGTGCCGCCCAGCAGTCCTTATGGTGGGGAAGCACCTCCGCCACTCACCTGGCTGCTGGCGGGGGATCAGCTCCGTGGAAGCCAGGTGAGTGGCGGAGGTGCTTCCCCGCCATAGGGGCTGCTGGGTGGCACGTTGCGGCTCTGAACAGCGTTCAGGTGCCGTGATGGTGGAGGTGAGCACCGAATTAATTTACTCCTAAAGGTGCCTCCCCCCTTGCTGGAGGCGCGTTCACGGGCTGCGACTGGTGGAGAGAATTAGCAGAGCGAAGGCGCACATGTCTGTTCATCTCAGAGAACAATCGCTTTAATAACCAATGCAAGAACCATGCACTTTACCTGCAGCACATGCATTTTCACACAGCAGCTCGAGCAACAATAATGCTTTCTCCTCAGAGTTGTACCTTGGTAATTTTAGAGCCTGGACCTAAAGGCCTTTGGAGGTCCCCCCCTGCTCCAAATTAAGCATCATCATGCTCGGCTGGGTGACCACACCATCTGGGACAGACTAAAGAGGATTTGGGGGGCCCCAGGGGCTGCAGAGGCCCTGGATTTGGGCCCCAAAGTCCAGGGGTAAGAGCACCTTTCTCCATATACAATAATTGCTAAGAAAAGTGCTTAACGGGAATGTTATTATTTTTAGTTGGTCTGTGCCAAACTTTTACCTGCTCAATTTTCTGAAGAAAAAGTAGAGCTTTGGGGGCACCCTTTAAACTATTTTCCAATTCACTCCTCCCATCCCAAAATGCTGAGAAGTTCCACATTTTCCCCTTTGCCTATTTTGAGTATTGAAGGCTGGAATCAGATTCAGAGTTCTTTTCCTGTGAGCAGCACAACAAAAACTCTTTATCTTCTGCCAAAACAGCTTCTCCATCTATTTTTTGCTACACAGAGATCACATCTCTCTGCTTGCACGGCAAATCTTTGCTGATGCACAATGACTGTTAGAAATATCAAACTATAGATTGTGTTAGTTTGACTATTTATCAAAGGCATTTTTCCCTGAACACAACAAAAAACCTGTTGCTATGTTCCATGCTTTTGGAAAACATATAAAATGAAATAGTAACACATGAGGATGCCTTAGACATGGGCCTATACATGACTGGACCTCGTATGTTTCCACTGAATTCAGATGTAACAGGAAGCCGGAGGTCCCTTCACCTCCAGTTTCCTTGGAGGCACATCCGAATTCAGGAAACCAGAGTTTAAGTCCAGTTCTGCAGTGTGATCATAACATTGAAACACTGGCACTGCAGTTTTGTACCCACAGAGCTGGAGTTGGTGGAGGAAGCACCTCCATCACTCTGGCCTGATTATCTATACAGGCTTTCCTTCTATCAAGAAGGAATACTACACAGCTAGCTCCCCTGACTCTCTGCAGTCTCGCTGATCACAGAGAGACAACTCTCGTGCATGTCCAAAAGTGGATGGGAGAGCGGGGGTTGGGGCGCAGAACCACAGGTCATTGGACCTGTGGTTCTACATTACGTCTGAAAGGGGACTTCATGTCTCCTTTCACCTCATGTTTTTTCCTTTCACAGCCCTCATATGTGTTGCTGTTTATTTATTGTTAATAATGTTTGGTTCATCATGAATTTTCCCGCCATTTTTATTCTCTCTGTTCATTTTTGTGATGTGAAGTGTGTGTGTTGGGGGGCTACCTTGCAGTATGGCAGAGTTCTGTGTTCCCTGCCCTGGTTTTGCAAACCCTTTCCAAAGTGTGGAAGGGCTGACAGAGTACCTCCTGACAGCGGATTTCCAGAGACTGCCATTTTCTCCCCATTCTCGCCCTACAGCACTTCACCAATGTGAAGCATTATATAGGGGGAAAATGAAATTGCCATAAAACATGGCAGCCGCCAGTCAGACTTCTAATCTTAATTTATCAAGAGGTTTCATCTTATCCAATCAGGCTTGAATCGAGACAACTGTTTCTTCTCATATTACAGAGGGCTGGTTCAGATGATCATTCACCAGCACATGTGATGAGAAGAGGAATGCACCCAGAGTGCACTCAACTAGGGATGGGTCCGGACTGGTCCGGAGGCGATTGTAAAGGCCTCCAGAGCGTCCGGACCGGTTCGGACCTGGCCAGTCCGGTCCGGGTGGAGGGGGTTCCTTTAAGGGCGGGGAGGGTTTACTTACCCCTCCCGCCACTTTGCCCCCTCCAGCTCTCGTAATTACTGTAGAAATTGGGGCGGCAGGATACCTCCCTGCTGCCCCTTCTTGGTGCTCAATGGAAAAGGCTCCGACACGCCTTCTGCGCACGCCGCGCACGAGATTCACATCTCCCGGAGGCCCAGTCTACCCGGCCTTGGCTCCTGCCTGCAGGTAGACCGGGCCTCCGGCAGCCGGTCTAACCCTAACCGGCCTGGTCTACCTGCAGGCAGGAGCCAAGGCCGGGTAGACTGGGCCTCCGGGAGATGTGAATCTCGTGCGCGGCGTGCGCAGAAGGCGTGTCGGAGCCTTTTCCATTGAGCACCAAGAAGGGGCAGCAGGGAGGTATCCTGCCGCCCCAATTTCTACAGTAATTACGAGAGCTGGAGGGGGCAAAGCAGCGGGAGTGGTAAGTAAACCCTCCCCGCCCTTAAAGGAACCCCCTCCACAGTGCCGGACCGCAGCTGTGCGGTTCCGTGCACACCCCGACACTCAACCTGATGCCACTTCAGGACATCCTGACATGCTCTCAGGAGAGCCTTTAATCACTTGAGAAGGGCATTCATCAATCAATCAATCAATCAATCCTTTATTACAGTCACAGACCATTACAATAATGATAAATACAGAAGCCCAGCAAAATAAACCATCAAGGTTGTAATACAGTAGTTAAGCATCAACTAGATTGGGTTCCTAATGAGCTCCTGGCTAATTTTATTGGCGATTACACAGAACTAAGCCACATTATAAGATATTAAATGATTCTGGTCAATTAAGAGATAATCGAGATAAAAAGAATCTGCACAACCTGGATGACAATTAATAAGAGGAGTTATAGATTTATGCTATATATCTCAATAAAATTGAAAATAAAGGAGTATGTGTGCTGTCATTTCAATATCTCCTGAATTACAGTGACAAGTATGTTTTTTATAGAGAAAAAGTATACTTTATAAAGTATGTTCTTTATAGAGAAGGGTTGATTTTTTAAAATATCTCCCTTCCAGAACTGCTGTTCATGCCTGAATCAAAGCTCTGAGGTATTGTGGTACTGTAGTTTAGATATCTAGCAGAGTTAAAACCCAGAACTTGATTGCCCAAATGGACACCAACAGGGAGTCCTAGGTCAGTTTTGTTGCTCCATATCATATATTATTTGTCTGAGGTTAGCACCGGCATTTTCATACTCCAGAGTTATCAGTGCAAAGGTGGGGTGTGTGGTGGGGGCTATAATAATGCAGACTTTCCTCCAACTCTCTTCTCCATCTTGAGTGGTAGGTGTCTAATAGCACAGATGGAACAAAACCTAAGGGATGGAAAACCAGCTTTAGCCAGAATCCAAAGATGTTAATCTATATCCTGGCCTCCGCTTTAAGCAATCCTGCTTCCAGACAGAGGGCAGCACTAGGTACACACCAGGGTACTTTGAAAATGTTCATCAGGAACTTGGATTTCATGGATTCCACCTTAGAAAAATTAGAACACATGCCAAGTTGAGCTCCATGTAGGAGCTGTGCTTGTACATTGGCAGAAAAATATTTTATTGTAAGGGAATGAATTGAGCACCCCTGGAACAGTGGAAGGATTGAATTGCTTGTGCATTCTTGTGTGCATATTATGGACACACCTTCTGCCTGAGGTCTGGAAAATTACACCAAGGTATTTGAAATCCTTGACAAGTTGTAACCTATGCCCATTTAGTGACAAATTCTGGATTTTTTGTCTCTTTGCAAACACCAAGATCTTAGTTTGGGTGTAATTTATTTCTGAAGATTGTTCATCACAGTAGCTGGCAAGAGAGTGCAGAGCTCTTCTTAGGCCTATTGAGTTTGTAAGAGAATAACAATGTCATCTGCATATAAAAGTATGACAATATGTCTATCTCCTAATTTTGGTGGATGATGGTCTAAGTTGTCTTAATGGGGAACTTGATATAAAAGTTGAACAGCAGAGCCAGCATCCCTTAAACGTTGGTATTTCCTTAGTGAGATGTCCCTGCGCTCTGCTTACTTACACGAGAGTTTTCATATAATTTAAACTTTAGAAGAAGTAAACAATGGTATACTGTTGACAACAATAACATGCCAAAGCTTCTCTCTGGGGATCAGATTGAAAGCAGATCTAAAATCAACGAATGCTGCATATAGGGAACAATTAGGTTTGGAGGTATATTTTTCTACTAATAGAAACATATAGACTTCTAGGAGACTAATAGGTTGATAATTTTCAGGTAGCTTTCTTTTGCCCTTTTATTAGTTTGGAATTATTATCACCACTCCCCAGTCCTTTGAAATGCATGCACTCCTGTCAATAAATAAAAGAGAGAGGCCAGGACTGGGGCTCACCATGACAAATTATTTCTAATTACTTCTCTGGATATGTAGTAATTACCTGGGGCTTTGCCAGGTTTAAGCTGCCTTGCTGAGGAATCTATTTCAGTACAAGGTTCTGGTCACCAGTCTGGCAACTGGCCCATGTCCATCTAGGTCTGTGACAGCTGCTTCACCTCTCTTGTACAGCATATGGTAATACTCCTCCCATATAGGTGCAGGTATCATACAATCAAAGTGAGATGGACCACGAGATGGATGAGAGTCAACCATATGCAAAAACAGGGATGGATTTTTGGACTGTGATGCAGCTATCAGTTGTTGCCAAGACAGTCTCATGGCATCTCTCTTTTTTGTTTTTCTGCAGCTGTTTATATTTCTTTTTGTTGTTGTATGATACTCTGGGGAGGGAAAAGTGATGAATGATCCCCATGCACTAACAAGAGCTCTCAGCATTAATGCAAACGCTTAGCTCTTAGAGCGATAGGTAGCACAATGGTCCTTCAGAGATTTGGTAGAAGTTAGCACTGTATGCAGTGCCTGTACAATTTTACTATTGTGGTCTAAGATCCTATTGTCCATTCCGGTAGCCAGTAGTGTTGAATGGAGGAGGACAATAGTTTCTGAGTTAATTTATTTATTCTATTGTTACATCTATACCCCGCCTTTCATTTAGAAAATCCCAAGGTGGCTCACAATAAAATTTAAAAACAAGATTATAAAAAAGACAGTGTTAAGTTCAGTGTTGAGGCAACTTGTTCCTCTATTCTTTCAGACCATCTTATCCAAGAGGATCACACTTCTAATGCTGAATTTGAAAGTGGGTTGGTTCTGAAAGCAAAAGGCTTCCAGAGAAGTTCAAATATAACTCTCCATGGAGATGGTCACTGTCCACTTGGCTAGCAATTTTAAATTGCTCCAAATGTGTTAGTAAATCTGGAGAGATTGCTATGTAATCAATTGTATAAAATCTGGAACCAGCCTAGAAGGTATAATCTGCTGGATAGTCATCGGCTATGGCGCCATTTAACAGATGTAAATTTTGTTTATCAAGAGTTTGAGCCAAACATAGACCTGCATAATTCCCTACTCTATCCTTGAAGTGACAGTAAATAAGTGGTAAGGAGACCTCATAAGCAAGAGGATAACATTGAAATTTAGCATAAAACTATTTGTCATCAGTTTCCAGTCTAGCATTAAAATCGCCAGCAATTACTAAATGTGTTTGAGGAAAAGAGCACTGTAGCTCATTTATATCACTCTAGAGTATAGACCATACAGACATAATCTGAATGTGTTGGCAAATAGGTGATATATAAACATTGACCCCTGCTAAATTGTCAAAGAGTAGGTCTGCCCTTCGGCCATCCAGGAATACCACCAGCAGGGTGGATTTGATTTAAATCAAACTGATTTAAATCACGATTTAAATCACGATTTAAATCACTAGCAGGGTGGATAAAAATCAAAAAAATCCGATTTTAATTTAAAAAATCCAATTTAAATCAAAAATCCAATTTAAATAAAAAAAATCCAATTTAAATCAAAAATCCGATTTAAATAAAAAAAATCAGATTTTTTAATTTAAATCGGATTTTTTAAATTTAAATCGGATTTTTTTTATTTTTATCGACCCTGCTAGTGATTTAAATCAAATCCACCCTGACCCCCAGACTGTGAATCTGATTTTTCAAGAACAGATTTTACAATATCTCCTTGTTCAGCAATATTATGGACCAATAACATCTCCCTGCTTTGGATTAAGGCTTAGTTTGTTAGCTCATGCCCTGTCCATAACTGATCTCAGACATTGTTTCAGAACCCCTACTGACACTCTCTGATCAAATGAAAAGGAAAGATAGAATTGGGTGTAATCAGCATATTGCTGACATCACTACCCAACGCTCTGGATGATCTCTCTCAGCAGTTTCATGTAGGTATTGAAAAGCACAGGAGACAAGTTCAAACCCTGAGTAAGCCCATAGTCCAAAGTGTGGAAGAGTAGTCTCACAGCATCGGCTTCTGGGACCTGCCAAGTTACCCCTGCTAACTTGGCAAAGAGGCACCTTTTAATGTGGTGATTCTCTTTATTTAGCAGCGGGAGAGTAACTGGCCCTATCCACCCCCAGCACAGTACCTTCAGTGACAGTTGCTGGTGTATATCTTATGTTTCTTTTTAGATAGTGAGCCCTTTGGGGACAGGGAGCCACCTCATTTGTTTGTTATTTCTCTGTGTAAACCGCCCTGAGCCATTTTTGGAAGGGCGGTATAGGAATCAAATGAATGAATGAATGAATTTTTAACAGCAGGGTAACATTGCTAAATTAACTAATAAAGACATTGCAAAATGTTCAAATGAAGGTAAGTTAATAGTTGTAGCTATTAACTAGAGAGGAGCATGCTTCACCCTCCATGGAGTGTACCTCTTCCTACACCTGGGGCTACTCTTAGTGAGAAAATTGTAAAGCCGTCCGGATGAGGTTCTTCAGATAGTCATCTCTCCTGCAAAAACAAAAGGCCTTAGTCAGAAATATATTTGACAAACGAAATATCCCTAAGCAATGTTCCATGAAATGCACTTTAAGGAGTGCTGGTGCAGGCAGAGTCAACACAGGGGTGGTCTTTAGCCAAGCTGGGATTCTCCAAGTAGGTTTCATCTGTGGTAGGAGTTCCAGCTATATTATTTCTCAAAAAGCTTGGTTCAGCATTTAGCTGAGATGATATAACATCCCTCTGAGATCGTTGGCTAATTGATCAGATTGTTTATTCAGGGCTGGCAAAGAGGAGGATAACAAAGAAGGTGGAATGTCATCAGTATTTTGGTTTGAGCATGAAAGCACCAAGGACACCGAGGAAGCAGGAGGCTCCTATCACATCTCAGAAGGGCAGCCTAGAGATATTGAAGCAACAATATCATCCAAGTGTGGATCATTAATAAAAAGCATCCCAGGGCCCATGGTGGCAAGGTGGTGTTCCTTGGAGGAGGAAGCTCCAGTTGCTGTGAGTCCAACTCAGGATCACCTGCACACTGTATCTGTGGGAAATCAGATTCATCCTGATAAGAAGATGGGAAGGAGCTTTCTCAGCAAGGGTAGTAGCCTGCTCTCGTGATGTTAACTTCTCACCCCTCTACACACGCTCCAAAATCCTGTTCAAACAGCTTTTTGAAGCATGTATAGAGGAGCAATTCAGATAAATGCCCCACATACATCGGACTATGCTCTAACAGGCAATGAAAAACCTGAATCATGTGTGAAATCCTCCCCAATAGCTTCCAGGGACTTTGGGGTAAATCTGGCCAATATGTGAACACACACTCTCCATTCATGAGGAGAAGCGAGCTAAAAGCCCCATCTGGAAATGCTCCAGTCCAATGGCCTATAATAGTAGCGGCCAGTGAGGGCAGCGGCAGGGAATAGGGGTGGGGGTGGGAAGAGGCACCTTTAAAAATAAACTAGCAGGTGCTTACCAGCATTACCACAGCACCTGCAAACTGTCTCAAGCAGCAGCGCTTCTGGCCTCTGCACATGCTCAGAGGCCATTTGTGTGGCCAATATGGTGTTCCTGACCACTCAAATGGCCTCTGCACATGCGCAGAGGCCAGGGCTGTGCCCCCACCCTACACGGGATGCTGTGAGGAGCAGGTGCTGTGGTAATGCTGGTAATTTAATTTAATTTATTTTTAAAGGTGCCTCTCGTCGTCGCCACCCCACACTGCTGCCTCCCTCACTGGCCACTACTGGCCACTCACACTACTGGTCACACTACTGGCCACTCACTGGCCACTACTATAACTACCAGCCCAGATCACACGCCTCCCCTAACTGTATCCTGGCCTGCCTTCCTTCCCTACATCTGGTAGTAAACAAGCACATCAAAACTCCTCTGTGTTTTTTAAAAATTCTCTGCTATTTTTAATTTAAGTTTTTGTTCTGTTCTTCCATACCTCCCTCCCCCCCCCCACACACACACACAATGGCAGAACATCCAAAGTCCCCTGCCATTTCTAACAAACATTGTGCCTACTGCTGATTTATCAATTTTTTCCATTTCTACAAAAAGTGTATGTGGGGGACCTGAACTGCAAGACCTGAACTCGCCTATCAATACCAGCCACAGCAATAATATGGTGTCTTGCAACACTGGGAAGGCAACAACAACAATGCTTTGAATGCAGGGTCATGTAAGACTGGCAAGCTGTCAGCCCCTCCCCCCCCCCCCAAAAAAAAAGGAAAGGAAAGGAACCCTGTCCAAGGGCAGGAGAAGAAACAGCAGTAGTTTTCCAACCTCCACAAGCAGCTGACTGAAATCTGTGACAGAGGTTTGCAGTAACCGGATAAATGGTTTGCCACAGAAGTGGATTACTTAATTTAAAAAATAAAGGGTGCGAGTGTGGAGAAATGGGCAGTTACTGCAAAAACAAAATTATTGTGACTGAAAGGAACTTGAAATGAAACGTGCCAGGAGCATCTAGGTATGCTCAGGTGAGGAATTTAGGGGATGTACAGAGGGAGACTGAGGGAAGCCATCCCTCTTGCGAATCACCACCTACATGGGAGCCAAAACTTGCCTTCTAGCACAATTAATCAGAATGTACAATTTCCCCAATGATTAGCTGTGCCTCCAACTGTGTTGCATATAGGATTATATACTAGACACAAGTTTCTTTATGGAAGAGAGGTGTCCCCAGTCAAAAATAGCTTCTATAAGAGGACCATTTGGACAGGACAAAAGATAGTGGTCCAAAATAGACTGCCAGAAAGACTCATATTCACAACTATTACTTCCTCCTCATCCATTTTAGCTGCCTCTGGGTTGGTAGCTGGAACTAGCAGTTGGTAGCAAGCTAGATTTGGCCTTGGTACCGCTAATTGGCCTTGGTATCCCTAAAAACCACCCTGAGCCATTTTTGGAAGGGTGGTATATAAAACAAATATAAACAAACAAACAAATGATTTGTGACCCCTACCCTAGTTTTACATTCACAAAACTACAGTTTTTCTCAAGCTGTCGTTCAGTTTCTGGCTCGTAAAGCCCCTTTTGGTTTTTGTTTCTGTTGTGACTGTGCTTCTGTTTATGCTGAAATGGAAATGGAACTGTTGAGCACTAAAGAAAGTATCCTTGTCCGCTTTAATTAATGTTATTAGGAGAGCATTTTAGCATCCTACAGCTGTGTGCCATTTGATGCATTGCGGCCTCGATGATGATTCCTTGTTTGGCTGCTCTGTTACAATAACATGTTCAAGAACGTAAAGATGAGCCAAGAAGATAACCACTGAATACAAACACAGTTTAATTGTCAGTAGGACTGTGCTGGAATCCAACAGTGTAAATGACACCAGTCATGGGCAAACAAATGGGAGGGCATGCTGTACATATCACACTGAAAGGAATAGATGTGCTGTGGAAAATACTCTGGCAGGCCTGGTTTCTGACACATACTAAGACTGTTCTCACAAGCAGCCTAAACCAGGCTAGGGCAGCCCAGCTTGGATTAGGCTGCTCGTGTGCACTACCAGGCTCAAAGTGGATCCTTGCGCTGCTGTGGTGCCTTTTTGATCTGGGCTTTAGCCAGCAGCAAGGATTATCTGTTTGCTCAGGCTACTTGCACCTGTCTGATGTGGGGTGGTGGTGGTGGGAATCTGGGATTCCCAGAGGCCTGGGACCAGGGAGACCTGAGTTCAAATCCCCATTCTGCCATGGAACTCACGGGGTGACTATGGGCCAGTCACGTCTCTCTCAGCTTACCTCACAGGGTTGTTGTGAGAAGAAACATTTCCATGTTCCTCTGGGCTCCTTGGAGGAAGAGCAGGATAGAAATGTAAATAGATAGATAGATAGATAGATAGATAGATAGATAGATAGATAGATAGATAGATAGATAGTCCCGGCCTCTGGAAAGCCACACAGATCCACAGATCCCAAGAGAGCTGCTTGTGTGTGCGGCTGAGCCACACAGCCAGGAGGCAGCAGGGAGGGCAAGGAGATCAACGGGGCGGGGGGAGAGGTAAGTTCAGCACAGCTTCCCCCTCTCCCCTCCGCCTTGCCTCCGGCTGTGTGAATAGCCTTATCGTATATCCTTCAATGCAGACAATAATCACAAACACACCTTTCAATCTGTTTCTGTGTTCTCTCTCCGTCATCCTGACAACTGTTCTGTAATTTTGTTTAGTATGATTATCTTCTCATTTAAGATAAAGGACCAAGATCGAAGGCTAACCTAGACATTTTTCAGCACATGTTGGAATTCTGTGATTGGGACGGTGCACAACATTTTCTTTTACATAAAGCAGCTGCAGGGGCTCTGATCCAGACTGAGACTCTGGCACTGAAAGTGGGGGTTAACCCTTTGGTTAAGTTTCACCCATCTGAGCAAATAGCAGCTACAAGAACCATAATTTTCAGCAGAAAAAATGTATGGGGGACAGGGTTAACCCCCATGCATTATGGTCCTGATCCACATAAGGGAACTTTGCCGCTTCTTTTTGCTAAAAAAAAAAAAAAAGATACAGGGAGTCTGAATCACAAAACTCCATCATCTGTTTTGACCCTGAGAAGTAAAACAGTGCTACCTAGTTAATGCATGTCAGAGGTGAGAATTTCAGAGGTGGGTTTTTTGTTGCCTATAGTGGGATTGTTTGGATGAAACTGTCCATCAAATTTCATAAGGGCATGAGTATGTCCCCTCTGCCCCACCTAAGCATGCCTCAGCATTTTGTTTACAAAACAGTTTACCGCATATTCAAACAACCATAAAATCCATTTTTAGCCTAGTTTCCAGTAGGCTTATGAGATCACCCAGCATTCCGTGTGTGTCTGTCTGTCTGTGTCCCCCTATCAACTTCATGAAAAGTGGCATACAAATATAACAATAAATAAGATAAAATGGGGGAAAGAACATGCAAGCCACCTCAATTTAAATTGCACTTTAGGTTTATTAGTATTAATATTAGTAATTAGTATATTATTATATTAGTAATTAGCAGTTGGTAATATTAGTAATGTTTATTAGTAATTACAGTGGGGTAGGGCTCCTCCATAAAAACACAAACATGGGGGATGTTAAGGAGAAGAATCTAGACTCCCCCTGCATCTTCTTCCTGCATCTACTTTGCTGTGTTAAATGTAGCCCCCTGCTCCATAACGGAGAATTCAGTCATAGTTATCCTTACCTGCAGTCTGAAGTGGTACAGGTGACACAGATTTACCAACTCTATGCAATATTATCCTTTAATGCACTAGATAAATATGAATATTTATTCATATTATTAATAATCTTACCTACTCATTCAAACACACATGAGCAGTTGCTTTTTATCACAGGGAAAGTACTGATCAGCAGTATATACCCAGTATAACTACCAGCCCTTGTTTCTGAGAAGTTTAGAGTGAAATCTCATTAACCTTGTTGGGGGCAGGTGAATAAGGCAGCTAGGAGTGTTATCACTGGAGGTTGGCTTTGTGGGTGTCTGTGTACTTGAGGTATGTAAATAGATGGTATTAGGGTATGTAAATCTAGATGGGGTATTGGGCTAAATGTAGATGGGCTAAAAGTAGATGGAGCATTGGGGTCAATGTAGATGGGGTATTGGGGTAAATGTAGATGGTATTGGGGTATGTAAATAGATGGTATCATGAGTAGGTGTGGTGTACTTGTGTTGTTTGTGACCAAGGTAAAAGAAGTAGTTTTAAGGGTTTAATGTATTGAGGAGCTGTGAAAAAGAATAAGACTTGAAGGATTAATATTGACAGACAAGAAGCTGCTGACATTTAAACCATATGCGGTGTGACCTTGAGTTCGTGACTTGTCTTTGAGTTTCAATGTTCTTCGGCTGTAAAATGGGGCATATATCTTCTGGAATGTCCTAGAAATGTTATAAAATGGCCTAATGCGTTACTAATACAGCTCTTATATGTATTTATATTACTGATTTGTGGTCAGTGGCTCTCACCTGCAATTGTCATCAGGAATTATATTCTCTGCATGCGTCTTATACAATTTCTTCTGCTGACACATTTGTAGTCTGCGTTGTGTTGGACTTGCCCTTGTCCACTAGGCCCCACCAGGCTCCGCGCAGGTATTCATATGGAGGAGTCTCTCCATAATCATATGTGAAATTTGGGAGAATGTCTAATGTGTGTGGTTTTTGAGTCGGTTTCCTTTTTTGAAAGAGTTTTAGGAGCACTACTATCAGGCTACTCTAGAGCCAGGAAGAAGAAAAAACTGCTTCTTTTTAAAAGATGAAAGCTGAGTCTCTTACTATTAAATGATACATCTGGGTGCATGCATGGACCTATGTGGGTGGCTGCAGGAAGCCCATAAAGCAAATGTTGCCTTCACATTCGTTGCAATAAAATGCAGCTAACCTAACAATCCTGTGGTAAAGTTATATTGGAAACAAGGAATGTGAAATCTACCATGAGTAAAATAAACCACTGTGCCTTAGTGCCCACAGTAACTTAAGGTGAATCTAGATATGCTATCTTGTTCCTCAAATCGTCCCACAAATCAGATGCCTCAGACTGCCACAGCAGAATAGTTTTATTTATTTTAAGATTTTGAATACCATGCATCATTTAACAAAACTCAAAGTGGCTAACTAAATCACAAACAATTCAAAAGCATCAGTAGAACAATGACCCAGGAGCCAATTTTTCAAAAGGTATTTAAAAAGCAGCACCAGCAACAACTACTACTACTACACCTGGCAAAACATGGTAGCAGCAAGACAAAATCATCAACACATAATCAGCAATCACACAGCACCAAATCTCCTGGAACACTCCCATCTTAATCAAACAGCAGAATATTGTTGGAGATGGGGTCAGATAAACCTCCTGGAGGAAGGTATTCCAAAATGATGGTGCCATGGGTAGAAGGGTCCTCCTCAGACTTGTAGACTCCTGCCAAATCTTAGCTGTTGGCAAGGGAACACTGTGCAGGACCTCTGACTTTGATCAGGATACATAGGAGGAAATGCATAGGGGAGAACATAAGGGGAGAGTCCTATTCAGATGTTTAAAATAAAACCACCGTGCAGCATTAGTAGTATATTATTATTATTTTATTATTATTATTTTTACATTTATATCCTGCTCTTCCTCCAAGGAGCCCAGAGCGGTGTACTACATACTTGAGTTTCTCTTTCACAACAACCCTGTGAAGTAGGTTAGGCTGAGAGAGAAGTGACTGGCCCAGGGTCACCCAGCTAGTTTCATGGCTGAATGGGGATTTCAACTCGGGTCTCCCCGGTCCTAGTCCAGCACTCTAACCATTACACTATGCTGGCTTCAAACAGAAGCATTAGTAGTATAGATAATCAACCTGCTGTCATACTCCATGTGCTTTTGTTTACAAACAGAAACACATGGCTGGGAAATGAAGTCATGGTGCTCACGTGGGGTGCTGATGTCATGGGAGCTATCAAAATGCGCTTATGTCATCGGAAATAGTCAAAGGAGGGACGTAGATCACAGGAAAATGGTCAGAGCTAGGGGTACATGACTGGAAAGAGTCAGAGCTAGGGGTACACCCTCACCCCTAGAAGTTTGGCCCCTCACCCTCCACTCCTACCCCAGAATATGCCTGGTCATGCCCCAAAGGTAGGCATGTGACCCCTCTATGAACACGCCACTCCACTCTGGACCAATAGGAACAGGTTTCAGAGCCCAGAGAGGTCTGAGCGCACATATATGATAATGGGTCAGTGGCCATTTTGTGTAACTTTATTAACCGAAACGGGGTCAAGTGTCCCCTCTAGTTGATCAAGTTGACCTTGATCCCAGCACTCCACATAAGCAGCCCTACCCAGGAAGGACTGCCCAAGCTTGGGGTAGGGCTGCCGGAGTAAACAGCCTCAGTCAGTAGTAGTAGTAGTAGTAGTAGTAGTAGTAGCAGAAGAAGTTTATTACGGTCATTGACCAGTCATTATGGTTTGCATAATACATTTACATTTAACATAAATTTGAAGTTAAAAGTACAGGTTTTACACAATTTGCAAGCAATAAAACAAAACTTGGTCACATTAATAGAAACCACAGGTTTAAAATTTGGCAGCAGATAGTCCAGATAAAAAAGACCAGTGTGGCCAGGATATTTCTTTATAAGGGGTGAAATAAGGTTAGAATGACTATCCCTGCAGAATTGGCAGCAGAGGATTACATGATCAGTTGTCTCTATGTCCTCTGAGCTGCAGGGGCTGCGGTGCATTGAATAAGGTATTCAATTGTATTTTCCCTCCAGGATCGCAGTAGGGAGAACATTTAAACTGGCAAGGGTCAGGGTTCTCCTAAATTTGGATAGGAGAATGTGGTCTAAGTAATTGGCCAGTTTGAAATTAAAACTCTGAATGCCTGCATACATTCCCTTTGACAAACGTGCACATTCCTCTTGGAGGTTTGTGTCTAGGAGCCGTTGTTTCATAAAATGGATAGCCTGATCAAAACCCCGGCCAATGAGTTCTCCCTGGGACGTTCCAAGAGGTTGGAGCTTCATTTTTAAAGCTGTTGTCCAGGTAGATGTGAAGCTATCAGTTAGTATTAAAGAAGTGAGTCTAGTGGGGAAGACCTCTGTCAGTTTTATTTTGCAGCAAATCAGAATATCTAAATATCTAAAAAAAATCTTAAAAAACATAAAAGGACAGGTTACACACATAATCCAACACAGACATTCTGTCTCGCCATATCTGTTCAACCGCTGCTGCCACAGACTCTTTTCCTCTGTAATGGTTTTATTTTGTTTTCAGGTTCAAAAAAACTGAAGAATGAACATGAAAGATATTATTCCTCAGTACGTATGTTCTACTTCCCCTTACAACTGCTCACCAGGTGGAACATGACCATGATAATAATACAATAATGAGGGTACATTTGATTTTTGCTAGTATCTGAGTATTAGCGGGATAGGACCCAGCTGCCAACTGCGGTTTTCCACACACATAAATTGAACTTCCTGGCTTACAACCCTGCAGCATGGAAACATTGGAAAGGATAATGATTTACCAGTCATCTTGTTTTGTTCATAACAGTGCATGCTATTGGATCAATGGTTGGTATTGGCAGGGCTCTGCATTACAGGAAAGCACAATTGACCCAGATAGTTTCAATTGTCAGGATAACTGCTGTAACTTTTCAGCAGTCAGTAGTAGGAAATGTTATTTTAAAGGAACCTAGAAAATTCAGATACAGGAGAGAGAGAGAGAGAGAGAGAGAAAGAGATGGAAAGGAAAGAACTGAACAAGAAGTAAGACTACAACAACTGGGAAGAAAAGAATGCATAGAGAAGGAAGGATGACAGACCTTGGTCAAGAGCAAACAAACAAAAAATTAAGGCAATGATTAGTGATGAGTTGACACTAGTCTTCAACATGCCAAAGTTTGAAATCTGAACCTTAATTACTTGTAATGCTTGCTTCAACATGAGGCTTAGGCTAGTAGTACTTTCCTCTAAGTGTTCCTCTGACATAATGAGAGCTTATGATTATCTATTATATTAATTCTCCTGGGTGTGCCTTGGAATGTGCATCCCAGCATTCAGCTGATTGGCTGGGCAGCGGACACGCCTGATTGGCTGAGGCGCACCCAGGAGGATTGGTCACCGCTGCAGCACAGACAAGGCCAAGGAGGGGGGGAAGAAAGTGGGTGGGGGGAGAAGTGGTGGTGGGGAGGAGAGGTGGCTGAGCCTGGAAGCGGAGACTGGGGCAGAAAGTGGGGGGGAAGAGGTAACCGCCGGCCCCCAAAGAGCACACAGATGCTCTGTGCGGGGTTGGCTAGTGAATTGTATTTGGCCTAGCCCTTTGTTAGGTAGATCAGCGATTAGGGTACCTGCAGATGTCTCTGAATAAGAGACCTGAAGTACCCTGATGGGGAGAGCCATCAGATGGCACACATCCTGCATCTGATGAGAGGGGTTGATGTGATAGTGTAAAGTGACTCTTCCCCCCTCCTGGAGAGAGAAAGAGAGAGAGAAGGAACAAGAGCATCAGCTTGGAAAACAGACTGTTTGTGTGTGCGTGCATGTGTTTTGGAGAGACTGGAATGGAAAAGCTGGACAGAGAGCGGAAACATCTTAGGAGGTGCTGAGACCTGATCTCCCCAGAGAGGCTGTCCCTTTCCAGGGAGAAGTCAGTGGAGGGGGTGGGACTTGCAAAACATGCACAAAGATGAGTGACTGTAGTGTAGACCACTACAGTTAGCCTGTAGTGAGTGAGTCTGACCAGAGGCTGCTCATGGAAGGCATGGGCCACTGTGTGCTCCTGCAGGAGGATGGTGCTCTCCATTGGAAGTGACACCCTCTTGTGAAACTGCATTCAGGGGGGCACAGTTATTTACGGCAGATAGTGACAGCACTAAGGAGAGCAAGGCTACTGGAGCAACAGCAGAGACTTTCATAGAGGAGGGAGTCGCTGTGGCATAAGAGGAACCAGGCGACACTGGAACCACCTCCCTGCCAATCTGAGGTGCATCTGGTGTAGTCAAATAGTGACAGTGAGGAGATTAGCTGTCTAGCCACAAGGTTGTCCCACAGGGTGCAGGTTTTTTCCTCTGGGAATCTGATATGACCTGTTGCTGTTTGTAGACTGCTATTATATCTAATTCTCAATCCGTATATTTGTAAACAAACCAAATATTATAAAGACAAAAGTCATAATCTGAGAATCACTGCAGCTCTGGAACTCCTACCACTTGGAAAAATGGGGAGCACATGTAATAACATATACTTCAGAGGTCATGAATTAAGATCTTTTTTTCTGTAGTAGGTGGCATTTTGGGGAGAGATACATCAAGCAAAAATTCTTCAGATGCAGCTCTAGTGAGTCATTGGAGAAGCTGCACATATTTAATTTCCGCCTGAATGCAACCATTGTTCATTAGGGCGGCATGGACCTCCAAATAATTGCTTAGAGCCCCAAATCTCATCAGTCCAGAGCTGGTGTAGTGAAATAGTTTCCTTATAATTCATTCATTCATTCATTCATTCATTTATCTATCTATTACATTTATAAACCGCCCCATCCAGAGGCTCTGGGCAGTGTACAACAAGTCATCCTTACCCAGCAGTGTTTTCTGATGGACAAGAACATGATTTTCTTTTACCCCATTATATTTTCTTACCCAGTAATGTTTTCTGATAGACAAGAATATAATTTTTCATTACCCTCTCAGATTTCAGTCCTAGGCAAGCTTTTCTGATGGGTAATGTTTTCTTATGGACTAGACCATAAATTATTAGTACCCATGCACATTTCAACACCAGGATAAGCTTTTCCAATGAGTAATACAAATACGATGAATATTTATATACCGCTTTTCAACAGAAGTCCCCAATGCGGTTTACATAGCTATAAATAAATAAATAAATAAAATGTCTCCCTGTCTCCAAAGACTCACAATCTAAAAAAGAAACATAATATAGACACCAGCAACAGCCACTGAAGGGATCCTGTGCTGGGATAGATAGGGCCAGTTGCTCTCCCCTCGCCAAATAAAGAGAATTACCACTTTTAAAAGGTGCCTCTTTGCTCAGTCAGCAGGAGAGAAGGTTAGGGTTAGAGAAAATAATCTTTTCTGATGTACTGAACCATAATTTCTAATTACTCTAATTAGATTTCAGTATTTTTCAGTAATGTTTTCAGAGGGATCGGACTGTAATTTTTCATTACTCTGTCAGGTTTTAGTATTTTTCAGTAATGTTTTCTGATACGCTTTATCATAATTTTTCATTACTCTGTCAGATTTCAATTTTTTCCTGTACCCATTCACATTTCAATATGAGGGCGAGCTTTTCTGATGGCTAATGTTTTATGATGGATATGACTGAAAAATTGATATATGTATGATGTATTCTGTTTTATACTGCTTCCCTCATACACACAAAGTAAATCTTATGTAGATTTAACTAAGTGTTTATTCAGAAACAACTCCATTTTCTCCTTCTCCTTTCCCTCCCTTTTCCATGCTGATTCCAACCACACACTCTCTACAGGATCCCCATTGGGACATACTTCTCAACAACAAAACATAAAAGATTGCTAGACAACACATACCTTAAGGTGACCACCTTAACCTGCAATTTCTATGCTTTTTGGAACATGAGCAAAAATTGTAAGCACCTGTACCCTGTCTGAAATAAAAGGTTTTTTGGATATTTTATGCACGCACACAACAGCCCTTAGTCATGCTTAGATTCCATTGAAATCAACAATATTTCTACATTTAATTTTCAGTTCAGTTCCATTATATCAGGGGTACTTACTGTGGACTCTTGCTGGAATTGCCTGTGCACAGGGTGTTTTCTGATTTAGTTTCCTAATGAAATTTTTCCCTTATGAGATTTTGTTGCTTGTCCTTCCTTCCTTCCTTCCTTCCTTCCCTTTTTGGTAAAAAGCATTGTAGTGGGCAGTCAGCCAACCATGACTGGGGTGGGGGGAGGGGGTTTCCTTCACTGACAGTTTGTAGACCCTAGGTCATGACCCAATCAGTTAACAAGTTGAGTGGGACTAAAGGGCTCCTGAGCGTCTTCTGGGAAGAAGAAGGGTGTGCCCAGGTGAGAGAGGAACAATAGAGGCTTGCCACGCTCTCTTAGGGTGAGTTTCTGCAAGTCACTGGGGTTGGGGATTGCAGGGGGTTGGTCATACTTAAGTCCTGGTGAGGTTCAAGGGAAGGAAGCCAAGGCATATGGCTGTGGAAGGTTAGATGTAGGAGAAAGTGTTTTTAGTAAGACTTGCATTAGAAGTTATTTTCTTTTGTGTGTGTTGTATACCCAAGTATTTGTTTCTTGTAACTAACTATCTTCAAGACTAGCCTAGTAAATGACCAAGTTGAATACCGTCTGAGACCATCTGGGCGTTCTGAAAAACTCTTGTAACCACTAAGCTAATATTATTTGCAACAGCTATGCATGAAATCCTGAACTGCCTTATTCTCTCAACTCCCCCTCCCTCTTTTGGGTAATAAATCAATGAATTGTTTTATTTGTTTTACAAGCCCTCTCAGAATATCTGGGAGAGGGAGCAGGAGAGGGGAAGCCTCTAGTCCATATTCCCTCAAACAGGATAGCAAAGCCAGCTACTTCCCCACTTAAACATATATAAGTGGAATCATGTACAGTGTGTGTGTGTGTGTGTGTGTGTGTGTGTGTGTGTGTAT
Source organism: Hemicordylus capensis (assembly GCF_027244095.1). Classification (NCBI taxonomy): domain Eukaryota; kingdom Metazoa; phylum Chordata; class Lepidosauria; order Squamata; family Cordylidae; genus Hemicordylus; species Hemicordylus capensis. Next base: position 108,430,756 of record NC_069661.1, on the reverse strand, counting down.
ATATATATATATATATATATATATATATATATAGCCTGCTGCTGCCCTCCCCTCTGCTGTATTAGAAGGCAGGTTTAGGAAGACCCCAATCATAGAGAGACAATGCCCTTGTAGCATTGGGCAGGTCAAAACCATGGCACACGTCCTTCTCCACTGCCCCTTCTATAGAAACAGTAGTGCCAATTTCATCTTGCCACTACTTCTGCCGTGTGCGCGTATGCACGACGGGCACGCACGCACTCGTGACTTCCGGCCACTTCAGGCCAAAGGGGAAAACGGGGCGGCAGGGAGGAACACTGCCGCCCCAAGGGGCTTAAAAAAACACAACGCGCTGGTGGGGGAAATGCGGCAGGAGGGGTGAGTACACCCTCCCCCGCCCTTAAAGCGCTACCCCCGCCAGCGCCGAAGATTTCCGTGCACATCCCTAATTTATAATATAGTGTCATTTTAATATATCATTTTAATACACTCTCTTATAATCAATTTTAATATTGTTCAGTACCTGGTTAGATTCTATCTAGGTCTTATACCCTGCTGCGGTAAATTTTATAACTCTATAGTGCTTTATTTGCTTTAGTTTTATAGATTGCTATTGCTTTTATATTACTGTTATACCCTTTTGTATTGTTTTATGCTGGTCTAGGACTTTAATAAAGATTGATTGGGGGATTATATTTGCCTGCTAGCAAAGTAAAGGGTGGACTGGAAATTTTAGCGTTCCCATTCCAGTCTAAGGTAACTCTGTTAACTAAGAAATGCTTGGTGGCAGCAAGACAATCTACCAGGGTAGACAATCTACCTTTTTCTTTTAAATTAATTTAAAACTCAGTCAGCCCATGAGGCTCTCCTGTCAGGTGGGCTGGGCTTGGGTTCAGGGTTTGTTACAAGCATCACTCTCTAAATCCTGGAAGACCTAATGACAGAGATGTCAATTAGCTGATGTTCAGCAAATTTGTGATACATTTCATAGTGAGTGATTTTTCTGGCATCACAAATGCATTCCTATGGCTATAGTGTAGCTACAAGATTATGCTCACTTCCAGTTCCAGAACTGTGCAGCACAGCCACAATTGAAGAGCTAAGGGTTGGGATACCAGTTAAGTGACCATTCAAATATTATCAACTGACTGTCTGTTATTAGATAATATTTGGCAGCAGTCTATTATCCTATGAAAGCAATTATTCCGATCGATCGATCGATCGATAGATAGATAGATAAGCCTAATGTTCAGTTGCATTGTGTTATCATCTAATAACAATGCAGGATTGAGAGATCCTTGCTTTCAAATCCATAGAGGTCTGGATACATAAATGTATGGACATTGCACACACTGTACTTAGAAGGAAGTGTCCAGTCTCTGCACTGTATCCATAATCACATTTAAAGACTTTGGTGTTTTTCAATTGCCATGTGTTTATTTTTATTCTAAATAAATTTTGTAGTTTTTAGGTTATTCTTGGGTTTCCAGGATAAGTGCCAATGAGACATTTCAGACTGCATTTTTTCACATATATATCTATATTTGCTTAACTTTTTTTAGCTCTTTAGAATGAATTTGCAATAACCTAGCATTTAACTTCATTATTTTAAAAGAATTAATTAACAGGCTTTTAGAACAAAACAAAAGTCTCTCCCTTTGTAACAACTTTACTAAAATAAAGATTTAAATGCTTCACCATTGTTTGAGTATTTTCGATCATTCAGTTGTCCCTCTCTCTATATTTTTTGATTGGCTAAATGGCAAACTTTAGAAGCATTTAGCTGGTATTTAGGGAATATAGAACTAAACTGAACATTCTGATGAGGTCTAAGAAGGACCCTCACTCAAAAACTGGACCAAAATTTAATATAAGATACAATCTAGAGCCTGTTCTCATTATTATGTAAGCTCCCAGCACCTGCAGGAATCATCTACTAGTATGCAGAGAAGTCAGTTTACAATCAGCATTTTACATGTTTAAGGTAATTTCCAGTGTTGTGGAAACATTATGTGTGTACTAATGGCATGTTAGCAGTGTTATGATGAGGTCTGCAGTAGGTGTGTCAGCTACCACCCCCCATGACTATGCTTTGGTTCAAGTGGGGGAAATTAGCATCAAATGATGGGGCACAACCCGTGAACAGCAATAAAAATACCTTAAGCTCTGTGCAGCCACCACATGGACACACTGGAAAGAAGGAGGGTAGAGATCTGACTGAAAACAAAGAGTTGCTTTATTGGGGGGGGGGGTAAATAGGGGTACAAGAAATGAAAATGAGGTTGGTTATAAACATTACCAAATTGCTATACTAGGATGGGTGATTTCTAAGGGTGAAAGAGAGAGAGAAGAGGGAAGCCATGTGTCATATCTACCTAGATCTTACTGGTGGGAATACTTATCTCCGGGGAGCTCAAGCACTGAGTGAGCTCATGGGCATACCTGGGCAGCGTGTGATGGCAAGGTGCACGTGGGCATAGGGTTAGCAAGTGTGGCAGATGTGATGGCAGCAGCAAAAGTGTGACCCCCAAAGCAAAAGTGTGATCCCATGTTTGAAGGGGGCTCTTATTGGCAAAACATGTCCTGAGGCAAGGGGGAGCCGGACAGAGGGTCTCCTCCAGGAGTTTTCCTGATGACTTCAGGAATTACTGCTCCTGATAAGATGTGAATATTAGTTATGATTATGTTATGTCTGGGTTGTGCTTTCCTGTATGCTCCATGACAAAGGATATTCAAAGAGGGAGATTGCTCAAGCAATCGCCTGGACAAAGGGGAGAGAAGACAAAACATCACACCCTCTGTTGTTGGAACGGACTCACTCAACTCTGATAACAATGGGGAGCAAGGGTTGAGTAGAGCTTGGCTCTACCTTGAAAACTCTAATCAAACTATAGAGGGAAGACAGTTGGCATATGTTTCTTTTTTGTTCCTTAACATTATTATTATTATTATTATTATTATTATTATTATTATTATTATTAAACTTTATTTGTTAGCCATCCCATAATGAATTGTTCTCTGGGTGGCTCACAACAGAGGATTGAAACATACAATAAAATCACATAACACGTTAAATCATAACAGGAAAAAAAGGTAAAAAGAAAATACAAAATGCAATACAAAGCAGCTTATAAACTCATTTTAAAAGTACTTAAACATCAGAACAAATCTGAAAATCCAAATTTAAAAAGCCTGTGTGAACAAAAAGCATCTAAAATAATGCTTTTTGCCTGGCATCTAAAAGAACAAAGTGATGAAGCCAGGCGAACCTCACTGGGGAGGCTATTCCATAAATGGGGTGCAACCACTGAAAAGCCCTCTCCCCGGTAGCCAACCACCTCATCTTGTTTGGCAGGGGCATCCAGAGGAGGGTCTCTGAAGAAGATCTTAAGGCACAGGTAGGGACATATGGGGCAGTGTGCTCCCTCAGGTAATCTGGTCCCAAGCCATTTAGGGCTTTAAAGGTTAAAACCAGCACTTTGAATTGGGCCTGGAAATGGACTGGGAGCCAATGCAGCTGATGAAGCACTGGCATAATATGATCAAAACATCCGGTCCTAGTTAATTCAGATGGGTCTGTTTTGTATTTCACCAGTTTATGCCATAATGCAATCAGTGAGGGTATTTCCTTGGGTTTATGGCAAGTCTTTTGCAAATGGACCTGAGTATTGCCATTTAAGGAAAACCCCTTGTCAGAATGCCGCTTCCCGCCTCTGCGCCCGAGCGGTGGGGCGGGGGGCAGGATTGTGCACCCGGCCTGAGAAGCAGGCATGGCAGCGCCATCTTGGCCCCCTCCATGTGGCCAGGGGCCTGGCCAATCAGGAGAGGGGGCCAGGGGAAGGAGTTAGCCCAGCAGCCTCCTCATGGGCAGTCTCTCTGCTGCTGCGGCCTTTTTTCGCCTTCTCACTGAGGCTTAGGAGCTGAGCCATTGGTAGCCATTGTTACCTATGGACACCGGGTGGCAGGTAGGCACAGCGAATCAATTAGTCACTTTGCAGGAGAGTGCGGGTGTTGGGTAGGTAGATTCAGGGATTGGTGTTTGGCTGGAGGGCCAGTTGGGTGGGTGGGGGGTCAAGGAACAGCCTTTCAGGGCCTAGAAGGCCCATAAGGTTGGGAATGGCCCCCACTCGGGGGTGGGTGGGCATGACTCACCAGCTCAGAGCTTTGACAGCTTGGGGGGGAGGTGTTGGACCACCACCCCCTCAGCAGGGTGGAGCCCCGTGGTGAGAGGAGGTCAGGACATGGAGCCTGACCAAATCAGGACCTGGCCTTTTGCCCTGGTGTGGGGTGGCCTTCACTAGGAAGGCCACCATGCGAGATGAGTACCCGCACTCTGGTTAATTGGGACCCTGTTACAAGTTTCGTTACCTCTGTACAATAATAAAAGTGGCCCTTATTTACTTCAACTAAGCGTGTCCTGTCTTCATTGGGGGCTGGGGGTGCAATGACAATTTACCTGGAACACAGTCAGCATTTCTCTTTCAAGCAATCATAGAGACAGAAAATGGCTGAGTCTTGAGTTTAGGAAATACACTGAAGTACCTCCAACATGATGAAGTGAGCAGGTCTAGTAACTATAAAATGGTGATTTCTCAAGAAGTTTAAATAGAACCTATAGAGCCCACTATCCACTTCATTCAACACGATGGATCTTACCACGTTCTATAGGGGTATCATAGGATGTGCCACCATATATAGCCAGTTTGGATCAGATTTAACTGTAGGCGTGCAAAAGTCCTTAATAATGCTTAATTGCTGAATACCATAAATTTGGGTTCTTGTGAAGGCAAACACACTTGTTGTTAAGGGGGTGGTACTTAGATAAAAGGCCCATCTAGTTCAGCAACCTGTTTACAACAGTGGTCAGCCTGAGCCAGACAAACAATAAATCTGGTTTCTGTGTGGTGAAGTGTGGAGTAAGACAAAGGCAGAGACAAAGAAGGAAAAGGCAAGTATTCAAACAACAAGAATGGTTCTCTTTGTTGTGCAGACTGATTATCAAGTCCAACCAAGCTCTCACAGGGGTCCAGCACTATAATCAAACTTGCTTTGAAATTACTGATATCACCAATCTCGTTTTGGCATATTGGCCAAGGCGTTCTTTGCTGGGAAGTCTTGCTCCTTGCAGTTCTCTCCTTATTTATTTATTTAAAGTATTTCTATACCTCCCAAAGCTTGCATCTCCTTCACTCACAGATGGGGAGAATAGGCTGAGTCACTGCTTTCCTGCTTCACTGGCAGGACCTGAGCCTTGGAGCAGTGACTTTCAGGTCACTGGTTCAAGATGGGCTATGGGCTCCACTTCTGAGAATCTTAGAAGTAAAGTGTGGATGCAACATCCCTTCCCTTTTACTGGTCTTGCATGTCTGGTATTCAGTGGTACAATGCATCTGAACTTGGAGGTTTATTTATTTATTCAGTCCCCAAAAGGGCTCCCAGTATGGCTTACCATAAATTCAAAATCAAACATCATACAAAAGAATCACAATTCAAAGCAAATAAAACAAAATTAGATAAAGACAAAGAGAACAGCTGGGTGGGGGTGGAGGAGAGACTCAGAAAAACTAAACCTAGCTTAAACACCTGACAAATAAAAAATGTTTTAACCAGGCATCAAATACCCATAAGAGAGGGTACCATACCAAACAGACCTTAAGGGGCAGGGTGTTCCGTAATCTGGAGGCCATAACCAAAAAGGCCTGTAATGCATTCCCACCAAATGAACCTTTGAAGGCAGGGAAATACTCTACAGGGCCTCAGCTGTTGAATTAAGTGGGTGGTCAGATTCATTTGGGGAGAAGCAGTACTTCAAGTATCCTAGTCCCAAACCATTACAGGCTTTACATGTGAGGGCCAACACCTTGAATTGAGCCTGGAAGTGAACTAGTTATCACTGGAGATAGAAGAAAATGGGAGCAACAAGTTACCAAGCCCTAACAAGGACCCTAGCTGCCTCATTCTGTACCAGCTGTAGCATCTGAAGGCTACATTGGGATGGCACAATGTTAGAGTTACCAGTGCTCCAGGACTGGCTTGGAGTCTCCAGGAATTAGCACCATTCTAGGAAACTAGAGAGATCTTCGTTGGTAATAGTTTGTTCTTGTGAAAAGTATTGGGGAAAGAAAAATCTGCAGAAGCAGCTTCAGACAAAGTTGACAACCCTACTCCACACAGAGTACATCACAGTAGTCCAATCTAGAAGTGACTAAGGTACACTTCTCCAGAAAGTGGCATAGCAACAGCTGAAGCTATGAAAAGGTGCTCCTGGCCACTGTTGCCAGTCTGCCCTTTGGCCATCCAGGAATACCCCCAGACTGTGAACCTGATTTTTCAAGAACAGATTTTACAATATCTCCTTGTTCAGCAATATTATGGACCAATAACATCTCTCTCCGTTTTAGATTAAGGCTTAGTTTTTTAGCCCATGTCCTGTCCATAACTGATCTCAGACACTGATTCAGAACCCCTACTGACACTCTCTGATCAAACGAAAAGGAAATATAGAATTGGGTGTAATCAGCATATTGCTGACATCACTACCCAACGCTCTGGATGATCTCTCTCAGCAGTTTCATGTAGGTATTGAAAAGCACAGGAGACAAGTTCAAACCCTGAGTAAGCCCATAGTCCAAAGTGTGGAAGAGTAGTCTCACAGCATCGGCTTCTGGGACCTGCCAAGTTACCCCTGCTAACTTGGCAAAGAGGCACCTTTTAATGTGGTGATTCTCTTTATTTAGCAGCAGGAGAGTAACTGGCCCTATCCACCCCCAGCACAGTACCTTCAGTGACAGTTGCTGGTGTCTATCTTATGTTTCTTTTTAGATAGTGAGCCCTTTGGGGACAGGGAGCCATCTTATTTGTTTGTTATTTCTCCGTGTAAACTGCCCTGAGCCATTTTTGGAAGTGCGGTATAGAAATTGAATAAATAATAATTATTATTAATAATAATGATCCAGGTAGGAGTGGAACCACTGTAGCACAGTGCCCCCTAGCTCCATCCCTGCAAGGTAGACCAAAATGATACCATGGTCAATGATACTGAAAACTGCTGAGAGAGCCTGCAGAACCAACACAGGTGGACTCCTACTATCTAGTTCTCATCCAAGGCAGTTTTGGTTTCAAGAAAAATGCTTTCAATTAGCTACCAGGGACTTTATACAGGTTTGTATAGGGGGAATTAGCCAATGTACACACTGTTTTCTTGTAAAGACTGCCCATAGATAAATCAGGATCAAGGGTTTTTTCTCTTTCTGTGTGATATACAGAACATGAAATGATTTTTAAAAATTAGCTGTTATATTTTTGTTGGCAATTAACAACACACTACTAGATAGAAGTGTGACTCTGAAGTCGTTGGTATTCCCGGTATATTGTAGTACAAATTAATAACATGCAAAGAAATCTATAAAGATCACACCTCCATGTTGAGTGGATATTCTGGATGAGATGAATATTCACTTTTAGTTTTTGAGTGAGGCTGTAACCCTTTATCCACTTATTTGGAAAAAATATTTTGATCTACACATTCAGCAAATTTGAATGGAGGAATTCTAATATGGTTGAGTGAGCTATACCACTTCAGGCTACAGATGGCATGATATGCCAGTTTTGAATGGTGCCTGGTGTAAAAAACTTGCCTGCAAGTGGAAACCTAGCAGTTCAGGAAGAAATAATTTGTGGGGTTTTCCCCTTCAAACGTCCAATGGGAAAAGGAATGGAAGGAAGATGTGTGAGTTTGATTTTTAATTGTAAAGAAATGACATTTCAGAGGCTGCACAATGGAGAATTCTGCAGTTATGCTGATTTATGCCAACTGCCACAATGTGTCTCCTATGAAAATTGCAGCAAAGCATTGAACAATACAAAGGATGAAAGAAAAAGTCTTGGCTCAGGTAAACTTGAAATGCACGGATGATATACTGCCCTTCTTTACCACTCATCAGATGAACTTGAAGTATATTAAAAGTACACTATTTTTCATACATCTTCCCAGGCATGAAATCGAATCATGCATTTTTTAAGCACGAGGCTTTCAACCAAATTCTTCTTGGTGAATTCACCTAATTAGAGTTGAAGCCCTGCATAATAGGCTGTACGATGGCATTACGTGCCAGGCTCCATGTTGTAAACAAGATGTGCCAGTGCAAGACATGCAGCCTCTCTCCGTATTTTGCATGCATATTATACACACATGCACAAAAGAAGAAATGTTTTTGAGGAAAGGAAGCATTTCATAGCACGACACTGAGAGACAGGCTGCACTCGGTGTCAGTTTTAATTTTCAGTGCATAGGGCTTGATTAAAGCATCCCAAATTGGGAAATGATTAGCAGTGTTGTAACATTAGAAGTATTGTAGTGCATACTAGCAAAAATGCTCCATTTGTCTCATTTGGGTGGAGGGAAGTTATCAATACGTCAGCGGATCTGTATGTATGTGGGCGTGCGAGTGTGTGTGTGTGTGTGTGTGCATATGCAGTGCTATACACCAGATGGGATGTCTAACATCCTTTTTCTATTTAAAACATGTTATTTCTAATCAACAAGAGGGTTTAGAATGTTAAATCAGCCAGCCATAAGAAATGTGTCACACAGTTTGCTGTCATCCTAATTAATTAGATAGCATTATTGGGTGTCCCCAATGAACTCTGATGAGCTCAGTGCCTTATAATAGCTTCATTCTTGTCGAGATTTTTTTAAAAAAAAAACTTTTAATTCTCTCCTCCATCCCCTTTTTATTCAAGATGGTATATTTAAAGTATGGGGGAAGGGGGAAAGACTCCCAATCATAAGAGGTTATGGAGCATTGTAGTATGGCTTTATAAATCTGAGTGAATGTTTGACGTCTTATGAAGGTCATTTTAATTTGAAATCTTCAAGGGTAGTGCTTCATAAGTAATTATAGCTTGGTAATTATCTTGCAGTTTCCTATCATAAGTCTGGACATGTTTTGTGTTACAGTTCCCATCCTTCTTGCCTCTAAAAGAACTTTGTGAAATGACTTTAACATCATTAGTTAACATCCCGCACAATATATATGCAGCTGTTCATAAGGGTTAACATGATATGACATTCTTCCAATCAATGTTAAGTTTTTAAAAAAATGTTAATGGGTTGTTGTCAGCAAGGAACACATAATTAATAATTATCTAAGCACTTAATTCTCAGACTTATGCCACAGATGATAGGCACGATAGGTGAAATCAAACAACAATGAATATTTCCATTGATGAAGAGAAGGCCCTCTCCATGACATTTGATCTTAAGTTTGACATTATGAAGAAAGCTAAATAGGCTGAGCACTGTAAATGTGTGCTAAGAATAACCCTTGTGGTTAGTCTGCTAAAAGAAGAAGAAATTAAGGTATGAAGGCACATTATGGTGGGTACGTGATAAATAGCTTACATCGGTGTTCTTCATTCTAAGGCCCAGGGACCAGTGGTGGCCCCATAAACTCCCTAAGTGCAGCCCCCTGAAGGGGGGCAGCTCCTTTAAGGGAAACAAAGCCCTCTTGAGTGCCTATACCATCTTGGAAAGCATGTACAGAGAGCCAAGAACTGTGGATCTCCGTGTTCCCTCTAACATGCATTCTCAGATGTTGTTGACTACAACTCCCAGAATTCCAAGGCTTTTGCTTGGGGTTTATGGGAGTTGTAGTTAACAACACCTGGGAATCCCTGTTAGAGGGAACACTGGTAGCCCTTCCTAGTGCTTTCCTCCCAGAGCTTTTAATAAAAGGCTCTGTCCCTCTTAAAAGGCCCTCCCAGCACTGAGAAAAGTGTAGTACTGTGCAGAGGTTAGCATAGTGGGAAATGGCTCTCACATTGAAGGTCTTTTGCCAAAGTGGACTCAGCTTGAAAAATAGTGAAGATCACTGGCTTATGTAGTCCAGATCTAGTCCTTCACTGATTTTTGTAGCCCTCCCTGGAGATGCCAGAGTTTGAACTGGGACCTTCTGCATGCAGAGCATTCCACTGAGCTTCAGTCCTTCCCCGTTGGAAAATCCTTACAATTGTAAACTTTTGACCAGAGCCCTTTTTATTCTAGTACATCCATATGTGACATATAATCAACATTTCTGTGTGACCTACACAAAACAACCATTGGGCCAGTGCAAAGGCATAAAGTTCTTTTCCATTGAAAACAGAGTGAAGTCTGCCATTGACCTCCAGTCCATGTGATGTGGCAGGAAATTCAACTCACTCAATATGGAGATGCATGGGTTCAGATTCTTACTCATCCATGAAACTCACAGAATGATCCTGAGCCAGTCACTATGTTGAGCCCCGGCCTTTCTTCCCTCCCCTCCGCAGTGCCTCATAATACAAGGAAGGGGATTTTCAGTAACCCTTGGCTTCCTCCTCCAAACATATGGACCATGCACCTGGTTCCTTGCACTAGGAGCCAAGGCAGTCACCTTAGGAATATCCTTCCCCTTGTCATCCTTGGTACTTTCTAACCCCTCTGTAAATAGCCTTGTGCCTCTTATAAAAACTCATGAAAGGCTTCCAGCTTTCATGTGTCCTGATTGTGTCTTGATCTTCCTGATTGTGTCCTGATCAAGATTGTGTCCTGATCTCACGACAGCCCGCACATTTTAGGTTTGCCTCCATCATCCCTCCCACTCTTGTTGCCTGACACAGCCACCACTTGGCGCTGTGGACACTGTCCACTCCCTGCTGTGCTCCTGCTGTGCACTTGTGTCTGGAGTCAAGTCCCTCTCAGAAAGGAACATAGGAAGTTGCCATATACTGAGTCAGACCATTGATCTATCTACCTCAGTATTGTCTTCACAGACTGGCAGCAACTTCTCCAAGGTTGCAGGCAGGATTCTCTCTCAGCCCTATCTTGGAGAAGCCAGGGAGGGAACTTGAAACTTTCTTCCCAGAGCAGCTCCATCCTCTGAGGGGAATATCTTACAGAGCTCACACTTCTAGTCTCCCATTCATATGCAACCAGGGCAGACCCTGCTTAGCGAAGGGAACAAGTCATGCTTACTACCACAAGACCAGCTCTCTTCCTTGCAGATATGCCCTGCCACTCTGCTTCTGGTTCTCACCTCGTCCTGCCACGTTGGTGATGCAGAATTTGGACACAGAGGTGCACCTAGGTAATTTTAGAGCCTGAACCTAAAGGCCTTTGGAGCCTGCCCCTCAAATTAAGTATCATCACACTAGGCCAGATGACCACACCATCTGGGACAGTCTAAAGAGTATTGGGGGGGGGGGCGAGGAGCTTTGGAGGCCCTAGACTTCAGCCTGGAAATCCAGGGGTAAGAGCGCCTCGGTCTGGACACATACTCCTAGCCCAACCTACCCCAGAACTGTTGCGAAAATAAAACAAGATACATTCCTTAAAAGAAGGGTAGATTACAAATATGACTGATGAATGAATTCCCTGAAATTACAGGGTATTGAACTATAATGCTGTAGATATTACTATACTGCTGTAGATATTGTGGCATGAATTATTTTATTTCTCCCCCCTTTGCTAGAGTTATGTCATATTCTTTTTTGTTTTTGCAGAGTAGATGCTTTAATCTAAATCTGTCTATATTTAAGTATTAATAAAGTTATTTGAGGATGAGTAAAATGAAACACCTTACATCTTTTTAATATTCATGCCTCCTGTCAGTTCTGCTTCTTTATACTCTCCCTCCCCTGCCCATTCCATCTCCTTTTAGTTGAATCAATTTTTGTCTTTTTGGTTGACAAGCCTCCAAATAACTTCTTTATATTTATGTTATTTACTATACAAAATACAGCTTGGCAATTTAAAATGCAGGTGGCATGTAGGAAATGTCTCATTAAAATGAGCCAAATATCAAAAACAGGAACATGTATAGGAGTATTCATAATATTTATGTTTTGAAGATGATCAAAATGTGGTAGCATGATGAGTTCCTTTTTAGTGTTTATTCCAAGATTTTATATACATTAGCACTTTGATTTATTGGAATGATCTAAGGACTCAGTGCTGCAAGAGGTCTGAAACAGTGGCCTAAGGCATTAATTTAGCCCATAAGCGTTGTGCCTGTAATTTTTTCCCTCCTTGGCAAATAGCAGATTTGGAGGTGATTTATGTCATGGAATACAGTATGTGTAAGGGCAATGGGCTAACCCATCCATGCTGTGGTCTGGATTTATACAGCTGCTTTTGGACAGGAAAAAGACAAGGGGTGCTCTTGGAACTCTCATGTTGACATCCAGGTAGGCCCAACATGCAATAAACCCATCCAAGTTCGTTGCATGGTCTTAATGTAGTTGTATATCAATATGTATCCCCGCTGTGACAGAAGCCCCCACTGAAGATTAGGTAGTTGCACTCACAAACCCCTGCTCTAGTGCGGGGTTCCAGTAGTTGCTGCCACCACTCTCTGCTTCCAAGGAGAACTCAGAACTGGTTCTGAACCAACCTTTGGAGAATCCCCTCTGTCTCTGCAGAGCAGGAGTCTGTCTTGGTTCACCCCTTCTGTTAGGGTTTCCTTTTAAAAGTAATCTAACTGAATGGCCAACTCGTGGGGAGCCAACTCCAGAGTCTCAGAGGCATTTAGGAAGGCATCATGAGGTGAGAGGAACCAAGGTGCCCATCTCTTTATCCAGATGGGCTGGAAGCAGTTCATCACCAACTACAACACTTACAAAGACGGTATGAGCCCAGTGTCCGTGCAGGACCTTCTCAAGCAGAACAGGCAATATAAAGAACAGTTAAACATAGAAAAAGAGACCCTATGAAAGCCACCTGGTCTCACCTTATCAAAGCAATCAGAATCAATGACTCAGCCCTCTTCTGGTGCATTACCATGGACCACCCCAGCAATGGTCTGATGTACTTACATAGCTTCATTCCACCTGAGGTCTGGGAACAGCACTTCAGTGAATCGTATAAAGGAGAAGTGGATCATGGATGCCCCCAACAGAAAGTAGAGGACCTGCCTGCCTCAGCTGGCCACCAGTGACAACAGTGGAAATCATGGAACTTATCTCTCAACTGAGACCTGGGAAACCCCCCTGCAACAATCTTATCCCTTCTGGGCTAATTTTTTAAAAAACTCAATATGGTGGGCCTCCGTTCTGGCTAGGGGTGGGTCCGGACCGGTCTGGAGGCCATTGTAAAGGCCTCCGGACTGTCCGGACCAGTTCGGACCTGGCCGGTCCGGTCCGGGTGGAGGGGGTCCCTTTAAGGGCGGGGTGGGTTTACTTATCCCTCCTGCCGCTTTGCCCCCTCCAGCGCCCGTATTTTCTGTAGAAATTGGGACAGCATGATACCTCCCCGCCACCCCTTCTGCCTCCGCATTCCAAAAAGCTGCAACAAGCCTTCTGCGCATGCGGCGCGGTGCGCGAGCTTCATATTCACCCGACGCGACGGGTAGACCGGGCCTCCTACCGCCGGAGGCCCAGTCTACCCGCCGGGACGAGGCCGGGTAGACTGGGCCTCCGGCGATCGGAGGCCCGGTCTACCCGTTGCATCGGGTGAACGTGAAGCTTGCGCACCGTGCCGTGTGCGCGTGCGCAGAAGGCTTGTTGCAGCCTTTTGGAATGAGGAGGCAGAAGGGGTGGCGGGGAGGTATCCTGCCGCCCCAATTTCTACAGAAAATACGGGTGCTGGAGGGGGCAAAGCGGCGGGAGGAGTAAGTAAACCCTCCCCACCCTTAAAGGGACCCCCTCCATAGTGCCGGACCTCAACTGTGAGGTTCCGTGCACACCCCTAATTCTGGCCTTGCTGTTCACATTCATTGGCAGGCATGGCCATAACCACAGGGACTTGGGGCTAGCAGTTATTGTTCCCATCTTCAGAAAAAGGTAGGAGGGATGATCCAGAAAACTATAGACCCATCAGCCTGCTCAGTATAGTTAGCTAGGCATCTACTGTATACTAGTGCAAACTAAGGGACTAACTGGAACAAGAAAACATCCTAGTGGAGGAGCAGGCTGGATTTAGCGAGGGATTAGAGGTGTGCACGAATCGATGTTTCGTTTCAATTTGTACCTAAATTGAAACACCCTCGATCTGGTTTGGGTCCGAATTTTACCTCCCTGAATAACCCCTGATTCAATTTGTACCCGGATTTTCCAAATCTGAATCCAAATTGATTCAGATATTTTAGAAAGGGTCCTGGGGCAAATGGGGGGGGGGAAGTGTGTGTTAGTGCCCAATGGGTGGAAGCTACCACCCAAATTTCAAAGAAATTGGGCAAAGAGCTGATTTTTAAGTGATTTTTGAAGTTTACATGTCTTTAAGATTTTTCCCATAGGGAATAATGGGGATTTCAGCAGCCTTAGTTAGAACTCCCTGGGGGCACCAGGGTGGCACCAAGGTGGCCCAGGGTGGGTTGTGGTGGGTGGTAGTGCCCAATGGGTACAAGGAAGGTACCACCCAGATTTCAAAGAAATTGGGCTAAGGGTTGATTTTAAAGTGATTTTTGAAGTTTACGCATCTTTGAGGCAGATTCGGAACAGAAAGGGGGTTTGGGGGGGCCTGGTGAAAATAGAAGCCAGAGTATGGATGAGCATACTCATTACTGGCTAAGATTATTCTTCCTTCCAATGGGTCTAGCCCCACTAACACTACAGGATAACTACCAATCCACATAGAAATTAGCTCTGGTGGAGAAAATTATATCACTTGGGTTCTCCTCTGCCCACCTCCTCTCCATGGGCCATGAGCAGGCCAAAAAGCACATAATGGATACAGATTCCCAAGCAGACTTAGACAGGGTCCTGAACTTCCTCATCACTGAAATATATATATAGCAGGGTCTGTTGTATATCTTCAGCAGCTGGAGGTCACAGAAGGCCTTCACTTTGGCTAGCTTTGGAGCCCTCCCTTCAGCTTTGCTAGACAGAAGATACCAGAAGGCCTATGGAGTGGAGTGCAGTGGAGGTGTCTGCCTACGGAGGCAAAATTTGAGGACCGGCAACATTTGCCATCCCTCATATTTTGCTGTGCTCCTCTGGGGTACAGTAGAGGGGAAGCTTCGGGGAAGGGGCGTGTGAGAGGAAATCCCCCATTTTGCCTATAAAATCGCTGCTGCCACGGCAGAATAGAATTGGTGGCTGGCCAAAGGCTAGCTTTGGAGCCCTCCCTTCAGCTTTGCTAGACAGAAGATACCAGAAGGCATAGGCAGTGGAGGCGTCTGCCTACGGAGGCAAAATTTGAGGAGCGGCAAAATTTGCCATTCCTCATATTTTGCTGTGCCCCTCTGGGGGCGGCAGTAGCTGCGGGGAAGGGGCATGTGAGAGGAAATCCCCCATTTTGCCTATAAAATCGCTGCTGCTACGGCAGAATAGAATTGGTGGCTGGCCGCAGGGAGGGGGGCAGGGGGTGAGTAGGGAATAGTACCCCCTTTTCTTTACCTTTTAAAATGTCATATAGGTAATTTCTCTACGGCAGTGGCCGGCAGCAGCCCAGCAGCCTCTCTCCTCCAGTAACATTATTCCTCACAAAGGGGGCATCACCTGACTCACCACTCGGCTCCGGAGCCTAGCGAGCTCTCACCATCATTTTATGCTGAGTTTGCTGCCTGAACAGCATTTCTTTCTCTTTCTCTCCTTCTAGTGAGGGAGAGAAAACAAAATAAATGCTGTTCAGGCAGCAAACGGCTGCCTGAAATGAGGAGGGGAGCTCGCATGGGCTCTCTGGAGCCTGGGGATACACCCTCTTTGCGTATGATGTCACATGCTCGGAGGTTGTGGCCTCGAGCTCTGGAGAGCCCATGCAAGCTTTCTGGCCTGCTCCCTTTGTGAGGGATAATGTTATTGGAGGGGAGCGGCTGCCTGGCTGCCACCATGGAGGAGTTATCTATATGGCACTTTAAAAGGTAAAGAAAAGGCAGTACTCTTTCCTCCTCTGTACCCTCCCTGCAGCCAGCCACCAACATTATGTCTTTTCTTGCTGCAGCAGTGGCGATTTTTATAGGCAAAAGGGGGGGATTTCCCCTTACATCCCCCTTCCCCACGATGGCAAAATCCTCATTGCCTCTAGGTGGCAAAGAGGTTCATTCGTCCTTGCTAGAAGGTTCCCTTCTTGGAACCTCTGTACTCATGTGACTCTGAGCAAGTTGAAACCACAGAGCACGTCCTTCTCCATTCTATAGAGACATCTGCAAGACCCTGATTCTCTCACATTTCACTAGGTTGCCTGGCTGCATAGACCAATTCTACACCTCCCTACTCCTCTCTGACTTCAGTCTTTCCACATCACACAATGTTGCCAAGTTTTGCACAGCTGCATGCAAACATTCGCTGGGATTTAACTGCCAGCAAGAGTTAACCTGGCCCGATGCAGCACTTAGCCTTATCTTTAAAACTTTAAACTAATTCTATGGCTCTCAACTGTTCTATCTATATAGGTTTTATTCCTATAGCAATTTTTTTACAATCCTGCTAGCTTTTGTCTCTATAGCTTTTAGTAATTTTTATAGTTTTAATCCCTTTAACTATGAAAGCTTTTAGTTTTCTATAACTTATTTCCATAGACCTCAGTAACTATTAAAGTTGTAATCCCTTTAACTACAAATCCTGTTTCGCTTTATATAGTCTAATGCTGTAATAGCTGTTTTATAGTGCTTACAATTGGTTTCCTTATGCTTGTCAAAGACAAAAATAAACATTGATTTGATTTGATTTGATTTGATTTGATTTGATTTGAGGCCTAATTGAAGGGTACTGTTTTTCACCTATTATGGCCTGTGACATGTCTATACCTAGAAAGATTAGAATAATTCAGACAATGGTTTTTCCCATTACACTCTATGGATGTGAAAGCTAGACTCTGAAAAAGTATTGATGCTTTTGAACTTTGCTTCTGGAGAAGACTTTTGAGGATACCATGGACAGCCAGGAAGACAAATAAATGGATCATAGAACAAATCAATCCAGAATTTTCACTTGAGGCACAAATGACCAGGCTCAAACTATCATACTTCGGACACATTATGCGAAGACCCAGCTCCCTTGAGAATCTATAATGCTGGGGAAAGTTGAAGGAAAGAGAAGAAGAGGACAACCAGCAGCAAGGTAGATGGACTTGATTACGACAGCAATGAATGTACCACTGAGAGACCTTAAAGGCCAAGTTGAAGACAGATCATCCTGGAGATAATCTATCTATGTGATCTCTAGGAGTCGACACCAACTTGATGGCACTTAATCAATCAATCAATCAATCAATGGCCTAGATCAGGCATCCCCAAACTGCAGCCCTCCAGATGTTGCTGAACTACAACTCCCAGCATCCCTAGACACAATTTTTTGTGGCTGGGTATGCTGGAAGTTGTAGTTCAGCAACATCTGGAAGGCCGCAGTTTGGGGATGCCTAGCCTAGATGGTTCTTGCATGTTATATGTCTTAAAGATTGTCTCCATTCCTATGTCCTATTGACATGTAATTGCTTAGCCAAGAGCTGCGTCTTTATATTGCCCTCCATAAAGTAAATGCAAATGGGGAGATCATGCAAGGAAAATGCAAGGGGATGGGGCTACAGCTCAGTGGTAGGCCATCTGCTTTCATGCAGAACTTTGGCCCTCCTGCAGATGTTGGCCTACAACTCCCATAATCTCTTACTATTGTCCACTAGGCCTGTGCATTTTTGGATATTGAATTTTGGAAATGGTCTTATATTGGCCATTTTGGAGGTTATCAGAGATAATTCCGATCTGAAATAGGGAAACCTATTTCAGATTGGAATGATCTGAAATAATTTCAGGGAATGTTTCAGGAAAAAATCATGATTTCGGCACACAAAATGGTGGCAGAAATACAAAATGGAGTCCAAAATGTACAAAATGTTACATCACTTCCCTGTGATTCTCCAAAGTGACACATTCCCCTGTGATTCTCAGATGTGAGTACAACTTCTGGGTTACATTTTAAAATTCATCAGATGTCAATGGATGGACAGAGATGATTTAAATTAATCCTGCCATCCTTACCTACTTGTGTTTAAAATTCCAGGGCTCTATGCCAAACCATTCTTTTCAGCAATTTCCCCCATAGACATTTATGGGGATTTTAATTGAAAATGTTCAGATTTTCAAAAGGAAATCCAATACCAAAAATGATACCAAAATTCAGAAGGGTCCAAAGGACCTGAAACCAAAATCTATGGTTTTGAATCGGATCAGATTTAAATCTGATCTGAATTTTGTGATTGTACACAGGCCTATTGGCCACTGTGGCTGAGGATGCTGAGAGCTCTAGTCAAAAAACAGCTGGAGAACCAAAGTTTATTAATTTATATTTATATACCACCCTTTGTCCTAAGACCCCAGGACAATTGTGCAGCCCTAATGTAGAAGGTCCCAGGTTCAATCCCTGGCATCTCCAAGTAGGTCTGGGAGAGGCTCCTGCCTGAAACCTTGGAAAGTCACATCCAGTTGGTGTAGACAATATTAAGCCAGATGACCCAATGGTCTGACTTATAAAACAGCTTCCTTTGTTGATGCTTTTTCTCATGTTGTGGATTTATTTTCTTCTAAAGGTCCATGCAGTCCTGATTTCAGTTGCTGGGGTTGATGGTGTGTGTGCAGGGGGTGTTATTAGTATATTTATATTACATTTATATTTCATTGAAGAACACAAGAAGAGACCTGCTGGAAGAGACAAAAGATGATGGATAATGAATCTTCTGGGCAGATACTTCTAGGTAATTTACAAATAGGTCACATGAAGAAAACATCCCTCTCCTCTTTATCCATAGCATTAAGAGGAAGACTGTCTCTGGAAATGAAGGTTCCATTTGGTTATCATGGCTAATTGCTAATAACAGACCTATTTCTTTTAAACTGCTATTGGTTAGTTGCTGTCACCACATATTGTAGTAATGAGTTCCATAATTATGTGTTTTAGAGTATATTTTTTAAAATTACAAGTGAGATCTTGGGGGGAAAGTGCAATTAGAAATCTGAACCAACAAATGAAAACAAAACATGGGAAGCGTTCTAACAAAAGCAGGTTTGACAACTTGTGACCCACCCGGCCAAGCACAACCTACAAGCTATGTAGGTATTTCTGCTTGTTTGGGATAGCAAAAAACAGGGCTGAGTTCAGTTTGGTGGATCATAAGCTGTGCAGGCCTGAACTCAAGGCTATATTAGCTATAATGGAATGGTGGGCAAAAGCAGGTTTGACAGGGAGAGGAACCAAATATTTCTGACCCATAAGAGAGGGGACACACTGGTTAGGAAACAGTCTGCTCTTTGTTCTTCCCTTTAACCTCCCTGACTTATTGGCAAGCTGCTGGCTCTTGATTGGAGCATGTGATCTTATTTGCACTGGAGTGAGAAAAGGGCATGGCGAGAATGTTTTCTTTTTCACCATGTCCATATAGCTCTTCTACAGCAAGACATGGGGGGTGGGGGAAGAAGAAGACCCAAAGGATCTTAACCTCTTTTCCCAGGGCCCCCTGTCTGAATTAGAGACAATTCAGCATATATAATCCATCCTACAGATGTGTGAAGAACAGATTGTAAGCAAGAGACAAAGTATTTTAACAGTTACCCAGAATATGGGTTGAATGCTGATCTACCTGGAATCATCCACTGAGCTGGCTCCTGACCAAAAAAAGAAAAAACTGACAACACCCACATTGGCTGCTGGCCTATTGAAGCTATGGATCTGAGCCGGCAGTGTGTATTGACTGTATCTATGTGCTGCTGGAATGCTGCTGGCTGTTAGCATAACCACACCAGAGCTGAGAATGTACACAAATATTAAAACAGGACCTATCCAAGAATCTTAAAATATAGCAGTGCATTCTCTTTTGAAGCCAGAAGAGGAT
Source organism: Hemicordylus capensis (assembly GCF_027244095.1). Lineage (NCBI taxonomy): Eukaryota > Metazoa > Chordata > Lepidosauria > Squamata > Cordylidae > Hemicordylus > Hemicordylus capensis. The sequence goes on along the minus strand of NC_069661.1, from coordinate 108,411,000 downwards.
TGCACTTTTGCCTTAGATTATATGAGCACTCTTGGGAAACACAGCACAAGCACATAAACAATTGAGCATGATTACTCAATAAAAGAGAATTTAGCATTAATATACACACCTCATTTTGCTATAATGGGTAAACAGCTCCCGAGAGGTCAGTATCTAAAGTGCTTTCTAGCTGATGTACTTTTGTCCGTAGCCAGTCTGTTCAGTGTATCCAGCTAATGCCTTTGAGAAAGGTGGCAGCCCAGAAACTGTACGTGTTGTAATTGACATTATGAAAATCCTATTATTGCTTCATTTAATAGGCACTGGGGTTCTGGGAAAGGAACAACGCTGGAGCTCCCAAACCTGAATACGTTTATTCGTGATTTCCGTATAACTTAACTTTTGTGTAAGTTTGGTTCTTACTGAGTACCTGTAGTAGGGTATCCAGCGCCATTAGGGACACCTATGCTTTGTGCACCTGGATTGAAATACAAATAGACATCAAAGATCCTGAAATCTATATTCATTGCACTGAGGTTCTGCAATTTGGTGGCAATCCCAAATGAATTTCATTTATGTTCAGAACTGGAGCAGCAAAGCAACATATTATTGAGCAGGAAGCTGCCTTATCCTGAGTCAGATCATTTGTTCTTCTAGCTTAGTATTGTTAGCATTGACTGGTAGGGTTTATCAAAGGTTTCAGGCAGGAGATTCTCCCAGCCCTACCTTAACATACCAAGGATTGAAGCTAGGACCTCTGAATGCAAATCAGATGCTCTACATTGAGCTATGGACCCATCAGCTCTGGGCCCTTTTCATGGGCATAGCTGGAAAAGCCTGGAAACAGTAGGGTCCATTGCACACTACTAAGTTTTGTAGTTCTGCAGAGGTCATACCACTTGGCAACGCTGATAAACTAATGGGGTTGACATTCCTCACTGAGGACATTGCTTACCCTAGGGCTGACCCTGCTTAGGAGTAAGTGGGAAGGATATACCAACAAAGCAATACAACAGCCTTTGGTACTGTACTAGTGGGGAGGGGGACTGTGGAATACCTAGGGGCACAAATTTTTACCAGCTTCTTTGTCTTGCATTCTCAGGTGTTGCCTTTGACTTCAGTATATTAATATTCTCACTATAAATACTGTACAGTGTATTGGGTAGCCCACCTTCTGCTGAACATTTTAAACTGTTAAAATATAGATTACCTTCCACCAGGATCTAAAAGCAGATTGATAAACAAAGCATTTCTTAAGAAAATGGGAATCATGCCCTTCTTCTGTCATGCATTCCAAAATGATGTTTGAAGTTGCCTACTGTCCACTAAACCTGCAAAGTTCTGTAACTACTACTATGAATACGTATGTACTGCTTTTCAACAAAAGTTCCCAAAGTGGTTTACATAGAGAAAATAAATAATTTAATTAAATACAGATCAACCCCTGTCTCCAAAGGGCTCACAATCTAAAAAGAAACATAAGACAGACACCAGTAACAGCCACTGGAGGGACTGAGACAGAGAAATAGTAGCTTGCCTATAACTACCTCCTGAACTCATGGCAGAAATGAGATGTTCATTGGATGCCCCTGCTACCTTTTTAAAGTGGTGATTTTTTATTTATTTATTGAGCAGGGGGAGATCAACTGGCCCTATCCAACTCCAGCACAAAATGCTTTAAGCAGTGGTCAAAAATGTACAAAGCTATTAAATAAGATATATCCAGATTTTATTTCAGAAGTCCCAAGTAGCCATCTTCACTGAAGCTGCAACAGGGCTTGGATATTTGCCCGGAATTCTAGAAGTGGGACTGATGCTCTTTCCACTGCTTTCTGGTAGTGGTGTGTGTGTGTGTGTGTGTGTACTACTAATGCATCTGTGTAAATGATGGAGTCTGAACTTTTACCAAGGTATTTTCCAGATGCTAGATAACAAGAAATATTATTATGAGAAGAACCAAATATGGGGAATTGATAGTCTCAAGGAGAAATAGTCTAAAAGCTTATGTACACTTGTGATTATATGGATGTGGGAACATCTGTATTGTTAAGCTGAAGAGTAAAACTAATGGTCTACCATGTTAAGCCCTGGACAATCTATTGGCTATGAAATACAACCCATTTGTTCAGTTTGCCTGAAATTTGGCACAGAGAAGCCACCTGTCCCCATTCAGTGCATGTACATTGAGAAATGCTCAAGATATAGCAATTTGAAAACTTATCCTGAAGAAATTGAAAAAATATTAGCCAACATGATGTGCAGTGTTGCATCACCATAATGCTCTGTTCCAAGGCTGCTGAAGATTCGTAAGCAGCCCTCATGCTGCTTAAACCAGTAGTTGCACAAGCATTGTGATTAATGGAGGAAACATGGTAGTACTGTTTTGCAACCACTGGTTCTGAACAGCATCAGGGCTGCACTTATGAGTCTGCAGCAGCCCCAGCATGGAGTGTTAATGTGATGTAATGCTAGGCAATTATAGTAAATGAATAAAACTCATGTTCTCCCCTGCTGAGCTCTGAACATGGTCATAAAATCTAACCTATTTATCCAATCCACCTGAAATTTGGCATGTAGTAAATAAATGAGAAGTGCAACTATTAGTCCTTTGATGTAGGTCCATTGAGAAATACTTGGGATGCAACAGCTTAAAAACGTTCCACAAAGAAGGGGGAAAGTGCTCCATCAAAAATGCTGCTTCCCACATCAAAGAGACCAATGGCTTCAGTTAGCTTCCCATTCTGAGGGAGAGAGAGAGAGAGATCCTGGGTTTCAATGCCTGCCAAAAACTCAGCTCTTCATTCTAACCCTGCCAAAGCATCTCTGACATCACTATACAGGCAAGGTTAGTTCACACACAGTCATTATTTAGGTAGCATGAGCACCCTACCCAAGGTCAGGAGCTGTGCACAATCCCATTTTGTGATCATATGTTCATGAAAAGCAAGTTAGTATGCAAGGGGTACAGCTGCTGGGTAGAGTCCTCCTACTCTGCGGGAGCCTGGAGCATTCTCACAAACAGCTTCTTGTCTTCAGCGTATCTACCTTCAGGTATAGCCTAGTGATATGACCAGTGTCTTAATTTTTACTTGCACAGCGTGTTGAATTATTGTAGACAACTTTTTATATGTTTATTCCATCCTTCCTCAAAAAGGTTCAGGGTAGTATACAAGGTTACTGTGCTCCCATTTTATCCTTACAACAATCCCATAAGGATTGTCTGGGAGCACGGTCTGCACTTCCGGCAATGTTTACTGGATCGTTAGGTTGAGAAGCAGTGACGGGCCCAAGGTAACCCAGTTAGGTTCATGACTGAGGTAGCTGAACCTCAGCCTTTCCAGGCTGTGTCTACTGTTCTTACCATGACTTCATACTGATTTCTATGACAACAATGATCCTTCCCATCTTCCATAGGTTATTTTCAGTTAGAACAACCTCCTAATTTAGCCTATAGATGGAAACAAGGGCAGTCTATCACATGTTGCTGGTTGAAGTAGAAAATTCCAAAATGATTCATTTATTCAGTTGTGAAATGTCCCATACTCTTCTCCCCCTTAAACTTCAAATGCAGCTAAAATTACTTCTCGGAGAATTTTCAGTTCAGCTCTAGCACAAAATCGTCACTGTTTACAGAGTGCAAAAGTTAAGCAGGGCATCTTAACTTCTCAATTCTGCTGTTTAGAGCATGAGTAAAAATGGTAAGTACCTTAATTCTCATCTTAAACTACATGTGTCTTGATATCTTCATATCAATATAGACAGAATAAACTGTAAATGCAAAGGCTGCTGATGGATTGTTGAAGTGTGATTTCCCAACCCCTTAATCAAGGAACACTCTTACCATGAGGCGTAAAGCCAGTTTGTCCTCAACTTTTTCTGGGGCTAGGTATTAATTTTTTTTTAACAAAACAAAGAGTTGCAATTAACTCTCAGAGACACTGAACATCTGTCATGACTGTAACTGGTGAGAAAAAATGTTTTCCACATGATGTGAATCTCTTGAAGCCAGATATTTTTAGGCATTTGTTACAAAAACATCTCTCAAAAAACAGTTATCCACCAGCTTTAAAATGAAGCAAATATTTTCTCAATTTTTAAAGAAGAAGAGAAAGCAACCATGGTAAAAAGTATTTCTCAATACTTTCTTGTGCAATAAAGGGTCTTTTTGTTGAGAGTTGGAGATAATATGTGCATTGCATCACCGATATATTGACTTATACATATTTCCCAAATCCCACATGACAACCTGTGGTATCTGATGACCAAAACTGGCCTGGCTAGAATCAGAAGCTGACATTACCCTTTTTTATGATATTGTGGTATAAAACAAAATGTGTCGGGAAGGGCACATAGCCCTAATCAAGGGCATAGGGAGTCCTCCAGTGGCTCCCCCACCATTAAGGTGTGTGCACGTGCCCCAATCCATGCCCCTTGCATCTGACATCAGACACAAGAGGGCAAGGCCAATGCTGAGGATGGGGCTTGACAGCCCCAGCAGAGCTTCCCTTCCCGAGTCAGCGGTTTGTGGAATTGCTAACTGGGAGCTCATTTCTCTGCCTTCTCGAGGAGGCAGGGAAAGGAGCTCCCAGTCCGTGATTCTATGAACCACTGACTGGGGAAGGAAAGCTCGGCCCGGTCTTACAGGCCCCATCCTCAGCATTGGCCCTGCCCCCTTTTCAGACACTACCTGAAAGAGTAGTACCTGGAAGATGTGGACCCTCTCCCATACTTCCCCAGTCAGAGTTTCATTGTATCACTGGCTGGCTGGGCTTTTCCTCCCAGCACAGCCAGCATTTCAGTAAAACACTGGCTGGGGAGGAGAGGGGAATGCTTCATGCTCCCAGGTGGCAAGTGCTTCATTCACTAGCTGGGTGTGGGAGGGGGCAAGGGGCACCCTGGTTGAAACGAGGGCCTCAATCCAATATAAAATTGAGTATACTTTCATCAATTGAAATAAGTTGTTGACAACCTGACAAACACAACATCGATATACCAGGAAGATACATCCACATAACCAAAAGCTTTCCCAAAAGCTTTACCAGAGTGTGCATGCATGGGGGGTGAGGCGAAGCTTCCCTGACTTTTTAAGTGCCCAAAGTAAAAATTATGTCCCTGAGGATCACACAGCTCTCAAGGACATATTTTTGAAAGGCACAAAGCACTTCCAAAGGCAGGTAAGATCAGTGAAAATTGCTCCCTGCTCTTAGTGTGCATGTTCCAGTAGTGGGGAAGCTCTCTGACTGCAGTAAGAACAGCCCCTTGCTGCAACTCTTCAGTTGGTTAATCAGGAAGTTAGCCAATGTGTTCAAGTATGCCTAAACTTATGCCATACTGTGGCCATATTCTCTTCAACAGTCATAGTTACAATATTATATCTTTCTATTATGTTTTTATAAGGTTGAACATAGAGGTGCAAGAACATGGAGGCGCGAGAATAATTAATCAGTAATTAAATCCCAACAGCACTGAATCAGAACTAGTGTTAATTGAATACACTCATGATGGAAATAATTAATCAGTTCCAGGGATCTGTGATACTGAGCAGGAAGGTGCCTGCTGTCATGATTACAGTGCTCGCCCCTTCAGAAGAATGCTATTGGAATCATGAGCAGCACTTGGAAGAAGGTGAGTGATGTGCTGGGGAGGGACCTCTGGTGCACTTTCAGCTTCTGTTTTAATATCTGAATAGGGCTACTGTACTGCCCACCTAGAATCTGATAGAAAAGAGATGACAACCTGCTCCAAATCTCTAGATGAGGTACACAGAAACATAAGAACTGCCTTATATTGCCATCGACAGATCTAGCTCAGTATTGTCTACAGTGATTGACAGCAGCTCTCCAAGATTTCAGACCCTACCTGGAGATCCCAGGGATTGAACCTGCAATCTTCTGCATGCAAAGCAAATGCCCTACCATTGATCTATGGCCCAATCCTCAAAGGAGGCACTTTCCACACCGATACCTATTTAGCTTCAGCAAGGTGGCTGTATTGTGTACTCTTAGACCATCCTCTGTTCTTCACCAGCAGTTTTATGTGGAGGTTAAAAAGCATGGGAGGCAACTTTGCAGAGTCCAATAAGCCAAGCCAAGGCATAGCCTCCTAGTACCAACTTCTGAGACCTATGACTGGAATATGTAGCAGTAGGGATATGTACAAACCTCAGTCTTTACAGTGGTTCAAAGTTGAACTGGTTTGTGGTTTGGCAAACTCCTTCATTCTGGTTCGGCCCAACCACAAACTGGTTCAGTAGTTCAAGAGTGGCACCAGGGGGCAGCAAACAGCACCTTTAGAAGTGAGTACACGCAGATAGCTCCCACACATGTGCAGAGGTCATGTGAGAGCTGGTGCTGCAGCCCACCACATGTGGACTGTTAAGGGGAGCGCTGCTGCAGCTGGAAGCTACATGGAGTAGTGGTCACACAGGCAAAGACCTGCTGTACTCACTTTTAAAGGTGCTGCATGCCACCTGCCCCCACTCCCACCCCCTGGCACCGCTTTTGAACCACTGGACTGGTTTATGGTTGGGCCAAACCAGAATGTACCAATTTGCTTAACCACAAACCAGTTCAACCACAAGAGCAGAAGCAATGCTCTTATTTCCACTACATACCCACCAAAACAGAAGTAATTGCTAAAGAGATTAAAAGAGATTTTGGAAACCAAGCCAAAACAATGTGGAAAGGACTTCAGAAAAGAAAGAGAGAATAACTGCACCCAAAAATGAAACCACAATTTTTATCAGAGCAAGGAAATGAAAAAGTTTTGAAACTAAAAGTTTGTGGATAACTGCAATTTAATAGACATGGAACGGCAGTTCAAAAGAACACCTATACAAGAACAGGACACAGACAAGTGACAAGGACTTGAAAAGGGATTGGATTGAGAATGAGAAGCTGGGCAGCGGGGAGGAGGATCAAGATAAATGTCACCAGATAATGAAAGCTGCAATCCAATAATAAACAAAGGAGAAAATGAAAGAACGCAAAACTAAAGGAAAAGTGTTGTCCCAAGTGAAGAAACTAGGGGAAAGACTACAATACTTCTGTACTTCTCAGAGTACAATTCGCAGAAGTAATTCTCAAAACTGGCATGCATTTCTTATAGTTGTTACTCAATAGAAACTAGCAGAGGAAAAATAGGCCAGATGTTCATGGTCCCAAAACATGGTTCCATCCAGTGTTATCTCTAATTGTTTTCATCTGTGTGTGGAATGAGTTTTGTTCTGAGTGGCAGTATCAAGGCAGTGTGTGCGCACATGGATTCAGAGTGGGATCTTCCTGATTCAATAAGAGCAGGATCTAAAATTAACTGAGTGGACATCAAAAAATGTGTGAGCATGTGCACGTGCGCATGCCTTAGAGGGAACAATGGTTCCATCAAAGGGCCGTGGCAAAAGTCTTTCATCTGACTTTTTGGTAAATAACAAAGACAACTGTCTTACTTTTATTATGAAGTTCCTCAATTACAGTATATCTTCCAGGAATACATATGAACCTTGCATTTCTTGCAGATATAGCTTTATTTAGTCTGGTTCTGGTCGGTATTCACTACTTATAATTTTTCTGTTTCTGCTGCTCCTTAGAATCAGTCACACTGTTTTCTTATTTGCTGTATGTCGGTCCTATATTTCCCCTAGTACTTTGTTCAGTGCATAGTGAATGATGGAATTTGTAGTGATCACTAAGAGTTGCACAGATACACAGTCTTCACTGTTACAGACATTTACGGGCAAAGATGCAGAAGTTCTCTGTCCTAACAATGGCTGATCCCCTGGCCTCACAATTCTTGAAAGAAGTGAGGGAGACTATTCATATGCATGTGCAAACCTGGACTGAGGCAGTCCACCCTGGTTTTGCTCGTGCGTGTGAACTGATGGGATTGGCAGTTCACACGCCTGTGTAGCCACCCTTATAAAAGAGGTTAAGGGCGTCAGCGCTCCATTAATCCCATTTTCCTGATCGTGTGGCAGCAGCGGCTGCATGCAGCCACAGCTGCCACACTGTGGGGAGCCCGGGGAGGGGAGGGGGAATCCCCATGATGCATTTTTATAGTCTTGTTTTTAATTTTTGTCTAAACCACCTTGGGATTGTTTTAATGAAAGGTGGTATACAAATTTAACAATCAATCAATCCATCCACCATTGTATTTCTGGGGGCCGGGATGACACATCCCAACCCCTGACCCTCCCCACTGCCTTGGCGCATGGGGAATCATCTGGTTGCACAGGAAGTGCGCCCAGCAATGCTGGCTCAATCGTCTCAGTGAAGGTAGGTTCATCCCGCCTTCCCCACAGACTGCCCTCTAGCCCTTCTCAATGACCATGAGAAGAGGCTTAGTATCTTCTGATCCTACAGATGGGAGATGAAGACATAAGAATCATTCCAAAGATTTTAATGCAGGTTCATATGGCAGAAGGTGTTCCCTGAAGTACCCTGGTGCTAGGTTTTGTTAGCGGGATCACAGCAGATAAATCCTTTTCCAGAAATAACAGAAATCTCTAAGTTTAGACAAAGGAAAAAGGAGAGGTTCCTCTTCCCAAAAAACTGAAATCCTTATGCAACAAGGTTGTTTGGTGCATTGTTCGTAGGGATGTGCCGAAACACGGTCCAGCTGTCCAAATCACCGGCACCTCCCTTTAAATCTGAGGGCTTACACTGCCCCTTTAAAGCAGAGGAGAGAAGGTCCGTACCAGCTTCTCACCACCATTGCCACCATCCTGGCACTCCCCCTGTGCTATGCATCCTGGCATCTCCCAGCTGCCCCTGCATGGTGTTGGCATACACATGGCCTCCACACATGTGCAGAGGCCATTTGTGTAGTCAGCAATCATGCTGGCCATACAAATGGCCACTGTGCATGAGCAGAGGCCATGTATATGCCAGCACCATGCAGGGGCAGCTGGGAGATGCCCCACCAGCATAGCTGAGGCGAATGCCAGGACGGTGGCAATGCTGATGAGTGGAGGAGGAGCAGGTACAGACCTGCTCTCCTCCACTTTAAAGGGGCTGTGTAAGCCCTCAAATTTAAAGGGAGGTGCTTGCAATTCTAATAGCATTTTGGCCCATCCCTAATTATTTATGCATTTACATTCTTAGATATCTCATAAATACTTCCTAATATGAGCATAATCAATCTATGTGGTCACTAAGAGTCAACACCGACTTGATGGCACTCAATCAATCAATCAATCAATCAATATGAGCATAAAAACAACTCTTCTGACCCTCCTACATATTCACAGGGATATTGTTATACTCTAAGAAAGCATAGAGAAATTAATTGTTGTGATGGATAATGCTGATTCTCTAAGTCAACCTGTAAGTGGATTTCAATTTCAGAAATGCTCATTTTATCACATCCTTTTGCATTGTTCGCTGACCTGTGAATACTGAGTAGAATATGCGACAAAATTTCTGGTTTCAAGAGGGAAGGCATGGCAAAACAGGGACTCTGCTTCATGAGAGATGCAAGTTTGGAATTTTATCCTGTGTCTGGTAACTTTTTCTGTAAATCACATATTAACTGGTGCAGGTGAACATAGGAAGTTGCATTGTATGGACTATTGGTCCAGTTAGCTTTATAATGCCTAGAAGCAGTTTTCCAGGGTTTCAGGCATGGGTCTTTAAAACCCTAACTGGAGAAGCCAGGGATTGAACTCAAGACCTTCTACATGCAAAGCATGTACTTTATTATGAACCAATGCCCAATGAGAAGTGAGGTGGAAGAAGAAAGAAGAAATGTAATATTTACCTTTTCATGTTTCAAGATCTCACTCCCGAGACTGTAAGCCTTACATGGAATATGATCCATCCCTTTTGTTTTCTGATTTTATCCTATAATATGACCATGGTTGCAATAATCCAGATGTCCAGTCAAAGTTAGGCACTTTTAAGGCTCATTTGTTGCCACCTGCACGTTGAAGTCAGTGGCTATATCATTCCCTACATTTTTCTTGGATTGCAACATCTGAAAATAAAAGTCTGTGATTGAAAACTGTTACTGACATTTTTATCACTTTACTAAGTGAGTGGGGTATGGACAGACCAGATGGAAATTACTAAATAAATTAGAAAATGCTAAGAGTATTGGTATTTCATTTTGAGACAATGAAAAGCACACATCTATGCCAATTATTTTTACTCCCCACGCTACAATGCAAGATGCAACTGAAATGAAATGAGGAAGTGAAATTGTTCTGTTAAATTATGTGCTTTTAAAATTAAACATCTGGATTATTAACATGTGAAGTCAGTTATGAAAATATCTTGCAATATAATGAAATATTTCTGTTTAGAAACTCTCCGCTGTTATAATGCCTTTGGTTTTCTCCACTGGCATGTCTGTACCTTGCCATTTTCTGAGATAGCAAACAGCATGGGGCTTTGAAAAGTTCATTTGTCTCACTGTTGTCTGTTTTACATTCTACCAACAAAGAATGTCATGTTGTGGGGGGAAAAAAAATACATGTTCAGGTAACAGCATTGTGCAGAGAATAAAACCAGATGCATACAGAGACTCTTCCTCTGTGATCCCATCCCTGTTTCATGCCATGGTTCGGATACAATTCAAAACCAGTGCTGTAACAAGAGCTGAAAGATTTTACAACACATCTGCAAATAAATGTTGATTTACACGACGTATACCACAGATGGGTAACGTATATAAATCAATGTCCATGACATTTATTTCGTAATGTACCATAAAGCCTTACAGCTCTGCTGATTGCATTGCGTTGATTAGCTTGACCAAATGAGCAAATCACTAAGAGAATTGATTTTATTTTCTGCCAAACAATGCCACTGAATTTAAAAACAAGCCTACATAAATGAGAGTGTTAACTCCCTGTATGCCTGGAAGAAAGCACATCAGTGTTTTAACATAGCTACATCCCTCCCAACTTGCTAACTCAAAAACATTATTTATTTACTGGGTACATATTGTTATTTATTTATTTATCAACTTTCTTCACTGCCCCAAACTTCTGTCTCTGGGTGGTTTACAATAATATAAAACATTACAAGCCCATGCAACATTATAAGCCTCACCGCCCATTGAGGTCAACTGGAGAGGTCCGTCTCCAGTTGCCGCCAGCTCGGCTGGCAGCCACACAGGAATGGGCCTTCTCAGTTGTTGCCCTAAAACTGTGGAATGCACTCCCTACTGAAATACGATCCTCCCCATCTTTGGCAATTTTTAAAAAGCATTTTAAAACCCACCTCTTCACCCAAGCTTTTTCAGCTTTTTTAATTTTTAGGTTTTAATCTGTTTTGACTTTTTAAATTGTTTAAATTGTTTTAAAGTTTTATGTATGTTTTAACGTATGTTATTGTTAACTGCCCATAGATGAAAGTTTGGGGCGGTGTACAAATTTGATAAACAAAAACATGCATCTGTCCCAAGACTACTTGGGATAGACCCATAGTTGTCATGCCGCTATGAACTCCTTAGCTGCCCCAGACAAATAGGTCCCAAACTGATCATTGAAATCCCCCAGTACCACAACTCTGGGAGACTCCAAAGCCAACCCCACAACCAAGCCTGTGAGCTCAGTTAGGGACTCCATTGGGCAGTGGGGAGGTTAGTACACCAACAGAAGTCCCAATCTATCCCTGGTCCCCAGACTTAAGTACACATACTCAATATGGTCAGATACTTCAACAGGGATCATGGTAAGGGGGATGTTGTTCTTAAAGACCACAGCCACTCAATCTCCCCATGCACATCCCCTCAACTGCTCCTCTACAGAGTACCCTGGGGGGTGGGGAGAGCTGGGACCAGACTGGGCCACCAGCCTCTTCCAGCCAAGTCTCCATGATGCACACCAGGTCAGCCCCTTCATCCATCATCAAATCATGGATTATTTATGGTTTATTCTGGACTGACCTGGCATTACAAAGGAGCAAGGTGAGGCTCTGTAGGTAGCTGGCAGTGCTCCCTGAGGTCAAAGTGCTGGCAGGACATATGGAAGGAGAAACAGCTATTAAATTTCTGATTTCCCTTCCCCTGAAATGGGCTTGCTGACCATTACATATCTCACTCTTCAACTGAAACTCAGAAAGACTTACAAATAAAGGATAGAAGCTGGTTTACATTTACAATAAAATATTGTCATTAAAATAGATAAAGAGGCTATTCACATGATGGGGCTAGCCCGATTTCGCCCCATCGTGTGAACCACCAGGCTCACCTAACCACCGGACCTAAGTACCCCTACCCTAAAACCCTAACCACCGGGCCTAAGTACCCTTACCCTAAAACCAGGTTTGCGGAACAAGCGCTCCACAAACCTGGTTTTCAAGATCGTGAGTAGCCATGGTTATTCACGAGGAGACCCCCAGAGAGGAGGCGAAAAGCCGCTCCCGGCTCCGGGGGTCTCGCCAGCATGCCCTGCGCACTTGCGCAAGGCATGCTGGAGCTTCCGGAGGCCGATCAGCCCCTGCTCCCCCCAGCCCCCGCTGGCTCCATCACAGAGCTGGCAATCATGTGGGCAGCCGATCTGGCCACCCAGGGCTCCTGCCCAGATTGTCTGCGGGGAGAGCAGGCTTAGCCCGCTCTCCCCGCAAAACCAGCAAAAGTGGGTCTCACTGATCGTGAGACCCGCCTCAAAATATGAGAAACAACAGAAGACCCACAGCTAAAAATATAATACCAGGAGATGTAATTTAAAATGAAAACATGCCTAGAATTTTTTAAAAAAATTAAAGTTTTTTTTTAAGGCGAGTGAATGGCCATTCATATCTCTCTAGGAAGGGAGATGCAATAACTGTGGTTCCACCACCAAGAAGGCTTTTTCCTAGATACCCACAGCACTTAGCTGATGGAAGGCCAAATTTCAGTGGCCAGTCCGCAATACAGGAGGCACAAAGATGCAGACAAGCTTGGCCTGTTCACACAACTAATTCTCATACAGTGAACTCCTTCACTGAAGGGGAATGTGGTAAACCTTCTTAGTTCATAACACAAAAGTCTATTTCAGTCTGTCTCCACCAACATGCTCAAATTCAAGTAGCATACTAAAAACACAGACATTTAAAGCAGGCAAACACAACAATACTGTTTTGTATGCTTCCCTTGTAAACACAAAGACATTTCATGCTGGCTTAATTAATACTTTCTACAGAAGCAACTCCATTTCTATCCTTCTCATTTCCCTCTCTTCTTTCTGGCTTCACCACCTACACTCCCTATAGGATCCCCACTGGGACAAACATCCAAACAACAACAACAAAAACAAGATTATTAGATAGAATACAACAAAATCATACATAGAATAAGAGAGACGCATATCTGAAATAATTTGAGGTCATAATACAAGATTTGCAGAAAGCATCTGAAAAGGATTAGACCACTAGAGTAGGCTATATAACTGTCTAGGTCATTCATTAGCCTTATTTACATGATGAGAAAAGAATGGAGAATCTGCACACAGTCAGGCAGTGGTATTGCACCTACTCTCTCCTGACTGCTTTGTCCAATGCACATAACATGACAATAGATACAAATGCATAACACAACACAAGTAGATTTCCCCTCCACACACACACTTACACACACACACAAAATCTGTGTAAGTATCTAATGTTATTATGCCTGAATTGGGTGGATTTAGGAAGAAATGAAAAGAACTATTGAGCTAGTTGGTCATGATTCAGCCCCACTGAAATCCATGAGATATGCTAGTCATGACTAACTTTCTTATTCATTTTAATGGGGCTTAGTGATGACTGACATAGTCTGGGTGTTGCCCACTATTTGTGCAGTGCTGTTGAGGTGCATTCAAAAATGGATTCCCTGCTTCTAAGAAAGCATTCCAACACATATTACAGGAAGAATATAGTGCTCTCTTGGAGGCTCAGAAAACTAAAAGTCATTGCACATTCTATGAAAAGTAAAGTCCCAGGACAAGATGGTGTTTCTTGAGAGATATATAAGGTATGTGCCAAAACCTCTATTGAACATTTTTGCACAAATTTTTTTTTTGTACTGATCTGGAGAGGGGAAACAAACCCATTGGAATCTCAGATATACACTATTAAAATGAGAAAGGTGGAACATTATTGTAATTTGGAAACATTTAGGGCCATTTGATATCTTTCCACTGCTTGGCAAGATGTTGAAGAGAACCATCTAGGGATGTCACATATATTTATGGATACTTGTCCCCATAGCGAAACCAGCAAGTTTGCCTTTGCAAATAAGTCTCCTTAATATGCTACAAGACATCACTCTTTCCCCATTATAAGTGAATCTTCATTTCTAGAGAAGGGTCAGTCTGGAAGATCCTTCATAGATGAAACAAACGAGAAATAACTTAAAATTTGTTGTTTGGCATGGTATGCTTCCCTGCCCCCTGAATAGCAGCTGTGGGGGGCTGAGCTGGATATGGACCATGCTGTGAAGGAAAATAACCCTTTGCCCTTAATGTGCTCCTAATCTGGATTAGCCCACCCCTGAAGCTGCTATTTGCCTTAAAATGCAAGCTATCATTGATGCTTGACCTGGCAACAACATATTTAAAGTCCCATCCAGTAGTGGAAGGAATAGTTTTATTTTTATTTATTTATTTATTTATTTTTGCATTTATATACCGCCTTTCGTTAAAAAGATAACCCCAAGGCGGTTTACAAAAGTTAAAAACATACAATAAAAAGACAATAAAAACATCATGTTAAAAATATAAAAACAGACATAAATACAATACAACAAATACAACAAATAAGGACCTGATTATTGAAATTAGGAGTGTGCACGGAACCGATTTCCATGGTTTGGTTAGAATTAGAACTGGACTGTGGATTCAAGAATCAGTTTGACAAAACCATCCACTGGTCCAGTTTGAAATCAGTTCGAATTTGATCCAGTTTGACCATAGGAAATAATGGGGAAATTGAACTACCTCATTGTTCCCCATGGGTAGTGCCTAGGGACACCAAAGTGGGTTGTTTGGTAGGGCATGGTGGGTGCTACCTACCACCCAACAAGCAAAACAATTGGGCAATTGGAATATTTTTTTAATGATTTTTTGCATTTTTTCTGGGTCAGTAGGTCAACCCTAACTCAGGCCCTATTTAACACCCACTAGGCCCTATTTAAAAACAGGCAATCCATCTGTCGTGGTGGTGGGGTGTCTTACCAATCCAACTTCTTCTTCCTTTGTCATCTTCAGCTGGACTCTGACCCAGAGGGAGCTCGGGCAATCTGGCCAAGGAGCATAGGTGTTTCTACTAGGGCTGTGCAGTCATGCCAATCCGACAGTGGGACCCAATATGCCCTCTGTCGTGCACTATCAGAAGGAAATCTGTCAAGGCACAGAGATCTTCAACAGTTGGAACGCTGACTAAATTCCTCCTGTTGTGGCAGAACTCTGTTGGACATGTGTGTTGAATGGCCAGCAGCTTCCTCTCAGCTGAGAGGTGGCTTGCTGGCAATTTTAAAATTAAATGGCCAGTCTGGTGCCTCACAGCTGCTGGCTGCAGCAATTTGTTGGGTTGTTGACAGACTGGGTTGTCATTTACAGGGTTGGGATGTAAAAGGTAAGGGAGTTTGATCCCTCCCCCTCCCCTTAACCTTTTAAAATTCCAATCCCTTGAATGACAGAGAAGCCACTTATCTGTTGGCTGCCATTTAAAGATGAAATAGCTGGTGAGATGCCTCTTAGCTGGGATGTGGTATGCTGGTCATTTAACTGGGTTTAAGAGGCGTTGCTGCTGAGTGGGGTAGTGACTTCTTTTTGGGCCAACAGAATGTTGGAAAAATTTTGGATTTCCAACCCAACCTGACTGTTTAGTGGGTCACATTGGTCCCTCCCGACAATTTTTCTGTCCGGTCAGGTAACATTAGATCTGACAACTTCCCACATGCACAGGCCTTGTTTGTACACATGTACATTTTGGTGTGTGAATGTACTGTTTTCATTTAAAAAGTGAATCTAGGTACTCGTCCCCTGAAGTGCAGGGCAGAGATAGGAAGTGTACTAGTGTACAGGTGTTGATCATCTTATGTGGAAAACTACACATGTTTACAGATCTGTACATGTTTACACTAGACACAGATTGTACATGCATTAAACATAATGTGTAAATAGAGTTCCACAGTTTTTTCAGGTCAATGAACTTAGGAACATAGGAAGCTGCCATATACTGAGTCAGACCACTGGTCTTTCTTGCTCAGTATTGTCTTCACAGACTGGCAGCAGCTTCTCCAAGGTAGCAGGCAGGAATCTCTCTCAGCCCTATCTTGGAGAAGCCAGGGAGGGAACTCGAAACCTTCTGCTCTTCCAGAGTGGCTCCGTCCCCTGAGGGGAATATCTTACAGTGCTCACACTTCTAGTCTCCCATTCATATGCAACCAGGGCAGACCCTACTTAGCTAAGGGAACAAGTCATGCTTGCTACGACAAGACCAGCTCTCCTCTTCACACTTCACACCTAGCAACCATTGTTCATCCAAACATGACTTTGGGTATACCTGTGCATGCACACATACACCACAATCCATTAAACCTTGATACCTTTAATTCACTGAGTAAAATTCATTGGTCATTAAAAATGTTTAAATGCTGTAGTGGAGTAATCTGAATAAACTGCTCACCCATACAAATAGAGAAAGGTGCTCCTTTGTGCCGGGAGATGTGGGGAGGACATATGTGCTAACATTGTGTTCACATCATTATCATGTGTGATGTGGGGAGCAGCAGACAAAATATTGTCTGAGCTGGGCCTCAGAGCACTCCATTATTCCAGAAGAAAATTACCCTTTCTGTCTCCTATTCACTTCTTCCCCTTCCAATAAAACAAGGATTTTTGCTGGCAGGAGATTTGAAAGTGCTTAATGTTAGCAGGATCATGCCTGTAAGAATCTGAGTATAAACAACTGTGAAATTTTATAGTCTCAGTGCAAAAAATGGTGTGTATCTGCAAAAGTTATACTCTATAAAGTGAGTTTTAATGTCTGTTTTTCATCTTCATAATACTGCATTTTACATTTTTTAAAAAAGCAAAAAACTGAAAGGCAACATGAAGGAGAGATTTGCCCACCTTAGGTTTCTTTCCATAACTTTCTCCTGACATTTAGAAAGAATTGCCTTTTCCCTGGTCCTTTTTGTATTTTTTAGTCCTAACAGAAAAAGGTGAACCTTGGTCTTGTCTGCATTTGCAAAAAGATACATTGTGACTCTTAAAACTTCTACTGAGAGTTTTCTGAATTATATTCAATAGGTAGGCCTTCAAATGTTAAAAATACAGTTTTTCTTTGGATACCTTTACAGAAGAAATGTTAGAAAACTTGGGAGAGAAATTCATTGAGAAAGAACACACTTATATCTATCTCTCCTAGTTATTGTCCCAGATCTGCACAGACTATTTTGATAAGATTTTGAATTTCTCATATGAATATATGAAGCTGCCTTCAGACTTCTGTGCAGAAGTACTGGTCCATCGACCCCAATATTATTTACTCTGATTGGCAGAAGCTCTGCAGAGGTCTTTCCCAACTCCCCCTTTTAACTGGAGATGCTGAGGGCTAACCCTGGAATGCCCTGAATGGAAGGGGGCGGGGAACCATGAACAGTAGCACTAAGCAATGGTCCCTCTGCTGGGAGATATGCCTTGGGTGCTTTCCAGATTAGTCACTCAACAGTGGCAAAATGCTTCCATTCAGGCAAATCACAGTCAAAACATAAATAGCAAAGTGCCCAGCAGGGGGAGCAATCTTGCAAAAACTAACAACTCCCCCCCGCAACCAGCAACTTTTTATGCCAGATATACAATTTTATAGCACTATATCGCAGTGATTAAATTTGAAACAAGGCATTGGAAATATGAATGGCACCCTGCTGTCAGCGTACGGACTGTGGTGTCACAATACAGGAAATGTGGAAGCACACTTCAGAGATTTGTCATGACCCCGTTGCAGGGTCTATTGCTATCTTTTACGTTGCCTTCAACTTGTGTCTCCATTATGTAAAACTGTTTTTAAAAAATATTAAATATTATTTTCATTCATTTTGACATGTGATTGCCAGTTTTGAAGACAACTGTTTACATCTGACGCGCAGACTCAATCTCATGCTTTCCTTCACTGGTGACTATTTATTTATGTAAACGGCTGTGGGAACTTTTGTTGAAAAACAGTATACAGTATAAATATTCATCATATTAGTAATTCAACTGCTAAACTATTTCTCTCCAGCATCCCTCAATAAAAGATGAAGGATGTTCAATAGCTAGTAGCCAAAAACTATCAAAAGCCATAGACACTCATTTAAGCAACCATATTTGAGTCACAAACTCCAGTTAAAGAAGCATCTTTAGCCGTTAAGCTAATGAAAAACTCACTGTTTATTTAAACATTTTATCTATTTCCCCAGTGTTCAAAACAATTTACATATAAAGAAAAATACCAGTACCAGACCACCATACATATTAAAACAGCCACAGATAATAGTACTTTGGCCAAAAGCCAAATGGAAAGACAAGACATTACAGCCATTGAAAAACAGAACAAAGTGGTTGCCCTGCTAACACCTTCCAGGAAGGGAGCCCACAACTTTAGAAAATTCTGCTCTAAGCTGTAACAGACCATCCCTGTTGTCACCCTACATTTGAAGAAATTGGTTATAACCCATAAAAGCTCGTGTATTAACATCAGTTTGTCTAAAAGATGCTTCCTTATTCTTTTTGTGCTCTAAGCTGTCGCTGCTCACAAAAATGTCACAGACAGTATGATAAGTGGGCTCATGTAGGGAGCGATGGCCCTTCAGATATGAGGATCTCAGTCAGCCAATGTAACACAAAATAGATGGAATATGTTCACACTGTCATGAACCTCATGTCTGATCCCTCCTTTCCCCATCTGTTCTGACACAGACCCCAAGCCTAACTTCTCTTTGCCCAAGACAGGCCGCCAAACCTAAGATAGAAGACATGGACCAAGGGGGATGCAAGGAACCCACACTCCAGGACTTGGGGGATTCTGTACCTCCAGAACCTGAAGATGCACCCTTTCCCTTGTCTTCCTCATTCAGCTCGGAGGAAGAAACAACCCACGTCTCAGCTACACCACAGCCAGAGACTGAGGGAAAAGGCACGGGCACTTTCAGACTTCCACACTACAGACCAGGGAGTCTTCCACACAGGGATTTTAGCTCACAGCTCTTCTGGAATGGGGAGTGTGCATTCACACGTCACCTGGATTGGCCCCCAATTCTGTGCGTGTTATGGGGGGGGATTTCACACATGATTCGGGTTTTCCCTTGCGCATTTCAGCTTAGCTCGGTTTTTTAAATCCGCTATTTACGCCTTTTTCATTTATTTAATAAACCAGGGTTTTGGATATGCCTTGACACTTCTGTTGTGATGTGTGAAGGGGATATTACTTTTAAAAGTTTGCACTTTGTTTTTTTAAATATCCTGAGTGAACTTCTGGAACAGCAACCGTTCAAGTGCTGCATGACAAGCAGGCGCCGCATGGCAGCTTGTCCTGCTGATATTACGTAGCGCAAAACCAAGGGGAGCTTGACAGCTGCATTTGGAATGCTCTACTGCATGAGTACATTGTTTCTGATTCTTTCCCCTGTCTCACACTGTGTGGAGTGTTTCCAGTCATTGGTGGGTGGGGGCAGTAGCAGCATCAACAATCTATTGCTCTATTGTGCAGTGCCTAGTTTCAGAACAATAGATCAAGGTGCACCTAGATATGTGTTGTGTGCAGAGGGGTCTTTGAGGAGGGAATGTTGCTCGTCTCCTCCATTGCCCAGAGTGAACATGTAGCTGGACATGTGACCATTGTTCCCTCTTAACGCCCCCCCCAGCTGATTCTAAGACTAACTTCCTGCTGCTAGTCCTGCCCCTCTCCCCAGCAGCCTAACAATTTTGGCTGCATTCTTGAGCAGCATTTGAACAAAATTGCAGAACGCAGGAAGTGAAGAGGTGGCTGAATGAGAAATAGAGGGAACTGCTGAACTTCATCTCTCAAGGATAGTAAAACAAAAAACCCATCCTCAACCCTTAAGTATATATGTTTTATTGAATGAAGAGAGGCATGGCGCCTCCTCTCGCCTCCTCTTCTGGATTGTGATTGGTTGGAGGGGAAAAAGCTGTGGGAAAGCACACAGGAAAAATATCCACAGGGAATGTGGAGAGGAGACTACCTTAATAGGAATGGTCCATTTAATCTCCCAAATTAAACTGCTGCGAAGCAGAGTTGCTCCTTGAATACCCCACGGCATAAAGCCATGTCTGAATAACTTCCAGGGAACGTGGCCAGGATTCACTTCCTTTGAAAAGGGCTCAGTCTGCTGCCGGTCTTTGCTAAAGCAACATTGTTGCCCAAGCTTCTAGCCTGTTTCTTGTCCTGCTCTTGCATAGACCTGATGTACTGGCTCCTAACCTTGGCTTTGACTCAACCTGATTTTCCTTCCTCCTGTGTGGACCTACATAGGAACATAGGAAACTGCCATATACTGAGTCAGACCATTGGTCTATCTAGCTCAGGATTGTCTTCACAGACTGGCAGCAGCTTCTCCAAGGTTGCAGGCAGGAATCTCTCTCAGCCCTATCTTGGAGAAGCCAGGGAGGGAACTTGAAACCTTCTGCTCTTCCCAGAGTGGCTTCATCCCCTGAGGGGAATATCTTGCAGTGCTCACACATCAAGTCTCCCATTCAGATGCAACCAGGGCAGACCCTGCTTAGCTATGAGGACAAGTCATGCTTGCTACCACAAGACCAGCTCTCCTCTCCTTATGACCTGACTTCTTTCCTTCTGACCCAGCTTGTACCCTGACTTTGACTTCTGCCTAGCTCCCTCGGTGAGTCCTCACAGTGAGGACCAGCACTGCCTGGCCCTGAAAGACACAATATATGCCTATCAACAGAGTTAGCAAGTACATAGTAGCATTCTGCACTATTTACTTCCAAGTTGTCAAGGATAACTCCATATAGAGTGGACTGCTACAATCATTCATAGAAGTTACAGAAACATGGATTAGAGAAACAAGTTGTGATCTGTCATCCCAATGGGCTTTTTCCAAGGTGGAGAAAACATTCCTGGCAACAACTCCAGCCTGCTTCTTAAGAAACATTGCTACGTGTTGAGGCAGTCCTAGGTTCTATATGTGAGCTCATGAGACCATGTCTCATGAGACAGAAACACAGGGAGACAAATCCCCTCCAGGCCCATTATCCACTAGCATCAACTCTATTTTATCTGGATTCAGTTTCAACTCATTCTCCCTCATCCATTTGATCAGTCTCCAAACACTGGTTCAGAAACAGTTGCTCCTCAAAGATGTGTTCTCTATAACAGAGATAAGATCTCAAGCTGAGTGTCATCAGCAAATTGATATCTAGCTCCAGAGCTACGGATTATTTATATCATCAGCCTCATATAGTTATTAAACAGCATAGATGATCATACTGATCCCTGTGTAACCCTACATAGTAACTCCCAAGTAGCTGACATAGCCTCTCCAAAGTTCACCTTTGGAGTCTTCCCAGACACCCACCAGATGTTCAGGTTGATGCAAAAGACTATCTAGGACTAAGTTCAAATTCCCACTCTGTCATGAAGCTCACTGAGAGATTCAGCTGCCCCATAATAGGGAGCTCAAGAAGCCATAGCCAGCAAACCACCACCTAACAGAAGTTAAGCAAAATAACTGAATAGGTCATTATTTTTAGTTGGACAATAGAATGAAGACCAATGACACAGAAAGCCATCATGTTATTCAACTGTAAGAACACTAATGACAACCAACACACAAAAATCCCACCAAAAAACTATTAAAACCTCTTTCATTGATTTTCCCACCCCATCAAATATCTCAGCATGATTAACTTTGGCCCTTTACTTGTGATGTGCTTAATTATACAAATCCTAACTGGTCTTTTCCTAGCCATACACTATATGGCTGACATTGCATCCACACATTCTCATCTGTTGCACATATTTGCCAAGACATTCAATATGGCTGACTTATTCAATATACCCTGCTGAGTTCTTTAGAGGATAAGCAAGTTTAAAATGAAATACATAAATAAGGAAAGGCTGTTGTCATACTTTGCAGGGTCACAACAATATTCAAATGCATGCAATATAATTATTTGAACCAAATTGATCAGCTAAAGCTTGCTTGGGAAGAAAATGCATTTTGGGGGTGGCAATGGGGTTGTGGGAAGCTTGCAGATATCACCATAGGATAAGTAACCAGGACTTAGTGGATGTTGCAGCTAGAACAACATGTCCACAGCAACTAAATTTTGCTCTTCTTTAACTACATTGGGAGATTAATTCATTCTGATTCTAATGCTTGTTGGAAAACCCTTTCTTGCGTTTTTGAGTTCCCAAGGCAGCGCAGTACATTGTTTAGTGGTAGTTGAGCAATAATAAAATTCTTTGTTACCATAGGCAACAGGGATGTTTTCCTAGACTTTGTTAGCTGGATGATATGATTGGAATTTTGATAACTTGGTAAAGCATTATCTCATGAAAGTTGTCATAGAGAGCATAAAAAGGTATTTTGATTGGTTGCCACATTGTGGTGGGTCTACTGTGGGGAGCTTTCTACAATTCCTTGTCTATGGTAGGACTGGGGCCTGGTTCTTGATGGGTGAAACCCATATCTGGATTCATGAATGGCTTTTGAGAGATGACACCTTCACCACTGACAATGGATTTGAGTACCAGTGGGTGCGCTTAATCCTCCAAGGTGTTTTCATAAGCTTCCAAATCACACCCAGGCCTGGTCCTGATGTTTCTTAATTCATTTTCATTAGAGCAAGAAATGCTTTCCCCCAAACAAATGATTACTATGTATTTAGCCTAACAGCAGAACAACAACAAAGAGAAAGAAAGAAAGAAAAATCCAATCAGAATCAGATTCAAGATCTCATTTGAGCTCATCGAGGATTCCAAGAATAAAGGATTGTTTCTTAGATGGTGAGAGCATATTTATGTAATGTATTTTCATACCGCCCCAAACGTGTGTCTCTGGGTGGTTTATTAACAGTTCTCTGTGGGAACTGTTATTAAGTAACAGGTCCATCCCACACTGCCAGTAGTGGCTGATGAAGTCTTCTATGGCAGGGACCACCAACCACCACTACAGGGTGATCAAGAGTTTAAGGAAATAGCTACTCTTACTGGTAATTATTTGGAGGCAATGACAGAGGCAGGAGACAGTCAACAAGAAGCATGCCTATAGTTGCTGGCTGGCTAGCAGCCCCCATCAAAGGAATGGAATGCTGCTATTAGGACTCTTTAGTCACCAACTATGCACTTGGTCAGAGCTAAGTAGAAGGCCTCTGCTTCCACTGCTGCTTCCTTGTTACTACTAGCTCTGGATGGCACACTGCTCTGGTAACATAAGAATACAAAGATATGTGAACAGGTCAACAATTTGAAATCTCTGTATTAGTACATACCCCGCCCTGGGCTCCAAGAAAGTGGTCTGAGCAATCCTGATCTGAGAAGTAATGGTTGCTTTGTTCAGACATTTGCCCCCTTCTCTGATGTGCTCAACAATTGCACCCACTGTCGACCATGAGTAGTGTTTGTCTGCAGAGAACCAATGCGGTACCTAGGGAAAGAGCCTCACCATGACTGGGAATGAAGGATGTAAATAATAATAATAATAATAATAATAATAATACCCCCAGTGAGGCACTACCTTGGTGTGGTTGTGGGGCTTGCGTGCTCTGAGGAAGGTGAGAGCTATGCCAGAGGTCCAACCATACTGGACAGGTCTCACCAGAGGAGCCAGACAAAGAGTGCCTCTCCCATCAACAATATGGTGAGACGTAACTTGAATAGATCTATACCGGATCGGTCGTCGCCCGGGTCAACAAGGACCGCACCAGGTGCTGGAGTCCCTAGACATCTGGTGGTAAGTGGGCAACAGGACTCAGGATCTTCAGTAGAGCAACCAGGGCTGGAGACTGCAAGGTTACTGGAAGAAACGTCGCTTAACCGGAAAAAATATACGAAAAATGCCAACAAGGAAATAATAATCTGCTATTACAAGTCTAGTCCAACTAGAAGAGGTTATTTAAAAAGAATGTACCAAATTTGGAAAGAGAAGCATCCAGATACAGAAATAACAGAACAAAGGCTAGCAGACCAGAGAAGATTCATAATAAGAAATAAAGTATTCACAGGAGTTGAGCTGGAAGAACTGCAAAGAGCAACACAGGCTCAAGACATGGAAGAAGAATTACCACCAACTGAAGAAGTTGCTCAGGCGCAGGTGGAGGAGGTGTTGGAAACAGAGGATGCCACTGTTGCTGAACTGTTTCAAAATCAAAACCAGGCAACCTCCCCTTTGCCTTCACCTCAAAAACCAAAATGCTGTTTAATAGAAAAGCAACAAGAACTAAAGCAAAAAATAACTGAGCACATGAACCAAACAACCACCAGGGTTCGACTTCCAGCTCTAAAAACAGTTGCCAAAAAACAACTTACTCAGGCATTAAAAGATGTCAATGCTGCACTTGCAGAAATAACAACCAATAATTTGCAAGAAACAAACCAACTAATGTACAGTGCAGCAACAATAACAACACAAGAGCTCGGATATAAGATGAATGGGCCTGTAAAAAAAGAAAGCAGTACATCACCTAAATGGAGGATTAGATTAGAAAATAAAATCTCCAGGCTTAGATCAGGCTAGTAAATTGAAAGATATGAAAGACAAGAAGCTGAAGAATGAAAACACCAAACAGTATCTGATCCGAAAATACAACCTAGATTCAAGGAAAATGAGAGAAGTCCTGGAAATAATAAAGCAGCAAATAACAGCAGTGTCAAAGAAGATTAGCAGATATGAAGCCAGAATCACACAACACAGGCAGAATCTCCAATTCCAGTCGAATCAGAGACGTTTCTACCAAAGCATAGAAGGAGAAACTGCAAGAAACCTAGAAACACCAAATAAAGAAGAAACAGTGCAATTCTGGGGGAAATAATGGGACAATCCAATAGATTATAATAAAAAAGCAGGCTGGATGAAAGAGGTTGAAAAATGTAACCAACAAATGCAAGATCTAATAATAACACCAGAATTAATAAGTGAAAGAGCAAAGAAAATTAAAAATTGGACTGCTCCAGGCAATGATGAACTGCATGGCTTTTGGCTTAAACACCTAACAAGCCTTCATAAACAACTATCCAAACAGTTCAATCACATTTTGCAAGGAGGTGATATTGAACAATGGCTAACAACTGGGAAAACTCATCTCATAATGAAAGACCCAGCAAAAGGTCCGATTCCAAGTAATTATAGACCAATAACCTACCTGCCAACCATGTTCAAATTATTAACTGGAATAATAGCAGATGAAGTGATGCAACACTTATTAACTAACAAACAGCTTCCAGTTGAACAGAAAGGAAATTGACCGAACACCAGAGGCACAAAAGACCAGCTGCTGATTGACAAAATGATTTTAGAAAATTGCATGGATTGACTACAAGAAAGCCTTCGACTCATTGCCTCACACATGGATACTAAAATGTTTAGAAACAACTGGTGTCAGCAAAAACATTCAGATATTTATAAAAAAAAGCAATGAGCATGTGGAGTACACAGTTAACAATCAATGGCGAGACACTTAGACAGGTTAGCATTAGAAGAGGCATTTTCCAAGGGGACTCACTATCCCCTCTGTTGTTTGTAATCGCCATGACCCCACTTTCACAAATACTAAACAAAACAGGCCTCGGATACCAAACATCTAAAACATCAAGTAAAATTAACCATCTGTTGTACATGGACGATCTGAAGTTGTATGGAAAGTCCCAGTCAGAAATCGAATCACTGCTAAACACTGTCCGTATATTCAGTAGCGATATAGCAATGGAGTTTGGACTAGACAAGTGTGCTGCATTAATAATGAACAGAGGGAAAATAACAAAAAGAGAAGGAATAGAACTGCCCAATGGAAGCAAGATCAAGAACCTGGAAGAGAAAGAACATTACAAATACTTGGGCATTCTCCAGGCTGATAACATTGCACACACTGAAGTTAAAAGAAAAATTGGAAGTGAATACATCAGGAGAGTGAGAAAAATCCTCAAGTCCAAACTCAATGGCGGGAACACCATACAAGCCATAAACACCTGGGCTATACCTGTTTATCAGATACACTGCAGCAATAATAGACTGGACCCAGGCAGAGCTAGAGATGCTAGATCGTAAGACCAGGAAAATCATGACCATCAATCATGCTCTGCACCCCCGCAGTGATGTCGATAGGCTCTACCTCCCTCGCAGCTCAGGTGGAAGAGGAATGCTGCAAGTCCATCAAACAGTAGAGGAGGAGAAAAGAGGCCTTGCAGAATATATAAGGGACAGTGAAGAAGATGTACTTCAAATAGTCAATAACAAGAAACTATTCAACACCAAAGAAACAAAGCAGGCCTAGAGGAAAGAACAAGTCAAGAACCGAGCAGAAAAATGGAGAAATAAGCCCCTGCATGGTCAATATTTGCACAATATAAGTGGAAAATCAGACATCACCAAGACCTGGCAATGGCTTGAGAATGGCAACTTGAAGAAAGAAACAGACGGTGTAATACTGGCTGCACAAGAACAGGCACTAAGAACAAATGCAATAAGAGCCAAAGTCGAAAAATCCACAACAAACAGCAAGTGCCGCCTTTGTAAAGAATCAGATGAAACAGTGGACCACCTAATCAGCTGTTGTAAAAAGATCGCACAGACTGACTACAAACAAAGGCATGACAAGGTAGCAGGGATGATACACTGGAACATCTGCAAAAAATACAAGCTTCCTGTAGCCAAAAATTGGTGGGACCATAAAATTGAAAAAGTTGAAGAGAATGAAGATGTAAAAATATTATGGGACTTCCGACTACAAACAGACAAACATCTGCCACACAATACACCAGATATAACTGTAGTCGAGAAGAAAGAAAAACAAGTTAAATTCATCGACATAGCAATACCAGGGGATAGCAGAATAGAAGAAAAAGAAATAGAAAAAAATCACAAAATACAAAGATCTATAAATTGAAATTGAAAGGCTGTGGCAGAAAAAGACCAAAATAATCCCAGTGGTAATTGGCGCCCTGGGTGCAGTTCCAAAAGACCTTGAAGAGCAGCTCAACACCATAGGGGCCACAGAAATCACCATCAGCCAATTACAAAAAGCAGCTTTACTGGGAACAGCCTATATTCTACGACGATATCTATAACAACAGCAACAACATTGACAATATGATTCAGCCATCCCAGGTCCTTGGGAAGGACTCGATGTCTGGATAAAACAAACCAGTCAATAACACCTGTCTGACTGTGTAAACAAGAAATAATAATAATAATTAAAATGCCCTTTGACTCCATTTCAAGAGATAGGCTCTGGCAAAAATTAATAGATTTGGAAATTGATGTGATTATTATTAATTTATAAATTATATGTAATCAGTATGGCCAACTAATGTCAGAAGTTCCAACTAGCAGAGGAGTAAAGTAGGGCTGCATCTTGGCACCTACTTTATTTAACATCTATATCAACTCAGTGGTAAGCTGGTTATCCGACCTGTCTGTGCATCCACCAAGACTGGCACAGAAACACATTGCAGTCCTGCAAACTGCATATGACAGGTACATTTTATAAAAACACTTTGTTGTTGTGAACATCAAATAGCTTACAAATCTACCCAGAGTATGGCCCACAGCTGCATCACCCTGGAGAGATGTAGATGAGAGTGATACATTGCCTGAACTTCATCACAAACATTAAGCTCCTATAGCATGTTCTGTTATGGCACAGACAGTCCATCGCACCTCCCCATCACACATTCTTAGCATCTACAGCTTTCTGCTTTTATATTTTGGAAGCAACTTTTCATTATTTTCTTGTGAAAATGGAAGCAAGAGTGATGATGATGCTAGTTAAAGCAATTAGCATTTCTACCATCATTCATTATATTTTACTTTTCAGTGGTTTGAACTAGAGTTGCTGTTGAAACTTTTTCAAACACATCTTTAGAGTTCCTCTTCCTTAGGGGTGTGCATGGAACCATTCCGAGCAGTTTGTTTTGAGTTCGAACCGAACTTGAACCGAACTGCCTGGTCCGTGAATTGACTCTAAAAAACCAGCCAGCAGTTCGGTTCGTGTCTAGAACCAGGTTGAATAGGGTCGAACTGGTTTTACCCGGTTCTAGTGTTTGCATAAGGAATCTGATAAGGATTCCCTCTTACAAGAATCAGGAGAATCCTACAGGGCTGAAAAAGGGTAGGGGGCAGGCAGGAGGTTACCTTACATGCCACAGCAGGCCAGTGGCAGCTTCCCTAGCCCCAACAGTGCTCCCCCCATCAATGTGGGCTGGAAGGGCCACAGTTTTGGTACCTCAAACCAGGTCCCTTCCAGCCTGCTCTGATGGGGGCAAGGAGTGCCAGCGAGGCTGAGTTGAGCTGCTGCCAGCCTGCCACCGAAGAGCTGTACTGCCACTGCGGCATCTAAGGTAACCTCCTGCCCACCCCGCTCACCCTTTTTCAACCCCATAGGGTTCCCCCAATGCTTATAAAAGGGAATCCTTACCAGAATCCTTACCTGAGAGTCTTTGATGCCCTTGCCACCTCTTTCCTTAGCTTTACTTAGATGTCTCTCCTGCTCAGGAGTCTCACCATTATCCTAATCAGCAGCAACTTCCTCCCACTAGAAATTCAACAGATTCCCTCATTGGGCTCTTTTTATCATATTGACCAAGAATTTTCTGTTTAAGCAAACATTTCTCTGCTGAAGTTTTTAAAGACACTGAAAGCTGGATGTTTTAATTTGATTGACCATAACTGTCCTTCTCTTTTAGTTTGCTGTTATGTTTGTAGTATTGTAAATAATTTTAATGGTATTTTTAGTTAACAGGTTCTATCAATTGCACACCACTTTGGGCATTACTATGAAAAAGCGATATAGAAATTGAAGAAACAAATATATTCTAGTCACAGATCTTATCAACTATGTCCACTGTCTGGAGACTTCATCTTTAGCTATGGACTCCAAGCAGAATAGATCCAATCCTGCTGAAAGGTGGATAGCACCCTAAACATATCTGGACTAATAACCTGCATGAATATTTTCAGTGTGGGTCCAAGGAACAGACAGTATATGTAGAACTCCCTTGAGGAATATTGTCAGTCTTATCAAAACCCACTTTGCTTTTCTCAGAGTTCCTTGGGTGTTTTGCCCAAGGAAGAATGAATCCATTCTCCTTGAAATTTCACTTCAGGCAAAATTTGGCACCAAGTCTAGTTCCAATAGAAACATTTCTCAGGGGTATTCTGCACATCTCTAGCTTCTTATTGGACTTTGCTTAAAACAAACTTTAAAGTGAATGTGGAGGTTTCCTTCTCTAGCAAAACAATTGATAGGACTTGGGGAGGAGCTACAACATTTTGGTAAAACTTCTGACATTCTCAGAAGGGTTTTATATATGCTACATTCATACTAGCCTTCTTCAGACATTATCAGCTTACAGCAGTGTGATGCCATACATGAGTTAATAAGCTTAAGTTAACAAGATTTAGTTACAGGGTGGCGGGGTGGGGTCAACAACCTCATATACATAGATGGGTTCAAGCATACGAACCCCTTACAGTCAGGTGAATGCCAGCTCTTCAATCACAGAGGAAACTTCCCTTCTTACCCCACTCTATCTTCTGCCAGCCCACTGATCCAAGGTCAGCCCACTACTGCTCCCAGCTCAGATGAGAGTGTTAAAAGCTAGGGGTGTGCATGAACCAGTTCAGGCCTAACCAGTTCACCACAAACCAGGCCGGTTTGACCGGTCTGATCCCAAGCCAAACCAGCCTTTGAGAAGGCCTGCCAATCCGTAATTGGACTGAACCAAGCCCAGATCATGATGGACCAGTTCTGTAGGCTTATAAAAGGATTCCCTAAGATCCTCTCCTTACCATCCCTGGCCCACTGCAAAGCAGCAGCACTCCCTCTTTTCTGCAGCCCGCACACAACAATGTGGCTCCGGGGTGATCAGGCCTCCATACACGTGCAGAGGCCAGGTCATTGCTGGATCCTTGTAACCGTATGCTGGCCGCTGAAGGGAGGGAGCACCACCACTCTGCAGTGGGACGGGGCCAATAAAGAAAGCACCTTATCTACTTTTAGGAGCGTCCCACTGCCCCTACCCCTGGCCACCCTTCAGAAGCCTTTTGTGAAGCCTTCCCCATTGCTTGTAAAGGGAAATCCATCAGCATAACAAATAAACCCCAAGTTACACGAGCTGGTCTACTATCTGATGCCTAACTTTCCTAGCCACCACGCAGAACTTTGCGACATTTGTTGTTATCTCCTCCTTCTGATCGGAAAGCAAGTAATTGCCTGGGAAAGCCCCCCGCAAGTGGAGAAATAAGCCCGGGGGGGGGAATAATCCTTGGGAGGAAGCGGCGGGGTCTCCCAACGCAGCCGGATGAGGGCGTGGAGGCCAGGTCTACATGTCGGGCGGAGGCCCGGTCTACCTCCCCAGCCAGCTATGGTGGGTAGACCGGGCCTCTGAGCGGCAGAGGCCAGGTCTACCTCCATAACAGTAAGTGGCGGGCGGAGGCCCGGTCTACCTCCCTAGCTGGCTATGGTGGGTAGACCTTGCCTCCGAGTGGCGGAGGCCCGGTCTACCTCTCTAGCCGGCTACGGCGGGTAGACCGGGCCTCTGAGTGGCGGAGGCCTGGTCTACCTCCGCAGCAGTAAGTGGCAGGTAGACCGGGCCTCCGCTCCAAACTCGGTCCTTTCACCGTGGCTATTGGTGGTGCTTCCGTCTGTTCCTTGCCTGAGTACCCGCCTGCCTCCACTAGACGCCTCCCTCCATGGGGTGAGCGGACATGGGCCAGGCCGGGGCGAGCGGAGCATTAAGCCCTGGAAGTGGTGTGTGTCTCGGCTTGGGAAAGCGGAGCATTAAGCCCCAGGGATGCCCTCCCCCCAAGAGTGGAAAATTAAGCCCAGGGTGGGGAGGCCAATGGGAAATCAAGGAGTGTGGCCTCCCAGTGCGGCCGGCCAGGGACACGGAGGCCCGGTCTACCCATCAAGCGGAGGCCCGGTCTACCTCCCTAGCCGGCTATGGCGTGTAGACCAGGCCTCCGAGTGGCGGAGGCCTGTTCTACCTCCACAGAAGTAGCAAGTGGCAGGCGGAGGCCCGGTCTACCTCCCCAGCCAGCTATGGTGGGTAGAACGGGCCTCCAAGCGGCGGAGGCCCGGTCTACCTCCACGGCAGTAGCAAGTAGCAGGTGGAGGCCCGGACTACCTCCCTAGCCGGCTATGGCGGGTAGACCGGGCCTCCGCTCCGGACTTTGCCGTTTTCGGCTCCGGGGGTCGGGATGCCCAGTCTACCCATGCACCGTCTTCAGGCAGGTAGACCGGGCCTCCCGAGCAGCTGAGGCCCGGTCTACCCGAATAGGTGGGCACCGTGGGTAAACTGGGCCTCTGGGTGGCGGAGGCCCGGTCTACCCCCGTGCCTCTCAGCGGCAGAGGGGGAGAGCGGGGCATCGGTGCCCGGGGAGGTTGGGGAGTCTACCCGCAGCCGCGGAGCATTAAGCCCGCCACCGGGGTCTGAGATTTAGCCCATGGAGGAAGGAGCAGGGGGTCTCCTGGCGCGGGGCCCGGAGGCCTGGTCTACCGGGCGGGCGGAGGCCCGTTCTACACGCATCGATTGGACCTCGAGGGCCCGGTCTACCTGTCTGGGACGGGCACGGCGGCAGGTACACTGGGCCTCCCCGGCCCGCCCAGAGGCCCGGTCTACCCGTCGGGTGGAGGCCCGGTCTACCTCCATCATGGCGAGTGGCGGTCGGAGGCCCAGTCTACCTCCACGGCCAGCGACAGCGGGTAGACCGGGCCTCCGCTCCGGACTGCCGTTTCCGGCTCCGGGAGGCCCGGTCTACCCGCATCCGATCGATGCGGCAGGTAGACCGGGCCTCCCCGGCCCGCCCGGAGGCCCGGTCTACCCGGCCGGCGGGGAGTCTCCCCGCGACGAGCCAGGCACCCCACCGCGCAGGGGGCACCTCCCGTCCCGCCCTGGGAGGGGGGAGCGGGCCCATGCCCGCCTCCCTCCCGGCCCTGGGAGTCTCTCGGAGGAGGAGGAGACAAAATCTTGTGTCAAGGGCTGACTTTCAATAGATCGCAGTGAGGGAGCTGCTCTGCTATGTACGAAACCCTGACCCAGAATCAGGTCGTCTATGAATGATTTAGCACCAGGTTCCCCACGAACGTGCGGTGCGCTACAGGCAAGAGGCAGCCCCCTTCCAGGCTCCCGAGGTGGAGGGCTTTATGCACCGGGCCACCGCCCACCCCCGGGGGGGGCGCCCGGCTATCTGAGGCCAACCGAGGCTCCACGGCGCTGCAGTATCATCACATTTAGGGGGGATTCTGACTTAGAGGCATTCAGTCATAATCCCACAGATGGTAGCTTCGCCCCATTGGCTGTATGTCTGTATGTCCTGGATAATCAACCAATAGCGGAGCAATAAAACATTGACAAAAGTCTCTGTAAAGGGAACAGTAAAGTAAAATGTGAAAAATTGATTCCCGATCTCCAGAATCACACAGGCACAGCCTGTTCTTTAGGAATCCTTCTGAACCTACCTTCC
Organism: Hemicordylus capensis; assembly: GCF_027244095.1. Classification (NCBI taxonomy): domain Eukaryota; kingdom Metazoa; phylum Chordata; class Lepidosauria; order Squamata; family Cordylidae; genus Hemicordylus; species Hemicordylus capensis. Next base: position 108,378,411 of record NC_069661.1, on the reverse strand, counting down.
AAATCAGTCGTAGGTAATACATTAAATTGGGCCAACGTGAACATTCTGCAGTATTTACCAATTGTAAGTTTATCTAAATAACTCACAGGTTTGTTGTTATAGGGCTGTAGCCCCCTCCCCCCAAACTTCCTTGAGGATTAAAGACCGATCAATTTGCGCCTCCATATCATAGATCCATTGTTTTAGTGCCAATCTCACATAGATGAATCCCATCTTCAGCAGGACATCTAAGCTAAAGCCATAAAGGATTAGTTTACAAAAAATTGACAATTTCCAACAGGAGTAAGATGAGCAAGGCCTGTAGGAAAGAAATGTAACTTCAACCAGTAACTTAAAATCGAAAGCCACACCCGGGCCTCCATTCTAGGAATAACAGCTTTCTGTCTCAGGATCACGGTTGGGACGCTTCTAGGGGTCTGGAAAATAAATCTTAAAAACTTTGTCTGAACAACCTCCAAAGCTGCAAAATTAGCGTACGGACCCAATTGCGATCTGTACAACATCTGAGGGCAGGATTTAACTAAAAATAATTTAAGTGCTGCTGGGACAAATTGAGCACCCCCTTGATGAAAATAGGATTGAATAGCTGCTGACGATTTACATGCATTTTGAGTGACATACTGCAGATGTGCACTACATCTCATAGAGGCCTGGAAAACAACACCTAGGTATTTAAAGGTCTTAACTTGTTCCAACTTATGCCCATCCAAAGACCAATCCAAGATCTTTGGGCATTTTGCAAAAGCTAGGATTTTACTGTAATTAATTTCTAGGGCGTATCCGTGGTAAAAAAGAGCCAAGGAGCGAAGTGCTCTGCGAAGGCCTACAGGGGTCTGAGAAAGAATTGCAGCGTCATCCGCAGATAGCGAGATGTTAACCTTCTCATCGGCTAGCTGTGGTGGATGCAAGGACAAATTAGCTACATATAATCTACAGTAAGATTGAGATAATAATTGAAGAGAGCTAGAGCCAGAATTCAGCCTTGCCTCACTCCCCAATAGGTGGGGATTTCTTTAGTGAGATTTCCAGCAGAGCTACAGCAGACCTTCAGACATGAATTCCTATGTAGCTTATGAATCAAAAGAAGCAAACGACGGTCAATTGTAGAATTTACTAACCTCTCCCATAACTTATCTCTTGATATTGAGAGGAAAGCCTCCATGTTTCTTGCCACTTGCAGCAATAACTATTTCTCTCTAGCCGAAATGAAGTCCCAGTCTGAAGTTCACTGTTATACCAGCTGAGGATCAGTATTGGCAGTTGTGCCTAGGAAAATCTCAGGCATAGCAATCAGTGGGCACAAGAAACTAGGGATGTGCACGAATTGGTTTTTTTGATTTGATTTGTACCCAAATTGAATCACCCCCAATTTGTTTTGGTCCGACTCTGGCCAGCTAGTACAGGGACAATTTGTTTTGTCCATAAATCTCCCCAAACAGGTAGATTCAGGTACAAATTGTTTTGTACACAAATTGATTTGCAAAGACAGCAGGCACAGGCAGTGATTCCCTCAGCAGCAGGAAGGGGGTGAAAAAAAATTCTCTTCTATTTCCCTCAGTCAGGAAAGCAAGAACAAAAAGCAGAGAATCAACTCCAGGAAGCTGGCAGGCAAGACAAAGCAAAGCTCCTCTGGCTCTTTCTCTCTGTTTCTCTCCTCCCATGAGGTAGAAAAGCAGAACGGTGGCTGGCTGCCTCCTTAAGTACATTTGAAAATCCCTCCTTTGAACTTTCCCCACTCTTGTCCCTTCTTTGACCCTTCCCCTAGCCAATATGGGGTCAGTCAACCCTGGCAACACAAGATTTGAATGGAAACAAGCCAATCTGGAACCCTGGGGAATCACCAGCCAATCGTTGCACACTGTAAGTCACCAATCTGAAGCTTGGGAGGGCAGGATTTTTTTTAAAAAAAAAATTCCTGACACAAAATGGAGACAGCTAGAGAGATCACCACAAAATCGAGGTCTAAATCTACAAATTTTTCAGGTTCGAAATCTGGGCGATTTGTTTTGGACCCGAATCTGGCCAGCTAGCACAGGGGTGATTTGTTTTGTCCACAAATCACCGAAAACAGGTAGATTTGGGTACAAATCATTTTGTATCCAAATCGATTTGCACATCCCTACAAGAAACCCAATGCAATGAGCCATTCATATTTTATGAACCTTCTCTATGTAAGTTGCCCTTTGGATAGAGACTAGAGTCATCCTCAGAGCCCGAGAGTGAATAGACAGTAAGCTTGTGCAACTCTAAAACACAAGTGGCCACTGGTGTCTATGTCTGCAGTGATATCACAAAGAAACAACATCTGAAGCAGCCACTGTTGGATGAATAGCCCCACCTTTTCTATTTTAGCCACACCCCTTTAGCAGCACCTAGTCATATCTTTAGCCATACGCTTCCTTGGAGTGGAAACCTCTATAGGAAATAATGTCTGACATGTAGAGCAAGAATGCATAGATGCAATGAGAGAGCAGCCTAACAGAATTTCTGACTAAAAGCACCAGTGAGTCCTTGCTCTATATGTCAGCCAATATCATTAGATGTTCCTGACCACGTGCAGAGTACCTTTCCTTCACTGCTGAAAAACAGAAAGTCTGTCACCACATTTAATGCTTAAACAGCATGGCTCTCTTCCAAGGCAGGTGACAGCAATTCCATGATGGCCTGAGCCTTGGCACCTATCTTTATCAAAATTAAATAGTGCTGCATTGACAGCATTTTGAGAACAGAGCCAGATTTATTTATTTATTTTTTTTTAAGCTCATAGTGGGACTTCTAAACCACTGCAAAACCTTATAACGATATACTCCATATTTGGCATCACTGCCTTACTTTTACCCTTGCATATAATTATGTTCATGATCATTATCATTGTCATCATGCAAGTAAATGGATGTCAGAGTCAGAAGGGAGGGCTAGAGGGGGATATTTGTAAGGTTCCAGTGGTCTCAAACCATGAAATCTGGCAGCAGAATTCTAGGAAATCATTCTCTGTGCGAGTAAGATAGCTTGAATGGAAAGAGACTGGCTAACCTGAGTCTTGCTGCTACACAGACCCACTTCCAATAATGGTCAGAAGGGAAACTGTAGCCAACTGGCCAAGGAAGAAACATAAGAACAGCCCTGCTACCAAGGCCTATCTAGTCCAGCATCCTGTTTCACAGAGTGGCCAACCAGATGCCGCTGGAAGCCCACAGGCAGGGCATGCCCTCCCTCCTCCTGTTACTTCCCTGCAACTGGTACTCAGAGTCATCCTGCCTTTGAGGCTGGAGGTGGCCTATAGCTCTCCAACTAGTAGCCATTGATAGACCCCTCTTCCATGAACTTATCCAAACCTCTCTTAAAGCCATCCAGGTTGTTGGCTGTCACCACCTTTTGTGGCAGAGAATTCCACAAGTTGATTATGCGCTGTGTGAAAAAGTATTTCTGTTTGTTGGTCCTAAATTTCCTGGCAATCAATTTCATGGGGTGCCTTGAAATCAGGTGCCTTGGAGAGCCAATAGGATTCTGGATGGTCCTGTATAAGAACTCCCATGGGCTTGCTTCCCAATCTGAGCTCCTTGTCTCTGGGAGAAAGTAGTAGCAAACTTGCCTTGCCTCAATACTGTCTGCTCAGGAACCCCACCACCAGCTCAGTGTGAACAGGCCCTTTGAAACACCCAAATTAGGAGTCACCAAATCCCTTTCCAATTACTACATATTGAGCCACTTAATGCTCCATTATTCCTGTATGCCTGGTTAAATACTCTGAAAGTCTGTAATTACTAAAGCAATGTGACAGACCCTGTCCTCTCTGCTGGAGTCAGTAAGAGTGAACCACTTAGGATCAAATCATCATAAATGCTCTGGAATGTCACCAAAAACTTGAAAGGGATCCAAGCCAAAATTGACTTTCAAATGAGTTTAATTATTTTTGAAGACGTGTTTGTGTTAGTAAAGTAATCCCATTTTTCTGGCAACTAATCTAACAAACTGATTTGCTGCAACTGCCAATTAATTTTATAGTCAGGCTACTAGATGCTTGTTTTATGATAAATTTAGTTTCTGGTGGGCTTAAAAAATGAAAATTCTGTCATGAGCTGTGTATGTTTGAAAATATATAATTAGTGGATAACGTTCTTGCTTCAAAGAGGAATAAACAGCCAGAAACACAGGGTTAAGGAATCACACTACAGTTTACAAATACAGACAGTTCCTTTTGTTAGATAATGGATAACTTTTTAAAGCATATTCTCAAATCTGAGGACACACAACCTGTCTTCTCAACTACACTGACGGAATCAGCATTCCTATCTTTTCTTTGTTCTAAGAGCATTTTGAGCTTCACTAACTGGCTTTGTCATGCTTGCAGAGTAGCTTGAGACAATTTCTCACATCCTGTTCTTAAGTACTTATGAACACAAGCACAGGATTTGTGCTCCTTGTCCTCTTTCTACCAATCTCCCTCAGGAAATTTAATAGACTTTTTGAAACAATTTAAGCCTTCAAATCCCTCAGGTGGCTTACCTGAGCAGGAACCACCAAATTTGAATTTTGCTCAGACTGAATTCAGGGGATGTTGGAAGAACCTCCCACCCCAGGAATGGAAATGACCTTACTGAAGCTCTTTTTGGCTCCTCCTGGAATTCCTGGAGTTTGTTGCCAAGCAAGAACCTTCAAATTTGTCTTAAACTGCATGTTGTTTGCCATTTGGTGGCACCTCTAAATACAACCCCAAGTTCTTAAATTATGGTGACTCTTAGGTAATGTTTCAATATTACCCTTTCCATGGGAGAGCTTCCTTCCCAGAAACAACTCCCTCACAGCTCCCTCACAACTCCCTCACAACCATCACATGGCCCAGCTGTGTGGACAAGGGCTGATTATTTGAAGGACCATTCAATGTTAAACATTACCCCAGATGTGCTGGATTAAAATTCAGCTGGGAGACCGTCCCTGTGTGAGCTTCCTATTACAAAGAGGCCTGCTTCATGTGCTTTGTTTCCCCATTTTTTGAGGGGAAGAAATAATGGCAACAGACCTCTATCCACTCAGGCACTTGTGCAGAGGGCACAATGAATCTATCTGCTCTCCCATGCCATGATTTCAGCACCACCTCCAGCTGTATGAATGAACCAAGGTTTAGGTGGTTGCATCATTCTGAACTGCGCCGGTATATAGATGAGGAAGATCAAACTACTGCATTCTCTTCACATAAAACATCCCAAATGTAGTGGTTAGAATGTTGGACTAGGACTGGGGAGATCTGAGTTCAAATCCCCATTCAGCCATGACACTCATTGGGTGACTCTGGGCTAGTCACTTCTCTCTCATCCTAACCTACCTCACAGGTTTGTTGTGAGGATAAACAGAACCATGTTCACTGCTTTGGACTCCTAGGAGGAAGAGCAGGGTAGAAATGTAAATAAATAAATCTTTTCTTCTGATGACCTAGTTTCCTAATTGTAGGGAGTTTTTATATGGAGGAACATTGAAAGACCTCCTCCTCATTTAAGTCTATGCAAAATGAGGTAATGTCATTTACCACTTTATTCTGTGTGGAATAGTCAGCCCCCTGTTGAACCATTCCTCACCCCATCACCCCTCCCCTTCCAATCATTTCCTTTGCCCACTATTTATATGTGTCTTTGTTGATGGCACAAGGCCAGCTCTAGATTTTAAGGAGCCATCTGAACACTGCCCTTCACAAGCTCCTTCCTACCTAACTGGCATCAAATATTAAAGAAGAACGAGAAGTCAAATAATAAATATATGTCAAGCAAGTTTCCTTGAAGCATGAAAATTCCACGTGGGAAACCTGGTGGCAGTTAACGTTAAAGCCATAACCTGAGACGAACCGATTTGATATGTTACAAATAGAAATATCATAACAGAGACCGCCAATGACATGACATTTTGGATTGTATTAATTTAGTATTTGAAAATTTACATATATAATTTGTGCTTGACTACATGATCAGGCAGTGTTACTTTCTTGTTGATGGAATAAGGAAAGCACTTTGAAAACCTGGTTGCTGCTAAATTGGTTTGTGTCCATTTCACTTTCATTTTCACAAATTAAATGAAAGCAGTAAATGAATTAAATGAAGGTGAACTGAATTAAAGCAAATTACACAACCTGAACTCAGCAAAGACGCATCCAATAAAAGCAAATTGAACCATTATGAATCAAAGGTAAAGCACATGAATCCAAATTTGATATCTGCTAAGGACAAAGACAACATGAATTAGATTTAAGAACTGAAAAGGAACTGTTAACTCTCTGGAGCTGTGACTCAGATATATCCCAGCCTTAAAATGTGAAGACAACTTGCCCTAACTCCAACCCATGTACAAGGATTCTTGCCAGACAGGGGCTCATATGGGACAAAATAATAACAGTGCAATAGACTATTCATTCTAAATGTGGCTTTTATTGACCCAAGAGACAGGAGAAGCACTGCAGATCTGCACTGCTTTTCCCAAAAGGCACAGTTATGACAAAGAGGGCAAGAAAACATCATCTCTGCCCTACTTGCCACATATAAAACAGTAGTTTAGGTTACAAAATGTACCATAAGCATCTTTTTTGCAGATTAAAAATGGAGGCTCAATAAATAAGTGCAAATCTAAGATTTGGGGTTACCAGCAAGTACCTTACTAGTTTTTGTGTAAACTAAGGGGGGACAATAATTCATTTTAGAACAAAGTTTTCAGGAATATGGTTTACATTCATTTTAAAGGTAAAGTAAAGTGTGCCGTCAAGTCGATTTTGATTCCTGGCACTCATAGAGCCCTGTGGTTGTCTTTGGTAAAATACAGGAGGGGTTTACCATTGCCATCTCCCACAATTTGAAACAATGCCTTTCAGCATCTTCCTATATCGCTGCTTCCCGATATAATACCAGTGGGGATTCAAACTGGCAACCTTCTGCTTGTTAGTCAAGCACTTCCCTGCTGCGCCACTTAAAGTGACTGCATTCTTTTTACATCTGTGATATTTCACCCCTTTATTTCTGGATGTTTGCGGTTAACTACACTGGATAGGAGTTTGGCTTGCCTGGGTGGGTGAAGTAACAGAAAGTTCCAGCCATTGCTATATGAGTAAGGATTGGTGGAGATTTCTGATGGCTCTGTTGGATTCTGGAAGCTCTGTCTCCATGATCTGATCCCATTTGCTAGGTAGCCCGTGTATTAATAATAACCCATGTATTTTGTGCTGGTGTTTGTCTCTTATGCCTTTCTTCTTCTTCTTCTTCTTCATCATCATCATCATCATATTTAGCATTTAAATAATGTAGTGCTTCCAAACGCTAAAATGTTCCATTTTCTCATGTTCATGCTGCATGAGTTGTGAAGAGACATTCTAGAAAGTTGTTGTAGCCCAAATCTATGATGCATCTTTACTTGGAAGTAAGGTCTAGATTTGTTCAGTGGCAAGGGACTTACAAAATTTCGCTGTTGAGATCATTTACAACTTAGCATATGGTTCTGGACAGTCCCTACTCCACAGAGGATCAGGTTTTATAAGAAATGTATGGATTAGCATGCATTCTGTACATGTGAGTAAAACACATAGTTAAAAATGTACTTTGCAACTTTTAAATGTGCCAGCTGCCTGGGTTGCAAATATGTAAAAATAATTGAAAGTATGTTAAATGCATATTTTGTTTTTGGTGACTGGGAAAAAAAATATCCAGGGATTTTTAGTGGAAGAGAGTGGAACTGAATCAAAGGAAACTGTGTGATATTTGGATGGACCTGAAATGGAGAGAAACTTGCATCTCTGACTATTTCTGAATAAGTTTGCACAGATTGTAGCCTTTTTCTATATACAGTGGTCCCTCGACTTACAAACTACTCGACATAAGTATTTTTCGAGTTACAAACGGCAGTTTTAGATCCGGTTTTAGATGCGGTTTTTTCGACTTACAAATTTTTAGATGGGGTTTCCTCGACTTACAAATTTTTAGATGGGGTTTCCTCGACTTACAAATTTTACATGCGGTTTCCTTGACTTGCCTGCCTGTTTACTGCCTGTTTATTCTTGAAAAGAAATGTTCCTGTGCAGTTTGCAAGCCTTACTGGGGGTCTGGGTCTTTTTTCTAGGCTCCGGAACGCATTAATCCGTTCCCAATGCATTCCTATGGGAAACCGCTTTTCGACTTACGAATTTTTCGACTTACAAATGTGCATTCGGAACGGATTAATTTCGTAAGTAGAGGGACCACTGTACATATATTTTGGCGGTGGCGGCCCTGTTGCAGCTTATCAATGAAGGAAGTCAGCTGTTGCCTATGAAAGCTCTTGTTAGAAAGAAATATTGCTTAGGCCCCAATCCACCAATAATCACACAACAATCAGCGATCCCCAGTGTGAGTGCAATGTGGGCTGAATGAAACAGGTCTGGCTTCTTCACCAATAGGACAGAGATGCTGGAGTGTAATTTTGGCCACACATACAGCACAGCAAGCTGCCAGTCTAAGTGACAGGTGCCCTCCCTGCTTCTGGGGCCCCTGTAATCTCTGCTGGCTCAGCTTGTGAAAGCAAGGGGGATCCGTGGCTATGAAGGGATGTGTAATTTTATTCCTGTTACTACTCCCATTGGGAATGATGGAAGTGGCAGAGGAAATGTCTCCCTGTCTTTGCAAGCCATGCCAGTGGGGTTTAAAGAGACTCAGAAGCAAGAATGCCTCTCTAACTCCTCAGTTAGAAAACTTTGGTATCTTTAGCAAAGAGCCCCTGGTGGCGCAGTGGTGAAACTGCCGCCCTGTAACCAGAAGGTTACAAGTTTGATCCTGACCAGGGGCTCAAGGTTGACTCATCCTTCCGAGGTCGGTAAAATGAGTACCCAGAATGTTGGGGGCAATATGCTAAAAAATCATTGTAAACCGCTTAGAGAGCTCCGGCTATAGAGCGGTATATAAATGTAAGTGCTATTGCTATTGCTAAATTGAAGTCCAACGGCACATAATGATGCTAATAAATATTACGACAATATTCTTTATAAGGGGAAAAATCCTTTATTTGTTGTCTTTGTTTCATTGTATTTCATTTCATTATTGGTTTAATCTGATTTGCTTCATCTTGCTTTCAAGAGAAGTTAACAACAGAAATGCATGACTTTTAATATTCATTACTCATCTAATCAAATAACATGCCCTACAGCAAATGATAGATTCTCGGTGTACTAACAAGATGCAGACAACCTCAGTTTTCATGAGGATCCATTTTGAGATGTTTCTCTCCTTTACATTTTGTTTTACTTATTTTTCTAAAAAAAAATTGCATCCTGTTCTTCTTTAAAATAAAGTCTAAGCAAATAAATAGACATCCACCTTTCACAAGCAAAAGTCATAAATTAGAGGGTGTTTAGTTTCAAGATTTCCAGAAGGTTGATGAACAGGGATCATGATCTGGTTGGTTCTTTCTTGCCCTAAGGAGCATGCAGAACTCCACCAATCATGGATTTCACCATTAACTGCAATCAAACAGCAGCAGCATGCATCCAAAATGATACAGAAACAGAGCTCCCTTCCAATTTGAAGTGGATTAGCTTGTGAAGAATCTTTATATGTACACCAGAAGCATATATAGCACTTAGCAATAGCAATAGCACTTACATTTATATACCGCTCTATAGCCGGAGCTCTCTAAGCGGTTTACAATGATTTTAGCATATTGCCCCCAACATTCTGGGTACTCATTTTACCGACCTCGGAAGGATGGAAGGCTGAGTCAACCTTGAGCCCCTGGTCAGGATCGAACTTGTAACCTTCTGGTTACAGGGTGGCAGTTTTACCACTGCGCCACCAGGGGCTCACTTTTACCACTTTTACCACTTTTACCACTTTTACCACTGCGCCACCAGGGGCTATATAGAGCTTCATATGTGCATTGTGACATTGCACAAATGCAGGTCTGGATCCAACCCATTGTTTTGATTGCCCTGGGGCCAGTTCAGATGATACTTTCAACATCTCATTAGATTCCTCTACCTGTATACAAATGATCATCTGAATGGAAAGACCGCCATACTTCATACTGCCATACTTCACAGTAAAGTGTGTGGGGGGGGGGGGGAGTTGTGTGCCCAGCCCCATCAATGGGCATGTGGGGTGCCATTTTGTTTTCCCCGGCATGTGATGGTGGCCAGCCAATGGGAGCCAACTCATCACCCTACTCAGATGCTGGCTGGGCCCACCACTCAGTGTTTTGCAGCCTGGGTGGGACGGGGCTAGCTGGCCTCCCCTCAGCGGGGATAAAACCTCGGGTGAGGATGTTTGGACCTGGAGCCAGGCTGAATCAACACCCAGTCCTTCGCTCTGCGGCTGGCAGTCCTCCTTATAAGGCTGGCCCATATGGGTGGTACCTGCACTCTATTTGGTATGTTCCTCATTGCAGGGTAATTGTAAATTTAATTAATAAAAGTGGCCCTAGTTCTTCCAGTTTTACGTGTCATGTCATTATTGGGGTCTGGGTGTACAAACCATACATTCTCTACCCTGGATTTAAACACTAGATGTAATTTAGGATTTAGAATGTGGGGTAGTCACTATCATGCAATTAGATGACCATCTGAATTGCAATGTGGTGTCCCGCCACCCTTAACCACAGAGTTTGAATTGTAAACAAGAGAGAGTCTAGGACTGGACCATCCAGTTCTGTAGGTGGGACTTACTTTTGGCACAATTTCCCCCCACTGCCCGAGGTGGAGAGTTGTGAGAGTCCCTTAAATCTCTGCCATGCTGACATAGGTGGAATAAGTGCTGCTTACAAGACAAGCATGCTGATACACTCACTTTCTGATATAAAATAAATGTGAAAAACTGTTTGTGCCTTGTGTTTGAGTTTCTCATATATATATATATAGAGAGAGAGAGAGAGAGAGAGAGAGTTTATTTTTAATTTTTTGCTGTGCTGAGGGAAAAAGGGGCAGTTTGACCCACCAAGCCTTAAGGATGACTCCTGGTCCTTTGTCTTTACTCCCCCACCTTCCAGAGTCCCACTTATAGCTTCTTCAGTCACCCCACCCCCGGACATTTCTTCTTGCTGGGATATGACAGAGCATTTTGCCCAGGAAGATCCCTGTCAAGTTGGAGGTGAAGGGTTGACACAGAGAGGTTGCCAAGGACAGGGCCCAAGGTGGGGTGTGGGAAGCCAGACAACTAGGCAGGTACCTTAAGGCATAGGGGTCACTCTAGGTACTTTGCCTTCTCTCCTCTACCTTCCAGCACACCACTTACATCAGCAAAACTGTGTCTTTTCATTCTCCAGCAGAAATCTGGGGTTGTGAGTTTGGAAAGTGTGAGGAACCTTTCCCACAAAAGGGCTTTTCCCAGTTTGGAGCTCTCTATATTGCTATCTACCTAAAGCTGCTTGGGCCTCACTCACTGACATGAAACTGCCAGACTAACACACAAAAAACATCTAGTTTTTGCAGGTAGGTTCCAGTCCTCACCCAGACTACCAAAAATATAAAAAAACAAACCCCACAAAAATGCATTATAAAAAACTAAACCCACAAAAATGCATTTCTCAGAAAACGCAGGGAACCTCTCATTGAAAAACATGGACAAATGAAACCTCCTAGAGATAGGAAAGGCTAGAGTCACAAAAAGAGATAAGAGGTAGATATTTGAAAGTATGTTTGAAAAATGCAAGTCCTTTCACTAATACATATACTTGGGGTCTCCAGATATGCCCATTTAATTTGTGTACTTCAAGCTAGTAGGCGGGTCAGGATATCTCAACAGAAGACAAAGGAACCAAAGCTCTCAGTTCTGCCTTGGAAAACAATTCCATCTTAACACTGTTTATGACTATCATTTTATGTATGTATGTCTATGAGAAGGTGCTGTGTTTGGAGCAGGAAATACAACAAAGGAAGCCTGGGAACCATAGAGAGAGGGGAGTGATAGGCCTGCATCTGTGTGAAAGGAAGATTCTAAATGTGTGATTGGAAGAATACACTCTACCCATATTGGTCTGTCCATCTGAATCGGTTTTCCTAGTGGGTGTTAAAACCCCCCATAGATATTCAGATCTGAATTTGAGCAATCCCTACACACGATAACCCACAGATATATAAACACACATTTAAAAGTTTCATCTGAACTGGCCCCTAGTGGTTCTTTTCATAAAAACACGAGCAAACTGCACACAAGCTTGCTTTTTAAATATTTTTTATTTTTTGCATTTGCCATATTTATACTCCATCTACTCTCCGAAGTTCTCAAGATGGGTTAAAATATATTCACAATACAATGAACAGACCATCAGTACTGCCACTCACTCTACTGCCCCCCCAGTTCCTAATTCAGCTGGGGGTGGAGTGTTGCCAACTGATCCACCACACAGAGAGCTTCACCTGTGAACTGGACCCCTGCATGGCCAGGCTAATCTGGCAAAGGCCCAATATGTGTGATCCTCACTTCCTCTTTTGAAAGTGAAAAAATCACATGGTCAGTTATTCACATGGAGGCTGTGGTTCACACTAGAGGAACCTGCTTGTTACCCCTGCTGAACATATGAAGCAAGACTTAGAAACTGTCACATAAGTTGATCTCCAATAGACATTCCTTAACAATTAATTTAAAAATAAAACAGGCAAGTAATGTTCAGGAGACGCAAAATAGCTGCTGCAGTTCCCACCTCAAAGAAATGATCATCTGAAAAAGCTCTACGGTTTTCTTGACACTTATTCAAAAAAGATCCAGCTATTCTAAAAGACAGGCTACTCCTCAACATAGGAACATAGGAAACTGCCATATACTGAGTCAGACCATTGGTCTATCTAGCTCAGTATTGTCTTCACAGACTGGCAGCGGCTTCTCCAAGGTTGCAGGCAGGAATCTCTCTCAGCCCTATCTTGGAGAAGCCAGGGAGGGAACTTGGAACCTTCTGCTCTTCCCAGAGCGGCTTCATCCCCTGAGGGGAATATCTTGCAGTGCTCACACATCAAGTCTCCCATTCAGATGCAACCAGGGCAGACCCTGCTTAGCTATAACTACAGCAAAGAGAAAGCACCTGTAGTCATCAGGAACATCTGCTTGTTAAGGAAATAATTGGACACCAATCCAATGTTTTCTAGTTGACTTTGGAGTATTACTCCCTTACCGTGGGCCTCCTCATGCAACTATTGCAGGTAGAATAGATGTGGGATGCGCTATTAAATCTTCCAACATCCCAGTGTGGCCCATGGTGCTCCATAAACTTTCCTAACCTGATGGATGAGTTTTAGCACCACATTAATATCCCCTTGTCTGGTCTGAACCTTTGGTCTATCACTCAGCTCTGCAACAGAGGGTAGCCCAAGCATATGTTATCTCATCCCTTCCAATGACCTTGGATCATTTTTCTTGCCTGTTCTACTGCTCAGTTCATTACTTTTGCTCAAATTTAAGGGCAATGAGAACACACAGTTTTCTCGACAAGATGTTAGCACGATTTGTGTTAACATCTATATTGTGTATTAATTTCATGTAAACCGCTTATATAAAAAAGAGCCTAACAGTTATGGCACATTAAATACATAACAAGAGAGCGCTGGGGAAATGTGCTACATTTTCTTTCTTTCTTTTTAAACAAAAACCATAAAATAGCATGCTTCCTTTCTTACCAAAGGCAATCCAGTGTGGCATACAAAACAGCAGAAGCAGCAGCAACATAACTTTATTTATATGGCTGCCCATAACAAATTGTTCTGTGGCTGGCTCACAAAACACTACAAAAAGTGCAAAATAACAGCAATAGCAATACTAATACTAACAATAGCAATATTAATACTAGCCCCTGTTAACTGGTCAAAGAGGCACCTTTTAATGTGGTGATTCTCTTTACTGAGCAGGGGGAGAGTAACTGGCCCTATCCACTCCCAGCACAGTACCTCCAGTGACTGTTGCTGGTGTATATCTTATGTTTATTTTTGGATTTTGAGCCTTTTGGGGACAGGGATCCATCCTATTTGTTATTTCTCTGTGTAAACCGCCCTGAGACATTTTTGGATGGGCGGTATAGAAACTGAATGAATGAATAAAAATTAATAATAATTAATAATAATTAATAATTAATATGATTTATTTATTTATTCAATTTCTATATCACCCTTCCAAAAACATCTCAGGGTGGTTTACATTATAACAAAACAATTAAAATCACGCAGGTTGGGTAGAATAATGATTTTTTTCCTTGAACTTTAAAGGTTTAAATTTATGTTTTTTATTACTATTATAATAAGGGTAAATTTTATAGTTGTAATTTCACAAAGAGAGGTGAGCGGGAAGTCAATTTTTGTTTATTATGATGGTTATTATTGTTGAAAATTAATAAAAATTGAATCTGGGGGGGGAAACAATTAAAATCAACTAACAATTAAAAACAGAGACTATAAAACACCATAAAACAATTAACAGTTAAAACATTCAAAACAGTTTTAAAACCCTGGAAACCAGGTTACAACAAGTTTAAAACATTTTACAACAAATTAAAAACCTTGGAAGGCCAGGACAAACAGATAGGTCTTACGGGCAGTCCTGAAGTTTATTAATGAATTCAAATTACGGATTTCTGCAGGAAGTGCATTCCACAGCCCAGGAGCAGCTACAGAGAAGGCCTGCCTCTGAGTCGCCACGGATGTACCAGTTGTAACTGGAGACAGACCTCTTCAGATGACCTTAACATGCAGTGGGGATCACGCAGAAGAAGGCGCTCTCTGAGGTAACCTGGACCCAAGCCGTTCAGGGCTTAGTATTTTGTCCGGAAACATATTGGCAGCCAGTGCAACTGCTTCAAAACAGGCATAATGTGGTCTCTTGTGTTGCCCCAGAGACCAATCTGGCTGCTGCATTTTGAACTAACTGACGTTTCCGAACTACTTACACAAATCCCTTCAGAACTACTATGCAACCTGCAAATGACAGTTACCAAGTCCAAAATAACAGTAAATCAAAAAACGCTTCTGGATAACATAGGTTTTGTTATATTTAGGGTTAATATTTCCAATGGTGTGTAATAAAGTGGGGCTAGATAAATAGTTTCCTCTGGTTAATCCCATCTAGCTTCTAAATGCAAGCTAGGCCTCTAACAACCAAAGCTTCAGTCCCACAAAACAAACACATTGGTTATTTAGAAAATCAAAAATCCCACAGATAACTGTCTGGTGGAGAAAGGAAAGCAATGGTGAATGAATTCACCTTCTTTCTATGCTTCCTAAAACAGCTAATTAGCAGGATTTCAGCTTCTTATTTTTTAAAGGGGGGCTATGTGTACAGTTCTGGCTTTTGGTGAGGAAAAGGAATCATGCATATAGGACAGTTTATACTCAGAGTTCTCCATATATATAAAGCCCCTACTATGCTTGGGGGACCCCGGACCAAAGTTCAGATTCCTTTTTCGAAAGCCTCCAGTCTTACAGATGCTTAAGCACAAGTGGTCCAAATATAACCAGAAGGACCCACTTGTAGTCAAGGGTTTGTGTGATCAGTGATTCTTCTTCACCTCACGTGGATTCTAGTGTAAATTGGTCATGCAACTAATATCCGTAGTTTTCATTTTGTAAGCAAAATCCACATATTTGCAGTTCAGGTTTAGTGTCATAAATGTATCAGCAGGTTTCTGAAAAGTTATGATTGACCTGAAATAAACCTAGACCACATTCACACATAACTCAAAACCTCAGTTAAATGGGGCAGAGGTTTGAACTCTGTTACTTCCAAATGCATGCAACCGCAGTTTCATGGAAAAGGTGATCTATTGTGGATGCTCCATGACTGCATCACTTCTTGCTGCCATCTGTCAAAAGCACTTGATTACCCACCCCCACCCCCGGTCTCTGATTCAACAAAGCAGTTGCACAGCAACAGGGACGCTGCAACGTCCCATTCCAAGGGGATGGGATGGCAAGATGGGTACGATATGCTTTTCTCTCTGAAAGTGAAGTGACACAGTTTATGTTCACAAGCGCATGCACTCACAGTGGCAACATAAGCAGGGCAACCCCATTAGAGAGCTGGGATGGCAACATATGGCAGGGTGGTGATACCCAGGGTTGAGTTTCAAAGGCAACCACACCTAGGAATTATTGCATGGCTCAGGTCTATTTTTTGTACAGTGATGTTGGGGAAGGGGGGTCCAGCCCCTGTCCCCTGTGGAAACATGTGCCTTACTTATGAGGAGGGCTGGGCAGAAGGTTCAGCATTGCTCCAGTGAAAGGAGGAATTCCACTTCTGTGATGATGATGGATCTGTTTCTGATTGGCCCGCTCACTCATTAGAGTGTACTGCCATGAGTATACCCTTTCACAACTCATGAGAAGAACTGTCTGTGGGGACAGGAATGTCATGCTGATAATACGCAATGACACGCCCTGCTCCCATGGACTGCTTTCTCATGAGAATCAGTGTCAGGCCATGGAGACATGCATAGGGACTGGATGGCAGATGCCACCCAGCCAGGTTGCTTTATACAAGCAAGCTCTGGGGATTGGGATGCCATCAACAGCTCTCCCTGCTGTGAAAAAGCTGTCATAGCTTGCCCTCTGCCAGCTCGTACACCCATTTGAACATGTCCATCTATATTTTTGGCCGGAATGGCAACTCCACTTTCTTGGGGCTGTTGGAAATCAGGGCTCCCACCTTCTGCGATTTCCTGAAATGGCAGATCTCCATTCAGTGCAACACCAGTCAAAACCCAGGAAATTTGAATGAATGTAAAGATCTGTCCCCAATCCGGGGGTTTCCCCAGTCTGCCCACCCAGCTACGCCCAGACACATGGAGCATCAAAATCTCCTTTGGGTCCATGGAAGGCTTCTCTGGAGAGGAGTGGGGCTTGCTGTGAAAAAGTTCTATCATTAACCAGAGAGGACAGGGGTCTCGTGCAATTGGGGGCCCATATTTTTTTTTGTTAGCTCAACTCAATCCAACGGAAGACTGAAGGCTGGTGAGTGTAAGATCCTACCCATTAGACTGGCCCTCTCATGAGAGTCATAGTCCCCTGGCGGCAAGCCGTGATGGGGGCAGGAGTATGGTTTGGTGTCCATGGGCTGCTTTGCTGGGGTGAGCCATCACAAGAGCATCGTTGGTCACAGCAGGCCAAACCCCAGGATCCTTTGACCTTACTCATATACATATCCCCTCCTAGGAAGTCATCAAGTTATCCCTTCCATTTCCCAAGTAACAGGAAAATAGCACCCCTCAAATTCCTCCCCACCAGAAATTGTGCTTGTGTGAGACAGCCCCCCCCCCCCAGGGATCTTATGAGGGTGGTGGTACAACCGCTGTCAGAAGGGCTTGAATGGTCTACCCACCTGATGAGGGTGGGTAGACCATTCCAAAAATGCACAATTGTGCTCAGCACACACCCTTGAAGATCATGGCCAATGCCTGTCACCATGGAAATGTACTAACACCCACAGTCTGGCAATGTGAGCACTATGGAACTTGCTGGGAAGTAGTCTTGGCAGACTAGCAAGAGAGAGGGGCTCCCCTGCCCTGAAAATTGAGGCTGCTGGACTGTGGTTGGATGAATGTCTGTGATGCAATTCACGGAAGCTCTTCTCACGATAAAGTTGGGAAAGGCTATGTTATTTTGCGGGGAGGAAGCCAGAAAGTGCTTACCTCCCAACAGACAATCCTCCTTTGGGCTCTGAGCAGATCATCCGCCCAGATGAGCGGCAGCTTGTCTCCGGTGCTCCCATGCCTGGCCATGGCTCGCTGGCAGCTCCTGGGGTCGGGTGCAGGGAAGTGCCACTGTGCAGCGTCCCATTGCAGCCCCAGTAATGAACCGTACAAGTGCATGGTGTATTTCTGGGATCCCCCCGCCCGAGTGCCTCACCATGGCTGCAATCAATTTAATGAGGTTAATGGAGCACTTTTAAGGGGGTGGCTATGTAGGCGGCCTTGCCGCCGTGGAGCCACCAGGCTCACTCTTGAGCCCGCAGGTTTTCACGAGTGAGAAAAACCAGGCTGGGCTCCCTTAGCCTGGTTTTGCTTGCTTGTGAGAATAGCTTCATGGTTTGAAAAATTACCTGCGGTTTCGGCGACCTCTGGTTTCAAGTTAAGTGCCAATGCGGTCACAGCAGCATCCTGCACAGGGGCGTAACTATAATAGGGCAAGGCGAGACAGTTGTCTGGGGACCCACTGCCTTGGGGGGCCCCCCAGAGGCAAGTCACATGACTGACTCCCCCAGCTGCGGTGCACCCACCCGGGCTTCCTTCAGTTGTATTCATCCTCCGAAATTGATGTGAGTGTTAAGACCTGGAGCTACCAGAACAGCATGTCTTTCTCTAGTACCATTAAATGCATCGTCCACAATTTACAAAATGATCTATAGTAGCACATAGGACACACACACACACACACACACACACACACACACACAACTATGCTTTTTGTTACCACTGTTCAGCCTCATTTAAGATTTCTTTGCTTCATGAGCTGAGCTTCAGTGGGGTGGGGGGCATTTTAAAAGCTTGTCTCTGGGCCCACTCCAACCTTGCTACGCCCCTGATCCTGCACAATAGCAAACTAATCATTGCTGTGAATGGGAACCTATAAGGAGTACTAGCAACTTGGTCAGATCTTTGAATCAGGAACCATGTACAAATGTGCCACCTCACACTGTCAGGGAGAATTTTAATTTAGTTTAGTTTATTAACAAGGGGAAGACACACACACACTCTCTCTCTCTCTCTCTCCATGTGTATGAACACCCAGTGCCTAAATACTAAGATCCAAACGAACATGTGAACTAACAAACAGAAAAATCTTGCCCTTGGTTAAGATGGGAAACAGGCATATGGATCACCGAGTTGTGCAAAGATGGTTTTCTGTACCTCAGACTTTGGAGATTATTTCTCCTTTTTAAAACCCTAACAGGGACTCATTTGTCACTTTCAGTGGAAGTTGTGTTGACATATTTGATGGCTGAACAAATCTGGACAAAAGGAGAATAGGTATGCAATAGCTAAACACTTGTTTGTAGAGGTTGAAAAAGAGAGCCTTTAATTGCACATTTTATCTGCTAAAATGCTCTACTGGTTTGAATTAGACGGATGTTGAGAAGATCAGAACTTGCTACCCACCTGGGAGAGCTTACTATGAAATATTGCTTCACAAACCACACATGGATACAAGTTTTTAGATGTAGATACAACAAACACATGGCATTTTTCTCCATTCACTGGGGATTTGAGAAGTCAGACACTCAGAAAACATGCTTTGCTTCACTGGTAAAAAATTATACAATTCATAGTCCTCTTAGCAACAAGAGTGTTTGAACTAAAAGCAATTTACTGAGGGGGTTTACAAGAGAAAAAAATAGCACTGGCAATGTAGAAATTCTCCAGTTGGTATGGTGTGCGACTATAAGAAGATTTATATTAAGGTTTTGTAGAACATTTGAATAGTGGAAATATTTTCCTGTAGATGTGAATAACTGCATTGGTGCAGAGTGACTGTGCTATGTGGCTTATTTATTTTATTTAGATCCTACCTTTCATATCCAAGACCCCTCAAGAGTTTCACAAGATGAAATTCAAAACAACCAGTACTATTTTAAAATTAAATGAATTTAAAACAGTATTCGGGCAGCTGGGAGGGAGGGCGGTCGGTCGGCGGCGGCAATTGTTTGGGCCGATTTGGCCCTTAATCAGGTGGGGGGGGAGGAAGAAGGAAAAAAGGGGGGGGAATCTAGCGCCCGTTATTATAACGGGCTGAAAAATACTAGTTGTATATATTTACTCCTGTGTGGTTTTGGTAGTGATCAGTAGTCTATTGCAAGCTTCTCACATCTGAATAACATTTCACATCTACCATAGCCTTTGGTCTATGACTTGCATTTCCTACAATGGCCTTAATTTTCATCTTTATCTCTAACTTCACTTCTGGTTCTGAGTCTTCTTTACAGCTCACTCTGAAGGAGATTTCTTCTCTCCCTCCATCCTGCTTTAAGCATACTTTTCTTTCTTGTATAGATTCAACTTCCTTGTGTGGCTGGATTCATCCTATTTTTGTAACACTTAATCCAGCCACCTGAACTCTGTGAGTTCTCACAGTGCTTGGCACTCCCAGTACTTCAGATATTTGGCTCCAAAGTGAAGCATAATCTGGTTAGGGCCAAAAGAGCAAACCTAAATGAATCATTGCCCCTGAAGTTTAGCTTTGGCCTTCCACTCTGCAAACCACTTACAGTACCAGGCAAGGAGAAGAAGACAGGCTACTTTCCTGTGTCATTGTTCCCAGTTGTGAGGGTGCAGGCAACCGTGTTCCACAGTCCCACTGCTTCTATGGTGCAGAAATTCTGCTGTCTGGTGAATAAGTGAATTTGTAAGCACCATAACTCTTCTCTTAAACTGAAGGTTTTTGGATTCTGGAATATAGCTATGTTATCTTTTCTAGTAATTCATTCTTCTTTTGTCCTCTTTCTGAGAATACTTGGCTTGGGCACCAATCATCTGGGGAGAATCAGCTAGTAACTTTGCCCCACAACATCTTCCCTTTCTGACATCTCACCTTTGTGGGAAGAAACAAGGCATGAAATGTTTCTCTGAGAAATCACTTCTATTCTCCCGAGTGCTTCCATCTCTTCTTCTTCAGTTCTCTCATCTGGTACACAAATTTACTAGCTGCTGAACATTTAGCACTTTCAGTTTTGTTCCCAGATGTCCAGATGTTATTAATTAGAGCTGAGTATAAAAAAGGCAAGCTATTATTGCATGAATATTAATTAAGGTCTAAATATGGACAGTTCCTCACCTTCATGGGGATTCAGCTTGATGTTAAAAGATGCCAGGAAGCATGCAGGGACTACTTTGCACCGACTTTGTGTCATGCATCGTCTTCAAATCTACTCTGATTACTGAATCTCCAGGTAGCTTATCACCCTTTTAGCACCTGGAATAGATGTAGAAATCAAAGGAAGAATCCCAGCAAAACAGATAAAAAATGGTTTGAACTATCTCAAGTTCAAACACATAAAATATTCTTCAGTTACAATTTCAAGGTTGAAAATAACAATTTTGGGGAGTAGAGATGGAGGTGAAATATTTTCCCCCAAACACTTTGTGCAAAGTTCACGTTTTCATATTTAGTGTACTTGTTTCTCTTAGCTGTTTTTGGTTTATCAGCATTTCCCCTCCTAGTTTCCAATGCTTTCACCTTTCATCACTCAAATAGATAATCCAATCCAATCAGGGAATGCACAGTGAGCTAGCCCAAACTCATGACATCATCCCATTCATTCACACATTATGTTCAACCCTCATAACAGCTGTTACAGTGTACAGATTTACAGATCTGAATGCATATACAATTCTTCATGTGTTATGTTGAATGCACTTCCTAACTGTACCACACATTTGAGAGACCAATACTCAGATTTCCTTTA
The DNA here is from genome assembly GCF_027244095.1 of Hemicordylus capensis. Classification (NCBI taxonomy): domain Eukaryota; kingdom Metazoa; phylum Chordata; class Lepidosauria; order Squamata; family Cordylidae; genus Hemicordylus; species Hemicordylus capensis. The sequence continues at coordinate 108,357,046 of NC_069661.1, read as the reverse complement.
AAAATGAATGCATGTACAGTCATCCTCACAAAAAAATATGTACATGTGTACAGATGCCGGGATGCACAGACAGTAGCCCCATTCAGACGTTTAAAGAACACTTCTGCTCACAATTACAGCATTGAAAGTGGGTAGTGGGGAAATGCTTGCCAAACAAGCAGAAGGGTTGACCAGTTCGAATCCCTGCTGGTACTACATTGGGCAGCAGCGATATAGGAAGATGCTGAAAGGCATCATCTGATACTGTGCAGGAGGAGGCAATGGTAAACCCCTCCTGTATTCTACCGAAGGAAACCACAGGGCTTTGTGGGCGCCAGGAGTCAAAATCGACTTGACAACACACTTTACCTTTAGCAAGTCCTACCCCAGCACTGTCACTCACCCTTTTCAGCTGGCCTACTCATGGTTAAGGCACCATTTGTGTGAAGAGGAAAGTACTGTAACCATGATGGCCAGTGTCTCTGTGATCACCAGCCATCAGGGTTATGGCACCTCCCTCTTCACACAAATAACTGAATGGAGCCAGTGTGATTTCTAAACTAGGGGTGTGCAAGCTGTCTCGGTCCGAGCTGTATTCAGTGTCTAGCCAGCTCAGCTTGATGGGTTTGGAGTTGAACTGGACCAGCTATAAATACCTACTTACAAGTGCTGGCGGCAGCTGTGGCAGCAAGGGCTCCCCACCACTCCCGCCAGCCTTCCTTGGAGTAGGCGGGGCTGGCAAGGGCCCAGTTCAGGCCTTCCTTGGCCTAGTTTGGGCCTCTGCATGTGCATGGAGGCCATTTTAATGACCTACAGACATGGACAGTGGCCATTTGCATGGCCTGAACCAGGCTACCTCTGGCCCTGTGTACTCTGGGAGAGGCCAGCGGGGATGGGGGCGGGGGAGCCAGCACCGCCGCTCCCACTGCCCATGCTGTTGCCGCTGACAGCCCATTTACCAAGAGTGCTCTGAGTCACTCCAGCTGGCTTGGTTTGAACTCGAACTGGGTCTGGTTCAAACGGGGGCAAAACTGAACCAGGCTGGGTCGGCTCGAATCCGGTCCAGATTCAAGCTGAGCTGGCAGAACCGGTTCACATCCCTAATCTTAATATGTCTATCTCTTGATGCTCTGAGTGAAGAAAATGTCCTTCTGTGGTATGACTGTTGTCAGTTCTCAAGTTATTGGCTTGCTGGAGTTTGATTTAATGATCTTTAGCAGCTAAGGGAGACTTCCAGCTAATTACCGGTATATTGTATATTATTTCTGCATCATCAGACTTGCATTTTAGAAGTAATGCCTGCTCTCCCATTGTTCTGCAGGCTTTCATAATTGGATTGTTGTTGTTTTTTAAAAAAATCCTGCATGCCTGAACAGTCACAGAAAGTAAATTTAAAAGTAGCAGTATTGAAAATGTGGGTTACTATTTCTATAAATCACATAGATGCTATTCACTTGTTTGGGAAACACTATACAATTCTGGCTGATATAGTAGGTGTTATTGTACAAGCAGTATTTCTGTTCCCTTGACAAAGCATAATCTGAGATGGAGGAATAAAAAACTATCCATCCAAACTCCACCTTAATGGTAAGCAACACCAAAATCCATTCAAAATCCTACACAAAATCCACCCACTGGCCAGCAAGAGAAACAAGCCTACTGAATTCATTTTTCTTCCTTTTCTTCCTGATGAATACATTTTTCACTTCACCTGTTTCTAAGTTTGCTAAATGTTTGGAAATAATTTTAAATTCTCCCCCTGTTGTCTCTCACATTAAGCTCACAAGAAGAAAATCCCAAATATGGAACATTTCAGATTTTCTTCTCTCATGTTTAATCCTCCTATTTACCTAGTTTAGAATCACACCAATCCACTTGTAAAATGACTTCTTTTTTATTTGATTTCCATCTTCCTTTCTCTAGTGTGTCAGTCCTAATTTTTCATGCTGTCAGGCAGCAAACTCATTCATACTTTTATGAGATGATGATGCATATGTGAATATGCAGGCCTAACAATTACTCTGCACAGATGCTTGCATTCAAGCAAAAGAAGAATGATTATATTCCATCTTTACTGGTGCACTATTCAGTTTGTGGTGGAAATGGCATGCCCATATTAATGCCAATGAGGTCTGTACAATAAGAGGCAATGTGGTGTAGCGGGTAATATGTATAGCAAGCAGGATTTAGGAAGGGGATCTGGATTTAAATCTTTGCTCACTGAAATACAAATCTGACAAACATAAAATAGATGGGCAGTCTTTGCATATTCATAACAAGAAGTTCTGTTCAGAAATAATCTGCCTATTTCCCTTTCACTATAATCTTAATTGATAATTATGATCTTCACAAGTTAGCCCATTTGTGCCACAAATGTTCATGCATCCACTATCTTGAATTGGGGTGGATGACACCATCACAAACTACACCATTGACATGTCGCTATGTGTCCCTACAAGTATACCAAATTTGGTCCAAATCGGTTTGGTCCAAAGCAGTTCACAAATTAGCCCACGTGCCTCAAACATTCATGCATCTGCCATCTTGAACTGGGGTGGATGATATAATCACAAACTATGTCATTGTGGTGTCCCTTTGTGTCCCTACAACTGTACCAAATTTGGTTCAAATCAGTTCTCACTTCCACCTCAAATGTTCATGTGTCTGCCATCCTCAATTGAGGTGGATATTGAAGCATTGTGAAGTTGTTAGGGGGACACACATTGACAGAGAGAGAGAGAGAGAGAGAGAGATTGAATGCTGGCTGGGATCTCATAAGCTTACTTTCTTTAAGGAAAGTAGGCTAAAAAAAAAAGACTTTTCAAGTAAAATCAGCCTTGCAAGGGCGTAACGCTTTGACTTTCTGAAGTGCAAGAATCTTAAATAATTCCCTGCTGTGTTGATGTTGTTAGAGGTTGTTGATTTTTACCCACAATAGGTAAAACAGCAGAGCACTAAGGAATGAGCACACACTCCAGTCACAGAGTAGGTAGCAGAGGATGGTTTAGATATTGCAGCTATTTAGAGAAAAGACATGGAGATCCTTGTATGACTAAACACTAAATATTTATTGGTTAAAAACACTTAGATAGGAAAGACTTATATCTAATCTAAAGGACTACATAATGGATAGGAAAGGATTGAGGGGGGGGAATGCTTCCATCTGCTCTCTAGGAGGAAAGGAAGGATTGTGACTCAGCACAGGAAGTGCTGCAGAGTCAGTTCAGGGGTCATAGAGTAGGGACAGATAGGGAGACCCTTACTCACTGTCTCTACTCCCAATGCCCCTAGTGGACATTAGGACAGTTGGTGCAAAAGGCTGATGCACTGGAAGTTCATCTCCAACACCCCTTCTCATTGCCTGTCGCACCTGGTCATGACTCCCATCTTCTCACGAAGCATCTGGAATCTGTCTCTGGATAATGGCTTGCTTAATCCATCTGCCAGCATCTCTTCTGTGGGGCAGTACCTCAGCTGGACCACCCCTTTTTCTTGCAAGTCCCAAACATAGTGGTACTTTATGGGAATATGCTTAGTTCAAGATTTCATCTTCTCCATTTGGGAGATCTGGATACAACTTTGGTTGTCCTCAAACTTCACTGTGGGCTTTGGTTCCTCGATGCCAAAGTCCGATAGTGGTTGGTGTATCCATACTGCTTCCCTGCACGCTTCACTTGCTGAAACGTACTCCGCTTCTGTGGATGATTGCGCAACAAGTCACTGCTTGTGGCAACTCCAAATTATGGCTCCACCTCCATACAGGAACAGGTGTCCACTTGTGGACTTGCGGTCTGTTCTGTCCTCGCCCCAGTCTGCCTCCACATATCCCACAAGTTTGGGATTGCTGTTTGCTGGAATCTCCAATACATAATGTGCAGTACCTTTCGGGTACCTTCCCAGTCTTTTGACGGCTATCCAGTCCTTGATCATTGGCACACTCACTTTTCTGCTCAGTATTCCCACTGCTGAGGCAATTTCTGGCCTTGTCACTATGGCTATGTACAAAAGTTTTCCAATTGCCTTTCTGTATTGATTGTTGGCTGGTAAAGGCTGGCTGTCCTCATCTTGCTTCCAGAAATCAGCATCCATTGGCATGCTGACTTCACTGGCATCTGTCAGTCCCAGGCATTCTAGAAGATCTTTTATCTTCTGTTTTTGGTTGAGAAGGAATGTTCCATTCTCTTCTCTTTCTATTTGGATGCCAAGGTAATATGAGATGCTTCTGAGTTCCTTCACCTCTATTTCCTTATTTCGGTGTTGTACAATTTCCGGGAGAGAGAGAGAGAGATGCTTCCATCTGCTCTCTAGGAGGAAAGGAAGGATTGTGACTCAGCACAGGAAGTGCTGCAGAGTCAGTTCGGGAGTCATAGAGTAGGGACAAATAGGGACACCCTTACTCACTGTCTCTACTCCCAATGCCCCTAGTGGACATTAGGACAGTTGGTGCAAAAGGTCGATGCACT